>NW_006921614.1:17572756-17575720 GCF_000298275.1 Orycteropus afer afer
AAAAAAAAAAAAAGGTACCACTTGCACAGGGAGAAAGGAAGGGAGGCAGGAAGGACAAAGGGAAAGGGTAATCACAGGGAGGAAATGGGAGAAGAACTGTTACAATGCAGAATCTACTGGGAGCATCTGAGTAGCTGCCTTTGGGTATGTGGTCTGCTTCCTGTATATAAGGAGAAGCTTTGAGAATGGTCTCTAGGCTATGGCATGCTTGGACCCTGCATGTAGCTGGGTCATCACTCAGCAGCCTGCTATGCTCTGCCAACCTTGGGACTTACAATTGACTTAAGTTAATGGCCTGCTGTGTGGTTTGGTAGCATCGGGACTGTGCCTTTTTACTTGTCAACCTTGGGGTTCTCAGCCTCAGCAGCCTGTAGTTGTCTAAGTGAAGAAATACCTCTAGCTGCAGTGGGCTGGGAGCAGGAGGCAGAGCTGGACCCCAAGGTTGAGAGGCTCACTCAGCCCCTAGAGTCTGGCACTTTGGACTTGGACTCAAAGCCTCCAAATTATAAGAGTAAACTCTTGTTTGTTAAGGCCATCCCATTTGTGGTATATTCTTGTCAGAGTGGCACTAGGTAACCAGAACAGTGTATGAAAAAAATTAAAAGAAAAGATTATGTAGCCATATCATTGGTGCAAATTCAAAGGCACTTGTTCATAGTTTATACAACAGATTATTCCAAGTCTTTAAGTTCTGGTTTCATTTTGCCTAGCTCATTTTTAAGTCCATCTTTTTCTCTTCTATTTTACCGTAAGTAGCAAGGAGAAACCACATGGTCCCTTTGAGATCTTGCTTAGAAATCTCTGCAGCCTAATATCCAAGTTCATCACTTACAGGTTCTACCTTCTACCAAATATTCGAGCATAATTAAGACAAATTCCTTGCCATGGAATAAAAAGTATCACCCTTCCACTGTTGAATCACATGTTCATCATTTTTATTGAAGGCCTAACCAGAAACACATTTAATGTTCACATGTCTAGCAACATTCTGTTGATGGCCCTGTATATATTCTCTAAGATGATAGATACTTTCTCTATGGCTCTCCTCTCCTCACTTCCTTCTGAGTCCTTACCAGAAATGCCTGAAAAATTAAAAAAAAAAGGAAAAACACCACTGCTGAGTCAATTCCAACTCATAGTGACACCCATTGAGTTTTCTAAGCTATGAATCTTTGTAAAAGGAGATTGCCTCAGAATCCCATTCTATGTGCTCTGATGGAGCCTGGGAGCCATGCCCCACCATCCCCAGATTTTTGTTTCATTTTAAATTATTCTTTTTTTTTCTTCCTTTTTATTTTTATTCTTTCTATTTCCTGTCCAAGGTTCCAGTTTTGGGCTTTTTTATCTCTTCCCTTTTCCTGGTTCCCAATTTTTTCTTTCTTGTTGCTCTTCCCATGTCTTGTTTTTCTTTTTGCATTTTTCCTATTTTTTCCCTCATTATTCTTTTACTAGAGCTTTTATCTCCTCTTCCACCCTCAAAAGATATTGCGGGGTTTTCCCCCACTTCTCTTTTTCTATTTATATTTATTTTGTCTTTCTAACGTATTGTTTTAAATGTTTCCTTTTATTTACTGCCTTTCCTCTTTTATTTCATTATTCTTTTTCTTTCTGTTTTTGGTGATTGCTCATATGTTTATATGTGGTGAGGGTATTTTCTTCTCATTTTTACTTTTTTAGTGGTTTTTTAGATTGTTGTTTTTATCTACCTAAATGTGAGACTGGACAATGAAAAAGGAAGACTGAAGAAGAGTTGATGCTTTTGAGTTGTGGTGCTGGCGAAGAATGCTGAAAGTACTGTGGACTGCTAAAAGAACTAACAGATCTGTCCTGGAGGAAGTGCAGCCAGAATGCTCCTTGGAAGCAAGAATGGCCAGACTTCATCTCACCCATTTTGGTCATGTTGTAAGAAGGGACCATTCCCTGGAGAAGGATGTCATGCTTGGTAGGGTGGAGGGTCAACGAAAGAGGGGGAGGTCTTCAACGAGATGGATTGATACGGTGGCTGCGATGATGGGCTCAAGTATAGCAGGGATTGTGGGGCTGGTGTGGGATCGGGCAGTGTTTCATTCTGCTGTGCATGGGGTCGCTATGAGTCGGAAATGACTCGATGGCATTTAACAACAACAACAACAAATGTGAGACAGCAACTGTGCCCATACAACCCCACCATACCCACACTTCCTACAGCCCAACCTACATAGTCAGGGCCACCACTTGCTTCTTCACCAACTGGCCAATGACACATGGCAGCCAATACAAGCCTGACTCAACCTTAACTGCTCTTCATGAACAGCTAACAAATATCTGTGCACCCACTATTATTCTCTATCACACCTACCAGGAGAAAAGGGGTAAGTGCCACCAGAGCTCCCAACTAGCAAATAGAGGAGCACAGTATTCTGCTTACCCAGATGCATTCAAACAAAACCAAGAAAACAAAAAACTTGGGTGAATCACACCAATGTACAATCACTAATTAAATATAAATACAACAAAGTCACAATGTTTCAGAGACAACAGATCACCACAGTTCACACAAAGAAGCAAGATAAAGCAGTAGAAAGAAGGAACCAGGATACAGATCCAGAACACATCTCTAAGAAAGAAGCAGTACTGGAATTTCCTGATAAGGAACTCAAAAGAATTCTATTTAGGTACCTTCAATGGATTAAGAGACATATCAAGGAATACACTAACAAATTTAAGGAAAATACAGACAAAACCCTAGAACAATTTCAGAAGATAATAGAAGAACAAAATTACAAAATATGAAAAATTAGAAATGATAAAAAATCTACAGATAGAAATCCAGAAGGTTCATACTCAATTTTCAGAAATAGTTAACACATTGAATGGGCAAAGATGTAGAACTGAATTAATGGAAGACAGAATTAGTGAGATACAAGAGAAATACCTCAATATTACTTTGGAAAGGTATCAATCAGAAAAAAAAAAAAAAAAAAA
>NW_006921614.1:17575820-17587981 GCF_000298275.1 Orycteropus afer afer
AAGAATAAGAAGAAAAGGAAAAGCCTAAGGTTCATGTAGGAACTATCAAAAGAATTAAGTGTAATCAAAATTCTAGAGCAAGAAGAGAAAAAGAAAAACAGAAAGAAACTTTTTGAAGATTTGTTGGAAGAAATTTCCCTGATATGATGAAAGCCAAGAATATATCCATTCAAGATGTCCAATGAACCTCAAACAGGATAGACCCCAAAAGAAAATCACCAAGACATATATTTTCATCAAACTTGCCAAAACCAAAGACAAAGAAAGAATCCTGAAAGCAGCACAGGACAAATGAAAAGTTACCTACAAAGGGCAATCAATAAAACTAAGCTCAGATTTCTTGGCAGAAACCATGCAGGTGAGACTGCAATGGGATAGTATATATAAAACCCTGAAAGAAAAAAATTTCCCATCAAGAATTATATAGCCAGCAAAATTGTCCTTCATATATGATGGTGAAATTAGGACATTTCCAGATAAGCAAAATTAAGGGAATTTGTTAAAACCAGAAGAACCTTACAAGAGATGCTAAAGATAGTTCATGGGACAGAGAGCAAACAATAGAAAACAACAACTGACATTAACATACATGATGACATAACCCAGAAACCAATCCAGTTATGGAAGTACCCAAAGTAAAATAAGCTTACAAGATTGTAAACAGGAAACCAGAGACATCAATTGGCAGATGAGGACAACTACAAATCAAAAAGAGGGAAAAACAGTGTAATTACAGAACTTCTAAATAGTGAGGAAGTCAAGACAATTGCAAGACAGAACGGATTGTTCTAAATGTCTGCAGAAAGTTATAAATCACAGGGTAACCTCCAAGAAAAATGATAAACCTTCACATCATAATAAAAGGGAATAAGCAGAAATATTTAGCAAATACTAAAATGATAGCAACAAAGGAAATGATAGCACTATTCATAAACAAAATGAGTTCAGCACAGAAAATTATGTGGAACTAAGAAATCAGCACCACCAAAAAAAAAATAATAATAATAATAACAGCAACAAATTCATACTTGTAGATAATTAGAATGACAGTCAATGCATTAAACTCACTACTCAACAGATGGAGAGTTCTGGACTGGAAACATAATGCATCAATATGCTGTCTACAAGAGACACATCTTAGAGAAAAAGACAAAAATAGACTAAAAATCAGATATTGGAAAAAGATATATGAAGCAAATGGCAACCAAAAAAGAGCAGAAGTGGCAATATTAATTTATGATAAAATTGACTTTAAGACAAAATTACCATAAAAGACAAAGAAGGGTATTATATAATGATTAAAGGATCAATTGAACAAGAAGACATAGTATAATAAAAATCTATGCAACCAATGAAAGAGCCCAAAATACATAAATCAGACTTTAGCAGAATTGAAAATATGAATAGACGACTCCACAGACATAGAGGAGACTTTAATACACCACATTCAAGGAAAAATAAAACTGGAAAGAAACTCAACAAAGACACAGAACTAAATAATACAATCCACAAACTTGATTCTATAGACATCTACAGAGTCTACAGAAGAGCACTTCACTCAAGAACAGCACAATATCCATTCTTTTCCAGTGCACATGGAACATTCTCCAGGATAGACCATATGTTAGGCCAGAAAGCAAGCCTTAATAAATTTAAAAATATTGAAATACTGTAAAGCATTTTCTCAGATCAAAAAAAAAAAAAAAAAACCCAAACTCACTGCCAAAAAAATAATAAGTTATGACCAAGTGGGGTTCATACAGGTATGCAAGGATGGTTCAATGTTAGATAAAAAAAATCAATGTCATCCATCATCCTAAACAAAACAAAGGAAAAGAAACACATGATCATACCAATAAATGCAGAAAAGGCATTTGATAAAATCCAATACCCGTTCCTGATAAAAACTCTCTGCAAAACAGGGATAGAAGAAAAATTCTTCAACATAATAAAGAGCATATATGCAAAACCAACAGCTAACATTATTCTCAATGAAGAGAGATAGAAACAACTCCCCTTGAGAATGGGAACCAGACAAGGATGCCCTCTACTATCCAGAAGGAGCATGTAGTTGGACCTGTGGGCTCAGGACCATGGTTGCAGGAGACATCCAGCTCAATTGGCATAACATACTATACAAAAACATTGTTCTAAATCCTACTTTGTTGAATAGCTACTGGGATCTTAAAAGCTTGCAAACGGCCATCTAGATGCAACAATTGGTCTCTCCTCATTGAAAGCAAAGAAGAATGAAGAAAATTAAAAATGCAAGGAAACCATTAGTCCAAGGGACTGGTAGTCCATGCCATCCTCAACCTATATGACCATGGGACCAGAAGAACAAGATAGTAGCTGGCTACCACAGTCAACCATTCAGAGGAGGATTGGTGCAGGAGATCCTGGATAGAATGGAAGAACAATATGGAACAAAACTCAAGATCAAAAACAAGACCAGGCTTGCTGCTGTGATAGAGCTTGGTGAAACCCCTGAGACTATGGCCTGTAGCTACCCTTCAAGTCTGGGATTGAACTCACCCCTGTGGCTTCCAGCCAGGTAATAGGCAGAGTGAACACTTATATCAGGTAGATACCCTCCTTGTAGTAATCAATCATGGGAGAGCAGAAAGGCAATGTTTGCACAGGGAGACAGCCCGGGGGATGGAAGTGCAATTAAGGGAAGGGCACAGGGAAGAGGTGACTATGAGGAGGAAGTGTGAAGAGAGCTGTTACATAGTGGGAAATTGTAATCAATGTCATGAGATAAAATATGTTTGAACTGCTATATGGAAAATGAGTTTGCCCTGTAAATGTTCACCCAAATCACAATACAAATTTTAAAAAAAGAAAGAAAAAAAGGATGCCCTCTATCACCACTTAGATTCAACATTGTATTAGAAGTCCTAGCCAAGGCAATAAGGTTGGTGTTGTTGTTGTTGTTGTTATGTGCCGTCGAGTTGGACCCAACTCATAGCAACCCCTCCTTGGGTTGCCGAGGCAGTATCACTACGGAAGTAGATTGCCCAACCTTCCTTCCAAGGAGTGGCTGGTGGATTTGAACTGCCATCCCTCTGGTTAGCAGTCAAGTGTCTTAGGCACTCTGCTCCCAGAGCTCCTTAGGGCAATAGGTAAGAGAGGAAATTAAAGCCATCCAAATTGGTAAGGAAGAAGTCAAACTATCTCTATTTGCTGATCATATGATCCTATATATAGAAAACCCAAGGGACTCAACAAAAAATCTACTAGAGTGAATTGAGATATTTAGCATAGTGGCAGGACACAAGATCAACATCCAAAAATCAGTTGGATTCCTCTACACCAGCAAAGAAACTGCTAAAAGGAAAATAAAGAAATCAATACCCTTTACAATGTTGTTGCTGTTGTTATGTGCCGTCAAGTTGGACCCGACTCATAGCAACCCCTCCTTGGGTTTCTGAGGTGGTATCACTATGGAAGTAGATTGCCCAACCTTCCTTTTGAGGAGTAGCTGGTGGGTTTGAACCACCAGCCTTCTGGTTAGCAGTCAAGTGCCTTAGACACGATGCTACCAGAAATCCTACCCTTTACGATAGCTACCAAAAAAAAAAAAATTAAATACTTGGGAATAAATATTACCAGAGACACAACAGACCTATACAAAGAAAACTGCAAAAGACTACTTCAAGAAACCATAAGAACAATACATAAATGGGAGAACATACCATGCTCATGAACAGGAAGATTGAACATTGTGAAAATGTCAATAATACCCAAAGCAATCCATAAATTTAATGCAAATCCAATGAAGATCCCATCAACATTTTTTAAAGATATGGGAAAAAAACAATCACTAATTTTATATGGAAAGGAAAGAGACCTCAAATAAGCAAAGCACTATTGAAGAACAAAATAGTCTCACATTCCTAGATCTCAAAACCTACTATACAGCCACAGTAGTCAAAACAGCCTGGTATTGGTACAACAGATGCATAGACCTGTGGAATAGAATTGAGAACCCAGAAATATATTTCTCGACCTACGGTCAGCTGATTTTTCACAAAGGGCTGAAATCCATTAAATGGGGAAGAAGTGGTCTGTTTAACAAACAGCACTGGCAAAAATGGATGTCCATTTACAGAAAAATGAAACAACACCCATACCTCACACCATACACAAAAACTAACTCTAGATGGATCAAAGACTTAAATGTGAAAACTGAAACTAAAAAGTTTCTCAAGGAAAGAATTGGGACAAATTTAGAAGCCCTCTTTTATGGCATAAATAGACCATCAAGCATAACCCAAAATGCACAAACAGCAGAAGAAAAACTAGATGAATGGAACCTTCTAAAAATTAAATTTTTATGTGCTTTAAAAGACTTTTCCAGAAGAATAAAGAGAACCTACAGATTGGGAAAAATATTCAGGAATGACATATTTGGCAAAGAACTTATCTTTAAAATTTATAGAAAACCCCAACACCTCACAACAAAAAGATAAATGATCCAATTTAAAAATGGGCAGAAGACATGAAGAGACACTTCACCAAAGAAGATATTCAGGTGGCAACAAGCACATGAAGAAATGTTCACAATCATTAGCCATTAGAAAGATGCAAATGAAAACAACAATGAGATACCATCTTGACTTAGCACTAGCAGCAAAGTTCAACAAGACAGAAAATAACAAATGCTGGCAAGGATGTGGAGAGATTGGGAATCTCATACACTGCTGGTGGGACTTTCAAATGATACAACCACTGTAGAAAGCAGTATGGCAATTCCTTGAAAAGTTGGAATTAGAAGTACCATTTGACCCAGCCATTCAATTACTAGGAATATATCCTAAAGAAATGAGATCCAGGACAATAACAGACATATGCACACCCATGTTCATCTCAGCACTATTCACAATACCAAAAAGATGGAGAAAAACCTAGGTGCCCATCAACAGAAGAATAGATAAGCAAACTATGGTACATACACCAAATGGAATAGTATGCAACACTAAATAGTGTAGAATCTGCAAAACATCGCATAACATGGATGAACTTGAGGACATTATGCTGAGTGAAATAAGTCAGTCACAGAAGGACAAATACTGCATTAGTTCATCATTGTAAAAAGTAAAGGCAACATTTATATATGGAAGGAAAGGTTTTTATTTTTGGTTACCAGGTGTGGGAGGGAAAGGGAGGGAACACTGCTAGACAGGTAGAGACAAGTATTGATTTGGGTGAAGGGAAGGGCAATGTACCAATTATGAGTGGTCAAATATGAGTGGACATGGTAGTGTTGCAGCAGAGGAAGACATAGAAAGGAACATGGGAAATTTAGACAACAAAGATGAACCCTTTTGCATGCACAGTACACAGTTGTCAGTGATGGCAAGCATTGAACTATGGGTAAATAGATGAATAGACAGTCTGAAAGATGAGGTATGTCTAGGAATGGTATAACCCAATACATGACCATATAAGGGTTAGCAGACAATATCTCTACATGCGTATTTGTATGTGCTGTAAAAATGTCCAGGTGTATAGTAGAGCTGACAAGAGGAAAGGTTTTGGTGGCTTCTTGGCCACAGCCAGCTACCCAGAGGGAACATGTAGTTGGACCTGGGGGCTCAGGACCATGGCATAATGTGCATGAACTGCTGTATGGAAAATGAATTTGTAGTGTAAACTTTCACCCAAATCACAATCAAAATTTAAAAAAAAAAAAAAAAAGTGGTAGATTGCCTCATCTTCCTTCCACAGAGCAGCTGACAGATTTGAACCACCAATGTGATTAGTACCCAAATGCCTTACTCACTATACTACCATGTTGTTGTTGTTGTTATTTGCCATCAAGTTGTCTCCAACTAATAGTGATCCCTCCTTGGGTTTCTGAGGCAGTATATCTATGGAAGTGGATTGTCCAGTCTTCCTTCCAAGTAGTGACTGGTGGATTTGAACTACCAGCCTTCTGTTTAGCAGTCAAGTGCCTTATGCACTACTCTACCAGAGCTCCCAGAATTGCCTTAGATATCAGTAATTCAACAGTTTCTTCAAGGCAATCTAGGCTTTTGCTATTAGGTAACTTAAAACTCTTCCTGCCTCCACCAATTACCCAATTCCAAAACAATTTCCACAATCAGGTATTTGTTAGAGCAGCACCCCTACTTCTCAGTACAAAATTCTTAGTTATTTTGTGCTGCTACAACACTACAAGTGGATGTCTTTAACAAACGTAAATTTATTTTCTCACGGTTTAGGATGTTGTAACACTGAATTCAGGGCACTGACTCAAAAGGAAGCCTTTTGCTCTCTGTCACCTCTGGGGGAAGGTCCTTGTGTGTTGGAGATCTTCATGTGGTTTGGCATCTATATTCCTCCATCTCTGCCTCTCTTTGCCTAACCTGCTTTTTTTATATCTCAAAGGTGATTGGCTTAAAACACACCACACACTAACATGACCTCTTAGCATAACAAAGAAAACATTCCCAAATTGGATTATAACCATAAGCATAGGGATTAGGATTTACAACATAACACGTATTTTGGAGGGACAAATTCAATCCATGATACATACTGAACAATTCTTTGTGGATTAACTTGAAACTTTTCCCAGTCATTTAATGAGTCATAGTAACAGTAAGAAATAAAAGAAAAATGATCTAATCCAAGCATGAAAGATGTTCCTAAATAATATTAATTTCTTTCCTTTACAAAAGGCAAATACTCAGGCAATTCCTCCTGTCCCTAAGTAGAAGTAATATGCAGAATATTAAAGAAAATAAATAATCACTTCTATCTTATTTTGAATCACACTAGCTTTTGGATTTGAGAACCAATACAATTGGTTTAGAATATTAAAGTATTAAAGCACCTCTGGGTGGCTTTGAACTGCCAACATTTAGGTTAATAGTTGAGCACTTAACCTACTACACCATCCAGTTACCCCTGTCCCATTAAAATTACCTTATTATCTGGAGATATTAAAAACTAATTTCCCAAACTAAAAGGTTTATGCTATAAACTGTGTGTGCATTAAACCATGAAAGACACACTATTATACTGTAATGCTAGAAATTAATTTCAACAACATAGTCTAAGGAACCCTTTTTTATTATTTTCTACTACAAAAAAAAAAACAAAAAAACAAACTCACTGTCATTGAGTCGGATCCAACTCATAGCGACCCCTGCTTGGGTTTTCGAGACAGTATCACCACAGAAGTAGATTACCCAATCTTCCTTCTGAGGAGTGACTGGTGGGTTTAAACCAACAGCCTTCTGGTTGGCAGTCAAACACCTTAGACACTATGCCACCAGAACTCTTTTTTCTACTAAAGAGTGTATATTTTACTCAGAGTTATATTGCAAATGCCTTACCAATGTTGCTATAGGACTTATTTAGAAATGAGTCTCCAATTTTCAGATGTAAATAAACAATTGGTTCTCTACTTTCTCCCTGCTCATTTTTTCATTCTTTCCTTATCTATATGTTTATTTACTTATAACAAATATCTTATGTTGGCAATCTGCCTGTAGGAGATTTTGATTTGGCATAAATGGCGTTTTAAAGTTGCATTAGTTGCCAATATTGGGAAATTTCATATAAACACCCAGTTTTTCAATTTGAAATAAGAAGACTACCAGTTTGAGACCAGATTTCCCAAGGAACAGCCACAAGCAGTTAGAGAGAAAATTGTGGTCCCCTCTAATTACCATAATGCCCACTGTTGGTGCAGTGAGTGGTTAAGTGCTTGGTTGTTAACCCAAAGGTCAGCAGTTGGGACCCACCACAAGCTCCACAGGAGAAAGATGTGGCACTCTACTTCCATAAAGTTTACAGCATTGAAAACCCTAAGGGGCAGTTCTACTCTGTCCTACATGGAAGTTATGGGTCAGAATTGACTTGATAAGAAAGCATTTCTAATTGTCACATAAACTCACTATTTTGCCAGCATCTGCAACTGACTTCTTCTACCTGCAGTTCCAGAAATGTTGGTATGCAAGTCTTTACAATGAGTTTACTACACAAGGAATAAAGAGAGTAAAGGTTGTTATGTAATAAAATAGTGACCTCATGTTTAATCCATGTGTTTTTTGACATTTCCTGTGAAAAGAAATAATAAAGTGGTAATTTTAAAAAGTTCTTCAACTTCTGGCAAAATGACAGCTTAGTCAGATACACAACATTTCTTTCTACATGTCTCTGAAACTAAATGAAACTGATTCAGAAGATAATCCCGGAACCCTGAGCATCAAATGAAAGGATAAAGAACTGGAATGAACGGTGACTAGAAGAAGAAACTGACTGAAAACAGAGAATAAGAAGAGATGGACCCTGGCAGCTGGCCCAGAACGACATGGCCATCTTGAGAAGAAGAAAGCAACAATCTTGGCTAAGGTACATATATATATAGTGGTATACTGCACAAGTACAAATAATAATGGTGAGTTCTCAAAATATATAAAAAAAAAAAACATGGAAGAATCTGGAGGACATTATGCTGAGTGAAATATGTCAATCACAAAAGGACAAATAGTGTATGATCACACTTTTATAAAAAGACAAAAATAAGGAGCTCTGGTGGCCTAGTATCTAAGGCACTTGAATGCTAACCAAAAGGTTGGCAGTTCAAACCCATCCTCCATTCCTTGGAAGGAAGATTGGGCAATCTACTTCAGTAGAGATACCACCTTGGAAACCCAAGGAGGGGTCACTATGAGTCAGAGACAACTCAATGGCACATAACAACAACAACATAACAAAATCAACATTTATTGGGAGTTACAAGGAAATGGAGGAGGAGGAAAGGGGCATCACTCTCTAGATAATTGTTTCTATTGCTAGGTGCCATTGAGTTAGCTCCTACTCATAGTGACCTTATGTACAACAGAATGGAACACTGCTCAGTCATGCACCTTCCTCACAATCTTTACTATGCTGGAGCCCATTGCTGTAGCCACTGTGTCAATCTGCCTTGTTGAAGGTCTTCCCCTTTTTCACTGACCCTCTACTTTATCAACCATGATATACTTCTCCAGGAACATCCCTTCTGACAACAGGACCAAAGTAGGTGAGACTAACTCTGGTCATTCTAGTTTCCAAGGAACATTCTGACTGCCCTTCTTCCAGAACAAAGAAGATTTGTTCCTTCTTCTGAAAATCAGTGGTATTTTCATTCTTTTTCATCAATACCACAATTCAGAGGGCATTAATTCTTCTTCAGTCTTTCTTATTTATTGTCCAGCTTTCACACACATATAAGGAAATTGAAAATACCATGGTTTGAGTTAGGCACACCTTAGTTATCATAGTGACATCTTTGCTCCCTAATACTTTAAAGAAGTCCCTTGCAGTAGATTGCTCAGTGCAATACGATGTCTGATTTTTTGACTGCTACTTCCACTGGTGTTGATTGTGAATCCAAGTAAAATGTAATCCCTGACTACTTCAATCTTTTCTATATTGATGGTGTTGTTGCTTATTGGTCCAGTTTTTATTTATGTTGAGGTGTAATCTATACTATAACCTACAAATATTTATTAACCCCAAGGGCACTCCCCAAAATTATTCCTAGTACTTACCTCTGGCCAACAAGAGATTCTAATAAGTCTCATCAACCTTGCCTATGTGTTTTTGGGCTGCAAGGTGATTACCAGTGCATTCAGTTCCCGGTTTGAAGGGTGTCTAAGGACCATAGTCCTGGGAGTTCCAACAGTTCTACTAGATCAGATGTTCAGGAGAGAGAGAGAGAAAGCAACAGAGGGATCCAGGTAAGGGAAGGGACCCAGGCCCCAACCACCAAGTGGCAGGAAAATTGCAGGGGAAAAGAAAGGAAAGCCAGGGCATCCAGGAAGAGTGAGCAAGTGGCAGGAATACTGGTAAGGGGAGGGTAGAGAGGTTTCCAACAGCTAAGGGAGACAAACTTGTATGTCAGTTTGTCGTGCTCTGGTGGCATGTTGCTATGAGGCTTGAGGCTGTGCCACCAGTGTTTCAAATACCAGCAGGGTTGCACATGGTGCACAGGTTTCAGCACAGCTTGCAGACTGAGACAGACTAGAAAGAAGGAGGAGGGCATTCACTTCTCAAAGAATTGACCAAAGAAAACCTTATGAATTGCAGAGAAACACTGTCTGTTACATTACTAGGCAACAATATGAATAGTCCAGAAACACTGTCTGATACAGTGCAGGACAATGAGCCACTTAGGTTGGAAGGCTCTCAAAATAGGACTGGGAAAGTGCTGCGTGATCAGAGTAGAACCAATCTTACTGATATGGATAAAGTAAAGCTTTCAAGACCTCCATTTGCTGATGTGACATGACTCAAATTGAGGAGAAATAGCTGCAAACATCCATTAGTAATCAGAACATGGTATGTACAAAGTATGAATCTAGGAAAATTGGAAGTTGTTAAAAAATAGAACGCATAAAGATTGATACCCTCAACATTAGTGAGCTGAAATGAACTGGTTTTGGCCATTTGAATCAGACAACCATATGATCTACTATGCCAGGAATGACAATTTGAAGAGGAATGGTGTGACATTCATCATCACAAAGGATATTTCAGGATCTGTCCTGAAGTACAATGCTGTCAGTGATAGCAGAATATCCATATGTCTACAAAGAAGACTGATTAATAAGACTATTATTCAAATTTATGCACCAACCACCGAAGCAAAAGATGAGGAAATTTAAGATTTTTATCAACTTCTACAGTCTGAAATTGACCAAATGTGCAATCAAGATGTGTTAATTATCACTGGTGACTGGAACGCAAAAGTTGGAAACAAAGAAGAATAACCTGTAGTGGGAATATTTGACCTTGGTGACAGAAATAATGCTGGAGATCACATGATAGAATTTTGCAAGGCAAACAACTTATTCATTGGAAGTACCTTTTTTCAACAACACAAATGGCAGCTATACCCGTGGACTTCACCAGATGGAGTACACAAGAATCAGATTGACTACATCTTTGGCAAGAGGTGATGGAAAACCTCAATATCTCCAGCCAAAATAAGGCCAGGAGCTGATTGTGGAACAGACCATCAACTGCTCATATGCAAGTTCAACATGAAGTTGAAGACAATTAAAACAAGTCCACAAGAGCCAAAATGCAGCAATATTTTAAACAATAACCACTCACCAGGACTGATAACAAGAAGGATGTCATGCTTGGTAAGGTGGAGGGTCGATGAAAGAGGGGAAGGCCCTCAACAAGATGGATTGACACAGTGGAAGCAATGGTGGGCTCAAGTACAGCAAGAACTGTGGAGCTGGCACAGGACTGAGCAGTGTTGTGCTGTGCATAAGGTCGCTATGAGTTGGAGATGACTCGACAGCACCTAACAACAAAAACAACAACATGGTAGAGCTGACAAGGGACAAGTTTGTAGTCACTTCTTGGCCACAGCCAGCTATCCAGAGGGAGCAAGTAGTTGGATCTGTGTGCTTGGGACCATGGACGAAGGGGACATCAAGCTCAATTGGCATAAAATACCACACAAAACATTGTTCTACAGCCTACTTTGGTGAGTAGTGACTGAGATCTTAAAGGCTTGCAAGTGGCTATCTAGATGCAACAATGGGTCTCTTCTTGTCCAGAGCAAAGAATGAGAAAAACCAAAGATGCATGGAAACAATTAGTTCAAGCGACTGGTACACCATGTGATCCTCAACCTATGTGACTATGAGACTAGAAGTAGATGGTGCCCAGCTACCACTACTCAGCAGGATATCTCTATAGGAGATCCTAGATAGAGTGGGAGAACAATGTGGAACAAAACTCAAAATCATTTAAAAAAAAAAAATGAGGGTGGAGGAACTGGTTTGCTGGTCTGATAGAGCCTGATGAGAATTTGGCCCCTAGCTGCCCTTCATGTCTGGAATTGAACCCACTCCTGTTGCTTCCAGCCAACAAAAGATGAGCATATAAGCTGATCATTTATATTCAGTACATACACTCCTTAGAGAGAACAATCATGGGAGAATAGAAGACCTGTCTATGCACAGGGAGACGACAGCTCAAGGGGCAGGAGTGCACGGAGGGAAAGGCACAGGGAAGTGGTAACTATGGGGAGGAAGTGGGAGGGGAGCTGTTGCATTGTGCGGAAATTGTAGTCAATGTCGTGAGGCAAAGTGTATGTGAGCTGCTGTTTGAAAAGTGAATTTGCTCTGTAAACTTTC
>NW_006921614.1:17588081-17592594 GCF_000298275.1 Orycteropus afer afer
TACTGATTATTCTTTTTTTTTTCATTTTAACATCAAACTAACCGTGGAAACTGCTGGGGAGTAACTTTTTG
Organism: Orycteropus afer afer; assembly: GCF_000298275.1. Taxonomy (NCBI): domain Eukaryota; kingdom Metazoa; phylum Chordata; class Mammalia; order Tubulidentata; family Orycteropodidae; genus Orycteropus; species Orycteropus afer. The sequence continues at coordinate 17,588,153 of NW_006921614.1, forward strand.
TCTGATATATTCCACAAAGTGCTATTTCTTTAAAAATAGCATAGAAGAAAAAAAAACATAGCAATAATAACCTCAGTGCTGAATTTTTGCACTAAGATTTTATAATTGAGCTTTTTAAAAAAAGGATAATGCTAAAAAGTAAATCAACCGTTTTTTTTGGAGGGGCATTTTGAGCCAATTTATAATGGACTAGGTTATGAGTATGGGGCTTGTTCTGTGTCAGCACTAGCTGTGTGGAGTTGAAGCCTTCTGTTTTGGTAATTACAGAGTTTTCAACCCCAATAAAGATCTGTTTACATCAGTCACTGATCATCTGCAACTCTCTTTCATTATCACCCAGCCTGCGTTAGCCTCTCTCATCCATGATGCTGATCATCTTTCATCATCCTGGAATGAACATGTACCACTGAAAATACCCATAATTAAATCTCTCATCAGAAGAAATGAACAGAACTTTAAAGTTTAAGAATTTTAAATGGGGAAAAACGATAGGGTGTGCAGTTGTCAACTAATTTCTTGACTCCTCAGCATTGGATTTCTTCTTTGGGAATTGACATTGAAACATAGTTTGTGTAGTTTTGGAAAGTTCTATTTGAAATAAGAGATTTCTATAATGTCTGTCTGATTGAAAACATGGGCACAGGAGCAAATCTCTGAATTTCTTTACTTAACAGTGGGCTGTGGGCAAGTCTGCAGATGACTGGGCTTGCCGGTTCAAATAACGAAGTAGCTAAAGACATCATGTACTTTCAAAGGTTCTTACATGTTATTTTTCTTTTCATGATTATTTGAAATAGGTTGATATAAGCAACTTTCTTCCATGAACCCATTCAGAAATATTTAGGGCATACTACTATGTGTCAGTACTGTTCTACAGCAGGAACAAAATAACCCAAGTTCCTGTACCCAAAGAGCATACATTCCATTGAGGGAGATAGAAAACGAAACATGAAAAAAAGCATAGCATGTTAGATGTGACAAATACTATGAGAGATGGGGGATAGTGCATACTGGGGGAGGGTGTCTCAATGTTAAATAGGGAAGTAGAAAAGGATCACGGGAAAAGGTGACTTTTGAGAAAAGATTTAGAGGCAATAAATAAGCTATGTGGATTTCAGGATAAAGAATGTTTCAGACAGAGGGAACAGCAAGTGATAAGATGCTCAGGCAAGAAGATGCCTGATGTGTTTGTGGATCAAACAAATAATAGGCCAGTGTAATTGGAATGGCTGGGGAGTCTGTGGGTGCTACAAATGGTTAACACACTTGGCTGCTAAGCAAAATACTAGGAGTTTAAGTCTACTCAGAAGCACTTTGGAGGAAAAGTCTGGGAATCTACTACAACAAATCTGCCATCGAAGACCCTATGGTGCACAGTTGAACTCTGATACACATAGTGTTGGCATGAGTTAGGGCCACCATGAGTTGAGGTTACCATGTGTCAGAGTTGACTTGATCTTGTTGGCAACTTTTTTTTTTTTTTTTAGTGTAATGGGATAGGAGTTCATAATTTAAGAATGTAGATGGAGAGAATAATGTTTACTTATTAGTTTACAGTTGTACCCTAGGGTGTTAGGTCTGAAGCTTCAGATCATAGTCTAAATAAATTGAATTAAAATTGCAAATTACAATATCTGTTTTAATTTCTCCAAATACTGAAAAGAGAAAATATTAACTTTTATATGTCAACTAACAGTATTTTCTATAAGTAGTTTGTGGGTATAAGTAGTTTCTTACTTTGCTTTCAAAGACTAAAAATTAAAACCTATTTTTGATAGTTCATTACTTTTTATGTATGAATTTGATTTTTGAAATCACCAAAGTCTTTCTGCATATACTCAATTTGGTGAGATGGTGAAGTTTTTGTTGTTAGGTAGCATTGAGGTGGTTTGACTCATAATTACCCTAGATATAAAAGAAGAAAACACAGCCTGGTACATCCTCACAATCACTGTAATGCTTTAGGTCATCAGTGCAGCCACTGTGTCAATCCATCTCATTGAGAGTTTTCCCTTTTTTTTTGCTGACCCTCTGGTGGTGTAGTGCCTAAGGCATTTGACTGCTAACCAGAAGGATGGCAGTTCAAACCCACCAGCCACTCCTTGGAAGAAAGGTTGGGCAATCTGCTTCCTTAGTGATACCGCCTCGGAAACCCAAGGAGGGGTCGCTATGAATCGTGTCCTACTCCATGGCAATGAGTTTGGTTTTGGTTTGTTCTACTTTAAATAGCGCAATATATTTCTCCAGGGACTGGTCCCTTCTGACAATATGACCAATGTATGTGAGAGGAAGTCTAGCCATTCTCACTTCTAAGGAGCATTCTGGCTGTATTTCCTGCTCTTGTTGTTGTTATGTGCCAGAGTCGAACCCGACTCATAGCAACCCCTCATTGGGTTTCTGAGGCAGTATTTCCTGCAAGATAGATTTATTCATTCTTCTTGTAGTCCATAATATATTCAATATGCTTCACCAACATCACAATCCAAATGAATCAATTCTTTTTTGGTCTTCCTTATTAATCTCCAGTTCTCATATGCATAAAGATATTGAAAATACCAAGTTTTAGGTAAAACACACCTTAGTCTTCAAAGTGATATCTTTGTTCTTAAACATTGGTGTCATTTCTATCATCAGGGATATTTTCCAACTACTGATGCTTCTTTTTTGTTTCCAACTTTTGAGTGCCAACTGCCAGTAATTATCAAGACATCTTGATTGCATGCTTGGTCAATTTCAGACTGCAGAAGTTGGTAAAAATCTTCAATTTCTTCATCTTTGACTTTAGGGATGGTGTATAAATTTGAACAATAGTAATAGTAACTGATCTTCTTTGTAGGCATATGGATATTATCTTATCACTGACAGCGTTGTACTTCAGGATAGATCTGAAATGTTCTTTTTTGATGATGAATACCATGCCATTCCTCTTCAATTTGTCATTCTTGGTATAGTAGAGGCCATGTTTTGTGAAGGCTACTAGTCTTGTAGAGTAGTTTACTCTTTCAGTTTTTGGTTTCCCCTCTTTCTCTTTTGTTTCAGATGAGTAGAATAATAATGGTTGTATCTTACCTGCCTAGTTGCAAGCTTTTAAGACCTAAGATGCTACTCACCAAAATAGGATATTGAATATAAAATTTATGTATTATGCTATGCCAATTTACTGAATTGTCCCACAAGATGAAGATCCTAATCCTTAAGTTGAGGAAGTATTCATAACTGTGCCCCTAGGTGATTTATTATGTATATGCCCACAGATACACCCATACATGCACATATACCTTCCTATACACATTTATGCATATATATCTACCTGTGCAACCATATACATATTTCTTGGTTGTTATTGCTGTTGTTGCAAAATTGTATATGTTACAGTATTTACCCAAATCATCTATTATTCTTGTGTACTTCTCAATGTTATCATTTACTTTAAGTTGTGCACACCTCATCCACATTTAGTATTGTATTTCCTATCAGCAAAAATAACAAGTGTCTACTATCTAGAGATTATAATCTGAGAAGCTGGACTATATGAAGAAGAAAGTGGCATCGGGATTGGAGGAAGACTCATTAACAACCTGCAATATGCATATGACATAATGTTGTTTGCTGAAAGTGAAGATTAATTGAAGCATTTAGTGATGAACATCAAAGACTACTCAGTATAGATTGTTGTTGTTGTTGTTAGGTGCCATCGAGTGGTCTTTGACTCATAGCAACCCTATGCACAGCAGAACGAAACACTGCCTGGTCCCACACCAGCTCCACAATCTCTGCTATACTTGAGTGCATAGCCGCAGCCACTGTGTCAATCCATTACATTGAGGGCCTTCCCCTCTGTCGTGGACCCTCCACCTTACCAAGCATGACATCCTTCTCCAGGAAATGGTCCCTTCTGACAACATGAACAAAGTAGGTGAGATGAAGTCTGGCCATTCTCGCTTCCAAGGAGAATTTGGCTGCACTTCCTCCAGGTCAGATTTATTTGTTCTTTTAGCAGTCCATGGTACTTTAAGCATTCTTCACCAAGACCACAACTCAAAAGCATCATCTCTTCTTTGGTCTTCCTTATTCATTGTCCAGCTCTCACATGCATGGGGCAATTGAAAATACAATGGGTGTGTCAGGCGCACCTTAGTCCTCAAGGAGACATCTTTGCTCTTCCTCACTTGAAAGAGGTCCTTTGCAGCTGATTTGCCCAGTGCTATACATCATCTTGGGAGCTCTGGTGGCATAGTGCCTAAGACATCTGACTATTAACCAGAAGTTTGGAGATTCAAACCCACCAGCCACTCCTAGGAAGGAAGGTAGGGCAATCTCCTTAGTGATACTGCCTCAGAAATGCAAGGTGTCACTATGAGTCAGGTCCGACTCCATGGCAGTGAGTTTAGTTGGCTTTTGGTTAATACATCATTTGAGGCGATCTGGTGGCATAATGCCTA
>NW_006921614.1:17592869-17599126 GCF_000298275.1 Orycteropus afer afer
TATCGTGATGCTGCTTATAGGTCCAGTTGTGAGGATTTTTGTTTTCTTTATATTGAGATGTAATCCATACTGCAGACAGTATTCTTCAATCTTCATCAGTAAGTGCCTCACGTCATCCTTACTTTCAGCAAGCAAAGTTGTGTCATCAGCATATCTCAGGTTGTTAATGATTCTTCCTCCAATCTTGATGTCACATTCTTCTTCATATAGTCCAGGTTTTTGGATTATTTGCTCAGCATATATATTTAATAAGTATGCTGAAAGGATACAAACCTGTTGAACTCCCATCTTGATTTTAAACTATGCAGTGTCCTCTTGTTCTCTTTGAACGACAGCCTCCTGGTCTATGCACAGGTTCCTCATGAGTACAATTAAGTGTTGTGGAATTCTATTTCTTCTCAATGTTATCCACAATTTGTTATGATCCACACAGTCAAATACTTTTGCATAGTCACTAAAACACAAGTAAACATCTTTCTGGTATTTGCTTTCAACCAAGATCCATTTGACATCAGCAATGATATCCTTCATTCCACATACTCTTCTGAATCCAGCTTGCATTTCTGGAAGTTCTCTGTCGATATACTGCTGCACCCATTTTTGAATCAACTTCAGTAAGATTTTACTTGCATGTGATATTAATTATATTGTTCAATAATTTCCACATTCTGTGGGATCACCTTTCTTTGGAATGGGTACAAATATGGATCTTTTCTAGTCATTTGGCCAGGTAGCTGTCTTCCAAATCTCTTGGCATAGCTGAGTGAGTGCCTCCAGTGGGCCATCCATTTGTTGAAACATCTCAATGGGTATTCTTTCAATTCCTGGAGCCTTATTTTTCTCCAATTCCTTCAGTGCAGATTTCACTTCTTTCGATACCATTGGTTCTTGAACATATGCCACCTCCTGAAATAGATGAAGATTGACCAGTTCTTTTTGATACAATTACTCTATGTATTCCTTCCTTCTTTTTTTGATGTTCCTTGCATCATTCAATATTCTGCCCACAGAATCTTTCAATATTGCAACTTAAGGCTTAATTTTTTTCCTCAATTCTTTCAGCTTGAGAAAAGCTGAGCGTGTTCTTCCCTTTTGGTTTTCTAACTCCAGATCTTTGCATATTTCATTATAGTAATTGGCTTTGTCTGCTCTAGCTGCCCTTTGAAATCTGTTCAGCTCTTTTATCTTGTCCTTTCTTCCATTTGTTTTAGCTACTCTCTGCTCAAGGACAAGTTTCAGAGTCTCTTCTGACATCCATTTTGATCTTTTCTTTCTTTCTCATATTTTTAATGACCTCTTGCTTTCTTCATTGTTGATGTACTTGAGGTCATCCATATCTTCTGGTTTTTGGTCATTAGTGTTCAATGCATCAACTCTATTCTTTAGATGGTCTCTAAATTCAGGAGGGATATATTCAAGGTTGTATTATGGCTCTCATGGACTTGTTTTCATTGTCTTTAACTTCAAGTTGAACTTGCATATGAGCAGTTGATGTCTGTTCCACAATCAGCTCCTGGCTTTGTTTTGGCTGAAGATGTTGAGCTTTTCCATCACCTCTTGCCAAAGATGTAGTCAATCTGATTCCTGTGTACTACATCTGGCGAATAAATCATTGGTCTTGAAAAATCCTATCATGCAATCTGCAGTGTCATTTCTGTCACCAAGGCCAAATATTCCAACTATGGGTGATTCTTCTTTGTTTCCCTCTTTTGCATTCCAGTCACCAGTGATAATTAACACATCTTGATTGCATGTTCGGTCAATTTCAGACTGCAGAAGTTGGTAAAAATCTTCAGTTGTCTCATTTTGGTCTTTAGTGGTTGGTGCATCAATTCAAGTAATAGTAGTATTAACTAGTCTTCCTTGTGGGTGTATGGATATTATCCTATCACTGACAGCATTGTACTTCAGGACAAATCTTGAAACAACCTTTGTAATGATGAATGCTACACCATTCCTCTTCAAATTTTCATTCCCAGCATAGTAGATCCTATGGTTGTCTGATTCTAAATGGCCAAAACCAGTCCGTTTCAGCTCACTAATGCCTACAATATCAATCTTTATGCATTCCTTTTCATTTTTGACAACTTCCAATTTTCCTAGATTCATACTTCATACATGCCAAGTACCAATTGTTAATGGATGTTTGCAGCTGTTTCTCCTCAATATAAGTCATGCCTCGTCAGCAAATAGAGGTTCCGAAAACTTTACTTTATCCATATCATTATGGTTGGTTCCACTCCGATGAGGCAGCTCTCTCCCCATCATATTTTGAGTGCCTGCTGACCTAAGGGGCTCATCTTTCTGCATTGTATTGGACAATGTTTCCAAGCTATTCATAACGTTGCCCAGTAATGTATCAGGCAGGTTTCTCTGCTATTTATAAAGTTTTCCCTGGCCAATTAATTGAGAAGTGGATGCCCTCTTCCTTTTTCCTAGTCTGTCTCAATCTGTAAGCTGTTTTGAAATCTGTGCATGATAAGCAACCCTGCTGGCTTTTCAAACAAGAGTGGCACAGCCTCAAGCTTCATAGCAACACTCAGACCACCACAGCAGGACAAACTGACAGACACGTTCATCTCCCTTAGCTGTTGGAAACCTCTCTACCCTCTCCTTACCTGATTCCTACCTGGATCCTGCCACTTTTGTAGTCCCTGGCATTCCCTCCCATTCCTGCTTCTGGGGGTGAGTCCTGTCTGCTACCCTTTACCTGGATCGTGCTGCTTTTCTCATCCCTGGCATTCTCTCCCTTTCCTACTCTATAACCAGGAATTCTTACAGAATTCTCTACTATATAGTTGGGAATTCTTACAGAACATACAAATACACTTGTAGAAACACTGTCTTCCAACCCTATACATGGTCATGGGCACACTTCCCCCTGCATAGACATACCTAACAATGCACTCTGTCCACCCATCTATCCAATCATATATCCATGTTTACCTTCACTGATGAAGCAGTACTGTGTGTGCAAAAGGGTTCCTCTTTGTTCTCTGTACTTCCCATGCAACTCTCTATGTCTTCCTCCTCCTCAATGCCACCATGTTGATCACTCACATATGGTACATTGCTCTTCTCTTCACCCAAATCAATACTTGTCTCTACCTATCTAACAGTGTTCCCTTCCCTCCCCTCCCACCCCTGGTAACCAACAAAAAAATTTCCTTCCATATGGAAACCTTTCCTTGACTAATACAATATTTGTCCTTATATGATTGAATTATATCACTCAGCAGAACTCAGCAAGTTCATCCACGTTATGTGGTGTTTTACACATTCTACATTATTCTTTAGGGCTGCATAGTATTCCATTGTGTGCATGTACCACAGTTTGGTTACCCATTCTTCTATTGATGGGCACCTAGGTTGTTTCCATCTTTTGGATATTGTAAGTAGTGCTGTGATGAACATGGGTGTGCATATATTTCTTGTCCTCACTCTCATTTCTTTAGGATAAGTACCTAGTAATGGAATGGCTGGGTCAAATGGTACTTCTAATTCCAAATGTTTAAGGAATCACCATATTGCTTTCCACAGTGGTTGTATCATTTGGCGGTCCCAACAGCAGTGTATGAGAGTCCCAGTCTCTCCACATCTTCTCCAGCATTTGTTATTTTCTGTCTTGAACTATAAATTCTAGAGGTAAGTCCCTTGCCAGATATGTGAATGCTTAATATTTTTTCCTAATCTGTAGATTCTCTTTTGACTCTTTTGGAGAAGGCTTTGGAAGCACATAAAAATTTAATTTTGAGAAAGTCCCATTCATCTAGTTTATCTTCTGCTGTTTGTATATTTTGGGTTATGCTTGATAGCCTATTCATGCCATATATTAAGGCCTCTAAACTTCATAGAAATTTTTCCTTGAGGAACTTTTTAGTTTTAGGTTTTACATTTAAGTCTTTGATCCATTTGGAGTAAGTTTTTGTGTATTGGTGTGAGGTACAGATCTGATTTCATTTTTCTGCAAATGGATATCCAGTTTGCCAGCACCATTTATTAAGCAAAAATTTTCTTCCCCATTTAATGGATTTTGACCATTTTTCAAAGATCATCTGACCATAGGTCGATGGATCTATTTCTGGGTTCTTAATTCTATTCCACTGGTATATGTGTCTGTTGTTGTGCTAATATCAGGCTGCTTTAACTATTGTGGCTGTATACTAGGTTTTGAGATCCAGCAGTGTGAGATCTTCTACTTTGTTCTTCTTCTTCAGTAATGCTTTGCTTATCCAAGATCTCTTTCCTTTCCATATAAAGTTAGTGATTGGTTTTTCCATATCCTTAAAGAATGTTGATGGAATCTGGATTGGGATTGCATTGAATGTGTAGATTGCTTTGGGTAGGATTAACATTTTCACAGGGTTTAATCTTCCTATCCACGAATATGGTCTGTTCTTCCATTTATGTAGATCTCTTATGTTTTTGAAGTAGTCTTATGGTTTTCTTTCTACAGGTCTTTTGTGACCCTGGTAAGATTTATTCCCAAGTTTTCCCTTTTATAAAATTTTTGGTAGCTATTGTAATTAGTATTGATTTCCTTATTTCTTTTCCAGCAATCTCTTTGCTGGTGTAGAAGAAGCCAACTGATTTTTGGATGTTGATCTTTTATCCCACCACTATGCTAAATCTCGCAATTAGTTCCAGTAGATTTTTTTCCTTTTTTTATTTTATTTTATTTTATTTTAAGAGCTTGTTTTACATTCAGTGCAATGCGTGATTTAGTTTCATTCCCCATTCACCATGTAAAACCTTAACCCAATCTCTTGCCCTCCCTACCCTGTAACCCTCCCTCTATGTCCCTCATATTTATGAACTCCTGTTTGCTCTGCATTTCCTCAGTTTGAATGTTGATCCCCTGGTGTCCCATGGTCTATTGCCCTAAGGGATGTATTACCATAGAGCATGTGGGTGCGTCATCCTGGGTTGCGTGGTCTGTGTGTACATCTTGTAAACTATTGGGCTGAGATCCCGCCCCTGGGGGTGAGTTTTATTCTAGGCGCAGAATGTATTCCAGGGCCATAGTATTGGGAGTCTCACCAGATTTCATCTGACCAGTGGTTCTGGTCATTATTGAGTTTTTGGATTTTGTTCCTCCACATTTTTCCTCCCACTCTATCCAGGATCTCCAGATTTGATCCTTTCCTGAGTGGTTGGCACTGGTAGCCAGGCACCATTTAAGTTCTTCTGGTCTCAGGGGCTATCATGTCCTAGGGCTGATTGCTTCTAAATGCCCTTTTTTGTTGTTGTTGTTGTTGTGTGTGTGTGTGTTCTTCTTCACCTCCGATGCTAGGAGATCATTAGCTGCATCTTAGATGGCAGCTTGAAAGCTTTTAAGACCCCAGTCACTACTCACCAATGTAGGATATGGAGCAACACTTTTATGTATTTTGTTGTGCCTATTGAGTCTGGTGTCCCCCAGTACTATGGTCCTGAGGCAGTAGATCTATTGGATCTCTCTCCTATAGTGTCTGGATGTCTGTGAGGGATTACTCTGTGTCTGTCTTCTATTGTTTCTGTAAGGATTGCAGGTATTTTGTACACTGCTGGTGGAATTGTAAAATGGTACAATCATTGTGGCAAATGGTATGGAGTCTGTGCAAGATTAGCCTCAGCTGAATCTATCCTTGGTCTAGAATATACTTCTGTTCACTGACCTCTGTCTGATCATCTCAGGTGTTTATGTGTTTGTCTGTATAGCCAAGTGTTTGGTGTTAATGGCAATGCGATATTGTGGACAGATTGGTTGGTATTAGCATTTGTCATCTATGTCTTATGTGTACAATTCGGTGTCCTCTCATTTCCTAATGTTATTATGGTGATCATATATCCTTCCCGTATATCCCTCCCCCTACCCATGTCAGCATGTAGGCTACAACTAGCCTGAAATTAATCCCTCTCCTTCCCTACCCATCCCAGTAACCTACTAGGTGAGTTCCCTTTCCCAAGAAAACCCACTTCTGTCTTTTTACAGTAATGGGCTCATACAGTACTTGTCCCTCTGTGATTGAATTATTTTACTCAGCATAATGTCCTCCAGGTTCATCCACATTGCGAGATGATTCACGTATCCCTCATTGTACTTTAATGTGGCATAGTATTCCATTGTGTGGACATACCATAATATGGTTATCCACTCATCCATTGGTGAGCATTTAGGTTGTTTCCATCTCTTTGCTATGGTGAATTGTGCTGCAATGAACATAGGTGTACATATGTCTGTTTGTGCACTATCTCTCACCTCTTTAGGATATATT
>NW_006921614.1:17599771-17613770 GCF_000298275.1 Orycteropus afer afer
AATTTTATAGTGTTGGGTTTTACATTTAAGTCTTTGATCCAGCTTGAGTTTGTTTTTGTGTATGGGGTGAGGTATGGGTCTTGTTTCATTTTTCTACAGGTTATTATCAAGTTTTGCCAGCACCATTTGTTAAAGAGGCTGTCTCTTCCCCATTTAATGGGTTTTGGGCCTTTGTCAAAGATCAGATGTCCATAGATGGATGAGTCTACATCTGGATTTTCCATTCTGTTCCATTGGTCTATCTGTCTATCATTATACCAATACCATGCTGTTTTGAGTACTGTAGCTGTATAGTAGTAGTTCTTAGTGTGAGACCTGCCACTTTTTTTTTTTCTTCTTGAGAAGTGCTCTGCTTATTTGAGGTCCCTTTCCTATCCATATGAAATTAGTACTTAATTTTTCCATGTCCTTAAAAAATTTTGTTGACATCTGGATGGGAATTGCATTAAATGTATAGATTGCTTTAGGTAGTATTGACATTTTCACAATGTTTAGTCTACCTACTCATGAACAAGGCAGGTTCTTCCATTTATGTAGTGTCCTTGTTGTCTCTTGTAGCAGTGTTTTGTAGTTTTCTCTATATAGGTCTTTTGTGTCTCTGGTGAGGTTTATTCCTAGATATTTTCTCTTTTTCATAGCTATAGTGAATGGTATTTTTTTTCCCCTTATTTCTGTATCAGAGGACTCCTTGCTGGTGTACAGAAATCCAACTGATTTTTTTATGTTTATCTTGTATCCTGCCACTTTGCTGAACCTCTCTATTAGTTCTAGTAGTTTTTTTTTTTTTTTTTTTTTAATTGAGTACCTTGGTTTTTCTATGTACAGGATCATATCATTCCCAAATAGAGATAGTTTTAATTCCTCTTTGCCAATATGTATGCCTTTTATTTCTCTTGCCTGCCTTACTTCCCTGGCCAGGACTTCCAATACAATGTTAAATAGGAGTGGTGATAGAGAGCATCCCTGTCTGGTTCCCATTCATAAGGGGAATGCTTTGAGTCTTTCTCCATTAATAATGATGTTGGCCATTGGCATTGCATATATACCCTTTAATATGTTGAGGAATTTCGCTTCTGTCCCTATTTTGCTGAGAGTTTTAAACAGGAATGGAACAACAAAAGAATCCTACAGTATCTAGAAGCAAGGAAATAATAAACATCAAAGCAGAAATAAAAGAAATAGAAAACAAAAAAAATAGAGAAAATCAACAAAACAAAAAGCTGGTTCTTCAAAAAGATTAATAAAATTGATAAACCATTGGCAGAGCTAACAAAAGAAAAGAAAGAGAAGATCCAAATAATAAGAATTGTAAACAAAAATGGTGTTATCACAACAGAACCATCTGAAACAAAGAAGATACTGACAGAATATTAGGAAAAACTGTACACCAATAGATTTGAGAACCTAGAAGAGATGGACAAGTTTCTAGAATCACAAGACCTACCTAAATTATCCCACTTAGAAATAGGCAGCTTCAACAGACAAATAGAAAGGGAAGAAATTGAACAGGTCATAAAAAAAAAACTTCCCACAAAGAAAAGCCCTGGCCTGATGGCTTCACTGGAGAATTCTACCAAATATTCAGAGAAGAGTGGACACCTATGCTACTCAAGCTATTCCAGAACATAGAAAAAGATGGAGTACTCCCAAACTCATTTTATGAAGCAAGCATAACACTAATACCAAAACCAGGGAAAGACACTGCTAGAAAGGAGAACTACAGACCAATATCACTCAAGAACATAGACGCAAAAATCTTTAACGAAATCCTGGCCAAGAGAATCCAACAACATATCAAAAAATTAATACATCTGGACCAAGTGGGATTCATACCAGGTTTACAAAGGTGGTTCAATATCAGAAAATCAATCAATGTAATCCACCACATAAACAAAACAAAGGAAAAGAACCATATGATTATGCCAATTGCTGCAGAAAAGACATTTGATAAAATCCAAGTTCCAGTAGATTTTTGACTGAGTATGTTGGGTTTTCTAGGTATAGAATTTTATCATCAGCAAATAGGGGTAGTTTGACTTCTTCCTTACCAATTTGGATGTCTTTAATTTCCCTTTCTTGCCTTAACGCCCTGGCTAGGACTTCCAATACAATGTTGAATAGAAGTGGTGATAGAGGGCATCCTTGTCTGGTTCTGTTCACAAGGGGAATGGTTTCCATCTCTCTCCATTGAGAATAATGTAGGCTGTTGATATTACATATATGCCCTTTATTATAGTGAGGAATGTCTCTTCTACTCCTATTTTGCTGAGTGTTTTTATCAAGAATGGGTATTGGATTTTATCAAATGTCTTTTTGCATTTATAGGTGTGATCATGTGGTTCTTTTCCTTTGTTTTATTTATGTGGTGGAAGACATTCATCGTTTAGCTAATGTTGAAATATCCTTGCATAACTGGTATGAACCCCACTTGGTCATATGTATTATTTTTTTTTAATATGTTGTTGGAGTCTATTGGCTAGGATTTTGTTGAAGATTTTTGCATCTATATTCATGAGGGATATTGGTCTGTAGTTTTCCTTTAAAGTAATTTCTTTGCCTGGTTTTGGTATTAAGGTTATTCTTGGTTCATAAAATGAGTTAGGGAGGATTCCATCCTTTTTTATGTTTTGGAATAGTTTGAGTAAGATTGGTGTCAGTTCTTCTCTGAATGTTTGGTAGAATTCTCCCTTGAAAGCATCTGGGCCAGGACTTTTTATTTTGATAATTTTTTTATGTTAATTTATGTTCAAATTTTCCACATCAGTCTGTGTTAGTTTAGATAAGTGGTTCATTTCTAGAAATCTGTTCCTTTTTTCCAGATTTTCAAATTTGTTGGAGTACAGTTCTTTATAGTATCCTGATATTACCTTTTTTATTTCAGTTGGTTCTGCTGTGATGTCACCCATTTTGTTGCTTATTCATGATATTTGTATTCTCTCCCTATTTTCCTTTGCTAAATTTGCCAGTAGTTTGTCAATTTTGTTAATCTTTTCAACAAACCAACTTCTGGTCTTGTTAATTTTTTCTATTGTCTTTCTATTTTCTGTTTCTTTAATTTCTTCTTGAATCTTTATTATTTCCTTTCTTTTGTTGACTATGGGCTGTTTTGCTGCTCTTTTTCTAATTGTTGAAGATGTTGGGTTAAGGTGTTGATTTTGGCTCTTTCTTCTTTTTTGATGTGTGCATTTATTGCTATAAATTGGCCTCTGCTCACTCTTTTTGTTGTGTCTCAAAGATTTTGGTATGTTGTGTTTTCATTCTCATTTGATACAATGAATTTTTTATTCCATTTTTATTTCTTCTATTACCCAGTCGTTTTTGAGGAGGGTGTTGTTCAGTTTCCATGTGCTTGCTCTTTCCATTGATCTTCCTATTGTTGATTTATAATTTGATCACATTGTGATCTGAGAAGATGCTTTGCAATATTTCAATGTTTTTAAATTTATTAAGGCTTGCTTTATGGTCTAATATATGGTCTATCCTGGAGAATGTTCCATGTGCACTGGAAAAGAATGTATACTGTGTTGTTGTTCAGTGAAGTGCTCTGTAGATGTCTATAGGGTCAAGTTGGCAGAATGTATTGTTTAGTTCTTCTCTGTCTTTGTTGAGTTTCTTTTCAGTTGTTCTATCTTTGACTGGAAGCAGTGTATTAAAGTCTCTCACTTTGACTGTGGAGTCATCTATTTGCCTTTTCAACTCTTTTAAAGTCTGACTTATGTATTTTGAAGCTCTTTCATTGGGTTCAGAGATATTTTTTATGGTTATATCTTCTTATTCAATTGATCCTTTAATCATTGTATAATATCCTTCCCTGTCTTGTATGGTGGTTTTTTGTCTTAAAGTCAATTTTATCAGAAATCAGTGTTGCCACTCCTGCTTTTTTGGTTGTCGTTTGCTTGATATATCTTTTTCCAACCTTTGACTTTTAGACTACATTTGTCTTTGTCTCTAAGGTGTGTCTCTTGTGCACAGCATATTGGTAGATTATGTTTCCTTATCCAGTCTGCCACTCTCCATCTCTTGAGTGGTGCATTTAATCCATTAACATTCAGTGTAATTTTTGACAAGTATGAACTGGTTGCAGTCATTTTTTTTTATGTGTTTTTTTCATGGTTTTGCTGGCTTCTTTGGTCCATATAATTTTATATGCTGAGCTCATTATGTTTATAAATTATGTTATCATTTCCTTCATTGCTATTTTTGTAGTACTTGCTAAATATTTGTGTTTGTCCTCTTTTTTATTGTGACGTGAAGGTATGTCATTTTTCTTTGAGGTTATCCTTTGATTTATAATTTTCTCCCTGAATTTAGAACAGTTCATTCTATCTTGCAACTCTCTTGACTTTCTCACCTTTTAGAAGTTCTGTAACTACACTACTTTTCCCCCCTTTTTTCAGTTGCATTTTTCCTCATTTGCTAATTGATGTCTCTGGTTCCCTATTTAAAATCTTGTAAGCTTATTTTACTTTGGATACATCCATAGCTGTGTTGGTTTCTGGGTTATATCATATTATGTATTAATGGTCAGCTGTTGTTTGCTATTATTGGTTCTCTGTTCAAAGGACTACCTTTAATATCTCTTGTAAGATTGGTCTAGTTTTAACAAATTCCCTTAATGTCTGCCTATCTGGAAATGTCTTAATTTCACCATCACATTTGAGGGACAATTTTGCAAGGTATATAATTCTTGGTTGAAATTTTTTCTCTTTCAGGGTTTTATATATACCATCCCATTGTCTTCTAGCTTGCATGGTTTCTGCCCAGAAGTCTGAGCTTGTTCTTATTGGTTGTCTTTTGTAGGACTTTTTGTTTTCCCCATGCTGCCTTCAGGATTCTTTCTCTGTCTTTGATTTCGATGAGATTGATGATTATGTGTCTTGGTGATTTTCTTTTGGGGTCTATCCTGTATGGTGTTCGTTGGACTTCCTGAATGGATATATTCTCATGTTTCATCATACCAGGGAAATTCTCTTCCAACAAGAGTTGTGGTTGTATTTGTCCCTTTCTGTTCTGGAATTCTGGTTACATGTAGGCTATTCCATTTGATGGCATCCCACATAAACCTTAGGCTTTCTTCATTTTGTTTTGATCTTTTTTTCTGATTGACCCCTTTCCAAAGAAGTACTGAGGTATTTGTCTTCAATCTCACTAATTCTGTCTTCCATTGATTCAATTCTACTCCTTTGCCCTATCAATATGTTATCTATTTCTGAAAATTTAGTATTAATCTTCTGAAATTCTATCTGTAGATTTTACATCATTTCTAATATTTCATTTATTTTGTCATTTTGTTCTTGTGTTTTCTTTTGAAATTTTTCTACCATTTTCTCTGTGTTTTCCTCAATTTTGTTAGTGTTTCACTTGATCTGTCTCTCAATCTATTGAAACTACCTAAACATAATTCTTTTGAATTCCTTATCAGGGAGTTCTAATGCTGCTTCTTCCTCAGGGATGTGTTCTGGGCCTGTATCCTGGTTTCTTGTTTCTCCTGCTTTATCTTGCTTCTCTGTGTGGACTATGATGCTCTGTTGTCTCTGATACATTGTGATAATTTTATGTTTATATTTAATTGGTGATTGTATGTTGGTGTGATTTGTCGAAGATTTTTCTCTTCCTCGGATGTTATCTAAGTAAGCAGGGTACTGTATTCCTCTGTTCACTAGTTGGCAGTGCTTACATGCTCATCACCTGTCTCCTTTCCCATTGTCAGCCTCTTGTATGTCCCTGCTGCCTTGGCAAGTAAAGCCTATTCTTAGGTCCCTGGAATCCAAATGAGAATTCTCTCACTTTAAATATCCAGAAAGACCACCTCTTGTAAATATTCAAAATGGCTGCACCCTCTGGCACTTTTAATTTCCAAAATGGCCACTCCTTGTAAACAATTAAAATGGCTGTA
This sequence comes from Orycteropus afer afer, assembly GCF_000298275.1. Lineage (NCBI taxonomy): Eukaryota > Metazoa > Chordata > Mammalia > Tubulidentata > Orycteropodidae > Orycteropus > Orycteropus afer. Next base: position 17,605,668 of record NW_006921614.1, read on the forward strand.
CCCTCAGGACAGCTGAAAGTCCACAACTCATGTTGTCTCTCTCTTTGCAGTTTCTCTTTGCAGTCATCCTTGAAGCCCTTTGCACCCAGTGCTGATGCTTATGTCAATTTTTAGGTCCTGATAGTACTTGGAAATATTCAGGTTGTTGGTGCCATCAGAGTAGCTGACAGTCTACAGCCCCATCCATCTCTGAACTCACTGTTTTTATTCTGGTTCTTCCACTAGTTAATGCCTAACCCACTTCTGTATACTTCCTTTCAAAGCTCAGGGCTTCAAGATTATCTTCTGTATCTCTGTCAATTGTTTTCTCTTTTCTTCATTGAAGAGGGTTTGTATAGCTTGTCTGCCTATTCCATCATCTTCCCAGAAATCCACAAATACTTTTTTCCAACAAAATAAACAGTGGCTACACATGTGGACCTCACCTGATGGAATACACAGAAATCAGGTCAAAATCAGATCATAGAAAGAGACAATGGAGAAGCTCAATATCTTCATTCAAAACAAGGCCAGGAGCTGACTGTGGAACAGACTATCAATTGCTCATAGGCAAGTTCAAGTTGAAGCTAAAGAGAATTAAAATAACTCCTTGAAAGCCAAACACTCCCAGGTGGAATACACAGGAATCAGATCAACTACATTTGTGAAAAGAAGTGATGGAAAAGCTCAAGATCTTCCACCAAAACAAGCCAGGGGTTGACTGTGCAACAGACCATCAATTGCTCATATGTTATTTCAAGTTGAAGCAGAAGACAACTAAAACAAGTCCCCAAGAGACAAACTATGACCTTCATTATATTCCAACTGAATTGAGAGACCATCTAATGAAAAGATTTGATGCATTGAACACCAAGACCAAAAACCAGAATTGTGGGATGACATCAGGAATATCACTCATGAAGAATGAAAAAGGTCATTAAGAAGACCAAAAAGTAAGAGAAGGCAAAAATGGATGCCAGAAGAGACTCTGAAACTTCTCTTGAATGGAGAGTTCCTAAAGCCAATGGAAGAAATAACAAGATAAAAGAGTCAAATAAAAGATTTCAAAGAGCAGCTCAAGAAGACAAAGTCAGTTATTATAATGAAATGTGCAAGCACCTGGAGTTAAAAAACCAAAAGGGAAGAACATGTTTGACATTTCTCAAGCAGGAAGAACTGAAGAAAAAAATTCAAGCCTCAAGTTGCAATATTGAAAGTTTTTATGGGCAAAATATGGAATGCTGCAGGAAGCATCAAAAGAAGATGGAAGGAATGCACAAAGTCACTGCACACAAAAAAAGAATTGGTTGATGTTCATCTATTTCAGGAGGTGGCATATGATAAAAAACTAATGGTATTGAAAGAAGAAGTTGAAGCAATACTGAAGGTATTACCAAAAAATAAGGCTTCAGGAATTGATGGAATACCCATTGAGATGTTTCAACAAACAGATGCCATGCTGAAGGCACTTATTCATCTATGTCAAGAAATTTGGAAAACAGCTGCCTCGCCTACTTACTGGAAGAGATCCATATTTGTACCCATTATGAAGAAAGGTGATCCCACAAAACGTGGAAATTATTAAACAATATCATTAATATCACATGCAAGTGAACTTTTGCTGAAAATAATTCAAAAATGGATGCAGCAGTATATTGAGAGGGAACTTCCAAAAATGCAAGCTGGACTCAGAAGAGAATGTGGGATGAGGGATATCATTGCTGATGTCAGATGGATCTTAGCTGAAAGCAAAGAATACCAGAAAGACGTGTACTTGTGTTTTATTGACTATGGAAAAGCATTCAACTGTTCGACTGTGTAAAATTATGGATAGCATTGAGAAGAATGGGAATCTAAGAACACTTTAATTGTGCTCATGAGGAACCTGTAGGCTGTTGTTTGAACAGACCAGTAGGCTGTTGTTTGAACAGAACAAAGGGATACTGCATGGTTTAAAATCAGGAAAGGTGTGTATCCTCTCACCATATTTATTCAATCTGTATGCTGAGCAAATAATCTAAGAAGCTTGTCTATATAAAGAAGAACTCGGGATCAGGATTGCAGGAAGAGTCATTAACAACATGCAATATGCAGACACACAACCTTACTTGTTGAAAGTGAAGACGACTTGAAACACTTATTGATGAAGATTAAACACTACAGTCTTCAGTATGGGTTACATCTCAACATAAAGAAAATGAAAATCCTCACAACTGAATATGACATCATGATAGATTGAGAAAATAATGAATTTTCCAACAATTCTATATTACTTGGATCCACAATTAACACCAGTGGAAGTAGCAGTCAAGAAATCAGACGTAGTATTGCACAGGACAAATCTACTGCAAAAGACCTCTCCAAAGTGCTGACGAGCAAAGACATCTCTTTGCAGACTAAGGTGTACCCAACCCAAGCCATAGTATTTTCAGTAGTCTCATATGCATGTGAAAGCTGGACTATGAGTAAGGAAGAACACAGAAGAGTTGATGGTTTTGGATCATGGTGTTGGCAAAGAATACTGAAGATGCCATGGACTTCCAGAAGAATGAGCAACTTCTTCCTGGAAGAAGTGGATCCAGAATGCTTCTTGGAAATGATGTTGGCCAGAGTTTGTCTCACCTACTTTGGTCATATTGTCAGAAGGGATCATTTCCTGGAGATGGATATCATGCTGGGTAAAGTGGAGGCTCAGCGAAAAGGGGCAAGACCCTCAACAAGATGCATTGACACAGTGGATGCAGCAATGGGCTTAGATATAGAAAGTACCAGAACACTTAATTATGCTTATGAAGACTTGTGCATAGACCAGGAGGCTGTTGTTCAAATAGAATAAGGAGATACTGCATGGTTTAAAATCAAGAAGGGAGTCTATCAGGGTTGTATCCTTTCCCCATATTATTCAATCTGTATGTTGAATAATCAGAAAAGCTGAACTATATGAAGAAGAACATGGCATCAGGATTAGAGGAAGACTCATTAATAACCTACATTATGCAGATGACACAACTTTGCTGGATGAAACATTTTCTGATGAAGATTGAAGTATGACTTGAAACATTTACTGATGAAGATTGAAGACTACAGTCTGTAGTATGGATTACATCTAAATATAAAGAAAACAAAAATCCTCACAATGGGACCAATAAGCAGCATCATGATATATGGAGAAAAGACTGAAATTGTCAAAGATTTCATATTACTTGGTTCTACAATCAACACTAATGGAAGCAGCAGTCAAGATATCAGACATTGTGTAGCATTGGGCAAATCTGCTGAAAAGGACCTCTTTCAAGTGCTGAAGAGCAAAGATATTTCCTTCAGGACTAAGATGCGCTTGACACAAGCCATGGTATTTTCAATCACCTCATATGCATGTGAGGGCTGGACAATGAAAAAGAAATACCAAAGAAGAGTCGATGCTTTCGAGTTATGGTGTTTGGTGAAGAATGCTGAAAGTGCCATGGACTGCTAAAGAACTAACAAATCTGTCCAGGAAGAAGTGCAGCTGGAATGCTCCTTTATATCCACTTGTATGAGGAAGAATCAGAAAAAAAGAATCAAAAGAAAAGAACAAAATCTGACATTTGTGTGGGAGGATATCAAAAGAAATAGCAGACACCTACTTGGAATTCCAGAACAAAGGGAGGCAAAAAAAGAAGAAGAAAGAAAACCCACAGAGAATATTGTTGAAGTCTTGCTAACAGAAAACTTCCCCAATACCATGAAAGACCAAAAGATATCCATCCAAGAAGCTCAATGAACCCCATTTTTCATCAACAGAAAGTCACAAAGACATATCATAGTCAAACTTTCCAAAACAAAAGACAAAAATAATCTTGAGAACAGCTGAGGGAAAAATTAAATGTTACCTACAAAGGACAACAAATCAGACTAAGCTCAGCAGAAACCATACAGACAAGAAGGTAATGGGATGACCTATATGAGTTTTCTCTTTCTTGGTCAACTGATCATAAGGAACTCCCCATAAGGCTATAGGTGCATAGTAGGACATGGAAGGTAATGTGACCAGAGTAGAGACTATGGGCAATTTGGCTAAATTTCCATGCCCCTTACTTGTCTCTTTATGTCCTGCTCGAGCCCAGTCTCATATATACCACTTATATTTAATGATGGAGTGCTGCTGTAAATGTCCAATTTATGACTCTGTGGATCAGACAACACTCAGTTTACAATGGATAACTCAGGCTCAAGCCCCACGTTGACTTGGTGGCTGATGATTAGATAATCAGTCTCTACTAAGGCCCAATTACAAGCCAAAAAACGTTTCTCAAAATGAGAGTAGTTATCTTTAGAGGAATGAAGGCTTTGCTCCAAAATCCTAAGGTTGTACACTGTGATTCACCAATGGGGCATTGCCAGACTCCAAACAACATCTCTATTTGCCACTCACATTTCAAGCACCATTGGATCAACTGGATTATAAGGCCCAAGTAGTACAGTGGCTTGCTAGGTAACCTAAAATAGTTGCAGAGCCTTCTTTTTTTCTGGGCTCCATTCAAAACTAGCAGATTTTTGAGCTACTGATAAATAGCACAGCCAAATGAGGACTATATGTGCTCCAAAATCCAAAGAAGCTCACCAGGTGTTGTTCCTCATTTTTATTTGTGGGAGGGGTCAGACACAATAACTTACATTTCACTTAAATAACAATATTTCAACATGTCCTACACCACAGGACTCCTAATAATTTCACTGAGGTGGAGGATGGCTAATATTTTGTTGGTTAATTTCCCATATTTCAGTGTTCAAATGTCTATAGTCATCGATACCTCTTCCTTACTCAGTCCAATCAGCATAATGTCATCAATGTAACTGGACCAGTGTGACATTTTTTAACATGGAAAGGTAATCAAGGTCTCTGCACATTAAATTATGACATAGTGTTGGACGGTTGATATACCTATGAGGTAGAACTGTGCAGGTGAATTGTCAGCCTTGCCACTTGAAGGCAAACTGCTTCTGATGATCCTTCAAAACAAGAATTGAGAAAAAGGCATTGCCCATATCAATAGCTGCATACCAGGTGTCAGGAGATGTACTAATTTGCTCAAGAATGAAACTGCTTCTGGAAAAGCTGCTGTAATTAGAGTTACAACCTGGTTAAGTTTCTGAGAATCCATGGTCATTCTCTAAGATCCATCTCTTTTTTGGCACAGGCCATACAGGTGAGTTAAATAGAGATGTAGTGTGAATCACCACCCCTGCATCCTCAAGTCTTTTATGGTGCAATTATCTCTGCAATCTCTCCAGGAATGTGATATTGCTTTTGGTTTACCATTTTCCTGAACTAAAACCAAAAACCAAACTCACTGCTGTAGAGTCGGATCTGTCACATAGTGACCCCTCCTTGGGTTTCCAAGGCAGTATCTCTACTGAAGTAGATTGCCCCACCTTCCTTCCAAGGAGCGGCCAATGGATTTGGACTGCCAGCCTTCTGGTTAGCAGTCAAATGCCTTAGGCACTATACCAACAGAACTCCTACTATTTTCCTAGGCAGGGGCAATTCTAATAGCTTCAAGACAAGGGACAAATTTTGGAAAATTCTTAGCTATAACTAAACAACTTGATGGAATGATTCACTGGGCTTGGGAACTTAGGTCCACAATCTTGGGGGACAACTAGGTCAATTGGCATAACATACACATAACATACACAAAGACAATATTTTACATCCTTTGGTGAGTAGCACAGAGTCTTAAAATGTAGTGAGTTGCCATCAAATACAACTATTGGTCTCTCCTCATCCAGACCAAAGAAGAGTGGAGAAAATCAAAGACTCAAGGAAACAATTAGTCTAAAGGACTAATGTGAACCATGTGAACCACAGCCTCCACTACCTGGAGACCAGAAGCAGATGGAGCCTGGCTACCACTACTGGTCACTCTGATCACAATAGAAAGTCCTGTACAGAGAAGGAGGGAGAAAAAATGTAGAACAAAATTCAAAAACATCAAAAAGACCATACCTACTTGTCTAATGGAGATTAGTGGAACCCACAAGACTGAGGCCTAGACATCCTTCAAGCCTACACCTGAATTGATCTCCAGGGATCAACTTTCAGCCAAACAATAGACAGGCTTATAAAGTAAATAATAGCATCAGGGAGAAATATACTCCTCAATACAATCAACCATACAAAACCAAAAAGGTAGCATTTGCCCCCAAAAATTTCAGAAGGCAGAATGGGACAGCAAACAATGATGAATGGAAACAGGGAACCCAGGGAGAAAGGGGGATGAGTGCAGTTATAATGAAGGAATTGCAACTGATGTCACAAAACAAAATGTGTATAAATTGTTGAATGGAAACTAAATTCCTCTGCAAAATTTCACCCAAACTACAATTATAGGGGGGAAAAAAAAAAATGATATAGCTGACTGGAGGTGAGGAGACCATCTTGTGACCTAATATCAGTTTATCGCAATAAAATGAGGAGGGTAGGTTTCAATCAATAATTTTGATTAACCAATGGTTTATCTTCTATATTTCTCCTTCCTCTTCTCTTTATAAACATCATAGGCTTAGCTTTTTCTAGCCATTTGCTTTTTCTTGAATCAAGAGTCTCCCTACTTGCATATGTGCAGCTCTGGTGACATAGGGGTTAAAGCATTTGGCTGCCAATCAAAAGGTTGATGATTTGAACCAACCAGCAGCTCCATGGAAAACTTCCCTAAAGATTTACAGCCTTGGAAACCCTGTGGAGAAGTTCTAATTTGTCCTATTGTGGTGCTATGAGTCAAAATTGACTCAATGACAATGGATTTATATACATATAAAATAACTGCTCAGAATAAACTTTATGCTCAAATTTTGTTATGTATTGATTGTTTTCAACAATGACAAAAGAAAAACAATGCCTAAAGTATGGACAATATTGGATATACTGTACTTCCTTCTTACCTATAATTAAAAGTGAGACATGCATTTTCTGTAAGCTTTAAGTAATGAGTAAATTCATACATAAAATTAAATTGATTAAAGATATGAGTTTATTTTATGTATTATATAACTGTAGGAGGTTAGTTTTTATATTTATACATTAAATATTAATTGGTGTTGTTGTTAGGTGCCATCGAATCATTTCTGATTCATAGCAACCCCATGCACAGCAGAACAAAACACTGTCCAATCCCGCTCCAGCTCCATGATCTCTGCTATACTTCAGCCCATCATCACAGCCACCATGTCAATCCATTTCATTGAAGGCATTCCCCTTTTTCGTCGACCCTCCACCTTACCAAGGATGACATCCTTTTCAGGGAATGGTCTCGTCTGACAACATGACCAAAGTAGGTGAGATGAAGTCTGGCCATTTTCACTTCCAAGGACCGTTTTGGGTGCACTTCCTCCAGGACAGATCTGTTCTTTTAGCAGTCCAATGTACTTTCAGCATTCTTTGCCAGCACCACAACTCAAAAACATCAACTCTTCTTCAGTCTTACTTATTCATTGTCCAGCTCTCACGTGCATATGAGGCGATTGGAAATATCATGGCTTGTGTCAGGCACACCTTAGTCCCCAAGGAGACATCTTTGCTCCTCACCACTTGAAGCAGTTCCTTCATGATTGACCTTCCCAGTCCTACACATTATCTAATATCCTGACTGTTGCTTCCATTGGCATTGATTGTAGAACCAAGCAACGTGAATTCTTTGACAACCTCAATCTTCTCTCCATTTGTTGTGATGCTGCTCATTGGTCCAGTTGTGAGTTTTGTTTTCTTTATATTGAGACATAATCCATACTGCAGACTGTATTCTTCAACCTTCATCACTAAGTGCCTCAAGTCATCCTCACTTTCAGCAAGCAAAGTTGTATCATCTGCCTATCTCAGGTTGTTAATCCTCTAATCCTGATGCCACATTTTTCTTCATATAGTCCAGCTTCTCAGATTATTTGCTCAGCATGTAGATTGAATAAGTATGGGGAAAGGATACAACCTTGATGCACTCCCTTTGTGATTTTAAACCATGTAGTGTCCCCTTGTTCCATTCGAACAACAGCCTCCTGGTCAAGATACAGATTCCTCATGAGCACAATCAAGTGCTCGGGAATTCCCATTCTTCTCAATGTTATCCATAATTTGTCATGATCCACACA
>NW_006921614.1:17615445-17656128 GCF_000298275.1 Orycteropus afer afer
GACAACTTCCAATTTTCCTAGATTCATACTTCATACATACCATGTTCCAATGATTAATGGATGTCTGCAGCTGTTTCTCTTCAATTTGAGTGATGCCACATCAGCAAATGGAGGTCTCAAAAGCTTTACCTTATCCATATGAGTAAGGCTGGGTTTATTCTAATGGTGCAGCTCTTTCCCAGTCCTATTCTGAGAGCCTTCTAACTTAACCAGGCTATTCATAAAGTTGCGTGGTAATGTATCAGACAGTGTTTCTTTGCTATTCAGAAGGTTTTCCCTGGCCAATTCTTTGAGAAGTGGATGGCCTCTTCCTTCTGCCTAGTCTGTCTCAGTCTGTAAGCTGGGCTGATACCTGTGCACCATGTGCATCCTGCTGGGTATGAAACACCAGTGGCTCAGCCTCAAAACTCAAATTAACATGTCACCATGATAGGACAAACCAACAGACAAGTTTGTCTCCTTGTTGAAAACCTCTTCTACCACCCTTACCTGGGTACCTGCAGCTGACTCCCCCTCTGTCCTGATTCCTGGGCCTTTTCCTGCCCTTTCTCCTGATCGGCCACCCTGCTGCTTTAGGCATGCCTGGGTTCCCTCTCCTCATCTGGATCCCTGCTGCTCATTCCTCTTCTGTCCTGGTCCCCTGGATTATTCCTCTCCCCTCTCTGGACCTCCCGCCCTGATGCCTTGAGTGTGCCTGGGTTCCCTCTTCTCCCCTGGATCCCTGTGGCTCACTCCTCTTCTGTCCTGGTCCCTAGGCCTATTTGTCTCTGCTCTCCAGTTCTCCCACCCTACTGCTTTGGGCATGCCTGGGTTCCCTCTCCTCACCTGGATCCCTGTAGCTGACTCTAAAATATCTATTTAGCATTATTAAATAAATGAGAAATCTTGTCATCATCATCACTTCTTAATTCTACCATCATATACTGACCTGCAGATAAATAAGAAATCTTCTGCTATTCCTGCCTGTTTTGGAAACTGAGCAGTGGTTGGTTAGTAATACTATTTTATTTCACTCCACTATATATAAAAGCCATCTAATACCTGCATATCATCAACTTCTATAAGTTAGGTAAATTGTGTTAGATTAATATCTGGATTGAATTTAAAAAGAAAAAATTGTACTAGAAGAGAAAATACAGAGTTCTGGTAAGATGGCAGAATAGGCAGACAGACTGCTCAGACCATCTTCAACAAGAGAAAGGGAAATAATTAACACAGATACAGAAGATAATCCTGCAGCCCTAAGCTTTGAAGGGAAGGATACAGAAGTGGACTAAACTCCAACTAGTAGAAGAACCTGCATGCATAAAAACACTGAAAAAGAGGACATACAGAGCTGCAGTCTGTCAGCAATCCTAATGGCACGGACAGCTTGAATATTGTCAAGTGGTGTTAGGACCTAAGAATTAACCTAAAAATCAACCCTGCTTACCAGGGGCTGCACAGAGGACTGCACTGGTGGCTGGAGAAAAAAAGGGGAAGCAGTGAAGATGAAGGTGGGCTGAGCTGTGGGCTTTTGCCTGTCCAGAGGGCACAGCCATTTTGACTGTATAAAAGTGGTTCAGCCATTTTGGATATTTAAAGTGACAGCATTCTCCCATATTTCAGGGACTTAAGAATAGGCTCCACTTGAAGGGAACCACAAGGACATGCAGGACACAAATGACTAGAAAGGTGTAATATTACCCTTCTTATTCTTAAACCCCCCACTCTCTTGGTGAATGGAGGTGCGGCCATCCCTCACACCCACGCACCTTCAGGGCCAGGAGGAATTCCATCCCAGTCTGTGAGCTCAGACAAGCCTGGGTCCCTGCCCCACCCTGTCTAGATTTTATTTTTTTCCTTTTTATACTTTGTTCATTTTTGTGTGTTTTGAAATTATTATTATTATTTGTCCTTATTATTATTATTATTCCCTTCCCAGGTTCTAGTTTTCAGCTTTTTCTCTCTTCCCTTTCCTGGTTCCTTCCCCCCCCCCCCATGGTTAAACCCATTCCTTGTTTTTTTTGTTTTGCATTTTTTCCATTTTTGTCCTTCATCATTCTCTTACTCTACATTTTTTCTCTTATTTCCCTCTCCCCAGATATTGCAATTTTATTTATTTTTTATTTTTCTGGTTATTGTCCCTGTGGGTTTATGTGGTGTGTTTTTTTGTCACCTGCTTTTATTTTTTTTGACCATTTTTCTAATTTTTTTTTTTTTTCTAACTGGGTGGGAGATAGCAACAGTGCCCATAAGACACAACTACACCCGCAATTCCTTCAGCTCCACTCACTAAGTGAAAGTCACCACTTCCTTCTCCACCAACTGGCCAGCAATTAATGACCACCAAGAAGAGTGTGATTCACCCTTAGCTGCTCTTCACAAACAGCAAACAGAGATATAAATACAACAATGTCACAAAGTCTCAGAGACAAAATATCATCACAGTCCACACAAAGAAAGTAGAAACAAGGGAGCAGGATACAGACCCAGAACACATCCTTGAGGAAGAAGCAGCATTGAAATTCCCTGATAAGGAATTCAAAAGAATTATATTTAGGTATTCTCAGAGGGTTGAGAGACATATCAAGGAAACACTGACAAAATTAAGAAAAACAAAGACAAAACCTTAGAACAATTTTGGATGAAAACACAAAAACAAAATGACAAAATAAATGAAAAATTAGAAATGATACAAAAACTACAGATAGAAATCCAGAAGATTAATACTAAATTTTCAGAAATAGATAACACACTAAAAGGGCAAAGGAGTAGAATCAAATCAATGGAAGACAGAATTAATAAGATTGAAGACAAAGACCTGAATACTTCTTTTGATCAATCAGAAAAAAGATTTAAAAAAATGAAGAAAGCCTAAGGTTCATGTGGGATACCATCAAAAGGAATAACCTACATGTAAAGCCTGGTGGTTCAAAACCACCAGCCACTCCTTGGATGGATGGTTGGGCAATCTACTTCCATAGTGATACCACCTCAGAAACCCAAGGAGGGGTCGCTCTGAGTCGGGTTGGACTCCACAACACATAACAACAACAACAACAACAATCAGAATTCCAGAAAAGAAAGAGAAAGAGAAAACCACTGACAAAAAAGCCCAATATTTGTTGGAAGAGAACTTCTCTGTATGTTGAAGGATGAGAATATATCCATTCAGGAAGTCCAACGAACCCCAAACAGGATAGACCCCAAAAGAAAATCGCCAAAACAAATTATCATCAAACTCACAAAACCAAAGACAAAGAAAGAATCCTGAAAGCAGCATGGAAAAAAAAAAAAATTACCTACAAAGGACAACTAATAAGAATAAGCTTGGATTTCTCAGCAGAAACCATGCAAGTGAGAAGCCCTGAAAGAGAAAAAATTTTAACCAAAAATTATATATCTGGAAAAATTGTCCCTCAAATATAATGATGAAATTAGGAGATTTCCAGATAAGCAGAAATAAAAGGAATTTGTTAAACTAGACCAACCTTAAAAGAAATACTAAAGGAGTCCTTTGAACAAATAATCAATAATAGCAAAAAACAACTGACCATTAATACACAAGAAGGCATAGCACAGAAACCAAAGAACTATTGAAGTATCCAAATTAAAATAAGCTTACAAGATTGTAAACAGGGAACCAGAGAATTAATACTAAATTTTCAGAAATAGATAACACACTGAAAGGCCAAAAGATTAAAATCAAATCAATGGAAGACAGAATTAATAAGGTTAAGGAGAAATACCTGAATACTTCTTTGGAAAGGGATCAATCAGAAAAAAAGATCAAAACAAAATGAAGAAAATCTAAGGTTCATGTGGGATACGATCAAAAGGAATAACATACATGTAATCAGAATTCCAGAAAAGGAAGAAAAAGAGAAAACCGCTGACAAAATTATCAGATTGTCAAATAGTCAATTGTCAAATGAAGACAACCACAAACCAAAAAGAGAGGGAAAATAGTGTAGTCACAGAACTTCTAAATCGTGAGGAAGTCAAGAGAGTTGTAAGACAGAATGGATTGTTCTAAACTCGGGGACAAAAGTCTAAATCACAGGATAACCTCTAAGAAAAATGACAAACCTCCACATCACAATAAAAAAGAGGACAGGCACAAATATTTACCAAATGCTAAAACAACAGCAACGAAGGAAATGATAACATAATTCATAAATATAATGAGCTCAGCACAGAAAATTATATGGAATGAAGAAACCAGCAACACCATGAAGAAACACATAACAAAATGACACAACAAATTCATACTTGTTGATAATTACACTGACTCTTAATGGATTCAGTGCACCACTCAAGAGATGGAGAGTGGCAAACTGGTTAAGGAAACATAACCCATGAATATGCTGTCTACAAGAGACACACCTTAGAGACAAAGACAAATATAGACTAAATATCGAAGGTTGGGAAAGATATATCAAGCAAATGGCAACCAAAAAAAGAGCAGGAGTGCCAATATTGATTTTAAGATAAAAACCACCATACGAGACAAGGAAGGACATTATATAATGATTCAAGGATCAATTAAACAAGAAAATATAACCATAATAAATATCTGTGGGCCCAATGAAAGAGCTTCAAAATATATAAATCAGATTTTAAAGCAGTTGAAAAGGCAAATAGATGACTCCACAGTCACAGTGGGAGACTTTAATACACCCCTTTCAATGAAAGATAGAACTGGAAAGAAACTCAACAAAGATGCAGAAGAGCTAAACAATACAATCCACCAACTTGACCTTATAGAGATCTACAGAGCATTTCACCCAACAACTGGAAAATAAACATTCTTTTCCAGTGCACATGGAACATTCTCCATGATAGACCATATGTTAGGCCATCAAACAAGCCTTAATACATTTAAAAACATTGAAATACTGCAAAGCATCTTCTCAGATCACAGTGCTATCAAATTAGAAATCAACAATGAGAATATCAGTGGAAAAAGATCAAACACATGGAAATTGAACAACACCCTCCTTAAGTAAGACTGGGTAAGAGAAGAGATAAAAAAATGAAATTCAAACATTCTTTGAATCAAATGAGAATGAAAACACAATATACCAAAATTTTTGGGACACAGCAAAAGCAGTGATGAGGCCAATTTATAGCAATAAATGAACACTTCTAAAAAGAAGAAAGAGCCAAAATCAACAACTTAACATATCCAACAATAAGAAAAAGAGCAGCAAAAAAAGCCTACTGTCACCAGAAGAAAGGAAATAATAAAGATTTGAGCAGAAATCAATGAAACAGAGTATAGAAAGACAATAGAAAAACTCAATAAGACTAGAAGTTGGTTTTTTGGAAAGATTAATAAAATTGACAAATTTAACAAAGGAAAAGAGGAACAGAACACAAATAACACAAATAAGAAATGAAATAGGTGACATCACAACAGTACCAACTGAAATAAAAAGGATAATATCAGGATACTATGAAGAACTGTACTCCAACAAATTTGAAACCTGGAAGAAATGGACAGATTTCTAGAAACACACCACTTACCTAAACTAACACAGATTGATGTGGAAAAGTTGAACAGATCCATAACAAAAGAAGAAATTGAACAGGTCATCAAAAATTATCAACAAAAAAATATCCTGGCCCAGACAGTTTCACCAGAGAATTCTACCAAACATTCAGGGAAGAACTGATACCAATCCTACTCAAACTATACCAAAAGGATGGAACCCTCCCTAATTTATTTTATGAAGGAAGCATAACCTTGATACCAAATCCAGGCAAAGATATCACTCAAAAGGAAAACTACAGACCAATATCCCTCAGGAATATAAAGGCAAAAATCTTCAACAAAATCCTAGCCGACAGATGGCAGCAACATATCAAGAAAATAATTCATTATGACCAAGTGAGGTTCATATCAGGTACGCAAGGATGGTTCAACATTAGGAAAACAATCAATGCCATCCTCCACATAAATAAAATAAAGGAAAAGAACCACATGAGCATATCAATTGATGCAGAAAAGGCATTTGATATAATCCAACACCCATTCCTGATTAAAAACTCTCAGCAAAACAGGAATAGAAGGGACATTCCTCAGCATAATAAAGGGCATCTATGCAAAACCAACAGCCAACATTATTCACAATGGAGAGAGACTGAAACCATTCCCCTTGCAAACAGCAACCAGACAAGGATGCCCTCTATCACCACTTCTGTTCAACATTGTATTGGAAGTCCTTGCCAGGGCAATGAGGCAAGAAAGGGAAATCAAAAGCATCCAGATTTGTAAGGAAGAAGTCAAACTATCCCTATTTGCTGATGATATGATTCTGTACCTGGAAAACCCAAGAGACTCAGTCAAAAAGCTACTGGAACTAATTGAGAGATTTAGCATAGAGGCATGATACAAGATCAACATCCAAAAATCATTTGGATTCCTTTATAACAGCAAAAAGATTCCTGAAAAAGAAATAAGGAAATCAATACCATTTACAACAGCTACCAAAAAAATGAAATACTTGGGAATAAATCTTACCAGGGACACAAAAGACCTGTACAAAGAAAACTGGAAAAGACTACTTCAAGAACTCATAAGAAATCTACATAAATGGAAGAACACACCATGCTTGTGGATAGGATGAATGAACATTGTGAAATGTCAATTCTACCCAAAGCAATTCCAATCCAGATCCTATCAACATTCTTTAAGGATAGACCAGTGGCATATCCTCCATCCTCACAGCATCACACAAGCCAGTATGATAACCTGGCAGAAGAATAATGGGATTGTTGAAATTTTTTTTTTTTTTAAAAAAAGGATGGTTATAATCCTTAATGAGATAAAACATATAGTTAGAATGTACTGAAAATATATCAGGATTATCAAATATCAAAAATCTGAATGATAATAAAACCCTCATTTGAAACCTATTGATTTTGATGCTCCTAGAATTAAATTTAAGAATAAAGTTACAAGCAAGTTAGCAATTAAAAAATAATAATTAAAATTATCACTGATAACATTATGCTATTGTTGTTGTCTAATATTAGGCAAAATAGAGGAGGAGATACTGACATGAAAATTTTTTAATCCAAAAAAAAAAAAAATTTCCTGATTTGACCACAGGTTTCATGTAACTCATAGCAATTAAATAAGCCTCTTCGTGTGTGTGTGTGTGTGTGTGCGTGCATGTGTGTGTGTTTTGCACCTTCTCTCTTACAAGGCAGGACCAAATCTTCTGTGGCATTCCAGGAAGTTTCAAAATTGTCAGGAATTATCATTAGTTGATAAGATGGATATTTATTTAACCAAAATGACAATCCAAAACAACAAATCAAACTCACCACCATCGAGTCACTTCTGACTCATAGTGACCCCTACTGAGTTTCAAGGCTGTAAATCTTTACAGAAGTAGATCACCCCATCTCCCTTCTACTGAGGAGCTGGTGGGTTTGAACCACTGACCTTCTGGTTAACAGCCAATGCCTTATCCACTATGCCACCAGAGCCCTTTAAAAGTAGAACTCAGATTTTTCAGATGCAAATGGAATTGGTTTCTCAGTCAAAGGCATAAATATTGATTAACATAAACTCAGAGACAGAGAACCCTTGCCTCCTCTGCTGGTTACACAGAAGGAAATATCACTTTTTATATTACTGTTGTTGTTATGTGCCATTTATATTATAGGCTAAGGCAATAAACAGTAAATCAAGGAAGCAAAGCTATCAAAATTGAGCAAGCTTTGTTAAGATTTGAATGCAGACTCAGGTATGATAAACCAAGGCAAATAAAATTTTTCCAAGTTTTGTCATTTAGTATGCACTTATGTTCTGGAATAAACTGATACTTCATGTTTGCTCTGATCTCAGATGATCTGTTAAGTCAGAATAAATTTCAAAATATTATCAGGAGGTTATCAGCAAGCAATGTATTCATTGTTGCCATTTCCAAATGATTTAATAAATGAGCGTTTCAGTAGCATAGTGCCTAAGGCATTTGACTGCTAACCAGAAGGCTGGCAATTCAAACCCACCAGGCACTCCTTGGAAGGAAGATTGGGTGGTAGAGATATCACCTCAGAAACCCAAGGGTGGTCACTATGAGTTGGATCCGAACTGAGGCAGTGAGGCTTTTTTTTGGGGGGGTGGGGTAGTTAAGCACTCCTCAATTTTAATTTCTAATATGGTTAATGTGGATATTTATCATTAAACCAATCAGATGAAAATTATTTAAAGGGATACTATAATGATATCACCCTTAGGCAGGAAAATATTCCATTTTTGCAATCTAGCTTCTATGTACTGTAAAGAATCATTTAATGAAGTAAATTTAGAATAATTTTTATCTTTTTGAGATACTAATCAAAATAAACAACTCATCCTTTTTTCAGTGGATTTTTCAAATGAACCAGCTGGTACCAAAATTTCAGAGTAGCTACTAAAAGCCCAAATCATAAGATAGGCACAAGAAGCGGTTTTTGTTTTTATTTATTAAGCTGAGATTTAAAATGACTTCATGATGGTGCATAGAGAAAATAATAACAATAACCAGACTAAATGCTCTCTCTAGGTCTCTAGTTTTACAGGTGACTCACGATAAAATTCTTTGAAATGGATGCCATTTTTGGTATGAAGCACATACTTACCAGTCTGTGGAGCAATTTCAAAAAACAGACTTCTAAAACCTATGGTTCTGTCCTACTTTATAGTTTTCCATTTTATGACAACCAACAACAGCAAAACACTCTTAAAAGAGCATGACACAAAACAAGGCAACAAATACTCACAAAAGTAGCTACACAATTGTGACGTGATTCCGTGCGGTTGAGACATCTTAAAATTACCTGAGAGCTCCCTCAAACCCAGTTCCATTTCCTTTGAACCCAACTAAAATATTCAATTACAATTATCTGAACCTACCTTGGACACAGTCCAAGATTTCTTGTACCCCGATAGGGGCAAGTATCCTCTAGCACCCAAACTAGGGCAACTATTCCCTTGTACCCCCACAGGGACAGTATTCAAATAAAATTACCTGAGACCTTTCTTGGATCAATTCTGACACTTTTAGTGAGTTCAGTGTGATATTCCTTGAAGCCAGTTCAAGGAAAGTATTCAGATAATGCAAATGAAAAAAAGTCCCTGGAAATCCAGAGTATCAAACAGAAATTCTCCAAAGTAGAAAGAAAAGTACAAAGTGGATGGGAATCCATTTCCCCAGTCAGACCACAGAAGGGTAATTTACTAAGGAAAAGAAGTCTATAACTACTCAAATATAAATCTAAGCAATTTAAAACAACAGAAGTAGAACTCAGGAGATTTTTACTAAATTCCCCAGCCATAGTGGGGGAACAATTGGACACAAAGGACCCATGTTTAGTACCACATGTTTGATCTATCACTAAAGAAAGGGCCACTCCGCTCAACTATCTTCTTTGGACAAATCCCTGATTGTCTTTGGATTCTGACACCAAACAGTTAAAAAAAATAAGCAAAATTTGAAGTTAAGGTTTATTTTGAGTGGTTGTTCTATATGCATATAGGAACACCATTTTGATCCCAGACAAAGTACATGGCTCAAAGAAGCTAGGTATAATGAGGCCTATGAAGAAGAGGGAGAAATATAGAAGATCAACCAATGCCCAATCTTTTTTTCTTTTTTTAACAGTATTTTATTGTATTTTTAGTGAAAATTTACACAGCAAGTTAGAATCCCATTTGACAATTTCTACACAAATCATTTGCCTGGGCCTTAGGGGCTGCTTTTTTGCTTGGGGGGTGGCTATATTTTAAGACCAGGGGCTAAGGTAGGTGGGTGCGGGTCTCGAGGGCTGCTTTTCACTTGAGGGAAGCTCAATTTAAGGCTGGGGCCCGAAGTAGGCAGGTGCAGAGGAATTAGTAACAACTAAGGGAGACAAACTTGTCTTTCAGTTTATCATCTTGTAGAGGCTTACGTGTTGCTATGAGGCTAGAGTCTATGCCACTGGTGTTGCAAAATGCCAGCAGGGTTACCTATGGTGGACAGGTTTCAGCAGAGCTTCTGGGTTAAGACAGACTTGGAATAAAGAAGAGGCCATCCACTTATCAAACAACTGGACAGTGAAAACCTTATGAATAGCAGTGAAACACTGTCTGATATATTACTGGAAAACTTTATGAATAGCCCTGAAATATTGTTCAATACAGTGCCAGAAAATGAGCCCATCAAATTGGAAGGCCCTCAAAAGTTGACTGGGGAAAAGCTGACTCCTCAGAGTATAGACAACCTTAATGATATGGACAGAGTAAAACTTTCGGGACCCCCATTGGCTGATGCGGCACAACTCAAAAATGAGTTGTTGTTATGTGCTGTCGAGTCTGCAGAATCTATTAATAATTGGAACATGGATTGTATGAAATTTGACTCTAGGAAAATTGGAAGTTGTCAAAAATGAAATGGAACACATAAAGATTGATGTCCTAGGCATTAGTGAGCTGAAATCTACTGGTTTTGGCCATTTTTAATCAGACAACCATATGATCTACTATGCCAATAATGACAAATTGAAGTGGAATAGTGTGGCATTCATTGTCACAAAGAGTGTTTCAACATCTGTCCTGAAGTACAATGCTGTCAGTGATAGGACAATATCCATAAACCTATAAGAAAGACCAGTTAATACTACTACTATTCAAATCTATTCACCAACCACCAAAGCCAAAGATGAAGATATTGAAGATTTCTACCAACTTCTGCAGTCTGAAATTGACCAAACATGCAATCAAGATGTGTTGATTATCACTGGTGATTGGAATGCAAAAGTTGGAAACAAAGAAGAGTTACCAGTAGTTGGAAAATATGGCCTTGGTGATAGAAATAATGCTGGAGATCGCATAATAGAAGTTTGCAAGACCAACGACTGATTAATTGCAAATACCTTTTTTCAGCAACATAAGCAACAGCTATATACATGGACTTCCCCAGATGGAATACACAGGAATCAGATTGACTACATCTGTGACAAGAGGCAATGGAAAAGTTCAATATCTTTGGCCAAAACAAGGCCAAGAGCTGATTGTTGAACAGACCATCAACTGCTCATATGTATGTTAAAGTTGAAGTTGAAGACAAGTAAAACGAGTCCATGAGAGCCAAAATATGACCTTGATAATATTCCTCCTAAATTTAGAGACTATCTAAAGAACAGATTTGATGCATTGAACACCAGTGACTGAAACCCAGAGGAATTTTGGGATGACATCAAGAACATCATCCATGAAGAAAGCAAGAGGTCATTAAATACACAAGAAAGGAAAAAAAGACCAAAATGGATGTCAAAAAGTGACTGAAAGTTGCCCTTGAGCAGAGAGTAGCTAAAGCTAATAGAAGAAATGACAAGATGAAAGAGCTGAACAGAAGGTTTCAAAGGGAAGCTTGAGAAGACAAAGCCAATTACTATAATGAAATTTGCACTGGAGTTGGAAAAACAAAAGGGAAGAACATGCTCGGCTCAGCATTTCTCAAGCTGAAAGAACTGAAGAGAAAATTTAAGCCTCGAGTTGCAATATTGAAGGATTCTATGGGCAAAATGTTGAATGATGCAGGAAACATCAAAAGGAGATGGAAGGAATACACAGTCAGGGTATCAAAAAGAATTGGTCAATGTTCATCCATTTCAGGAGGTGGCATATGATCAAGAACTAATGGCATTGAAAGAAGTTGAAGCTGCACTGAAGGAATTGGTGAAGAACAAGCCTCCAGGAATTGACGGAATACCCACTAAGATGTTTCAACAAATGCCGTGTTGAAGGCACTCACTTGGCTATGCCAAGAGATTTGGAAGACAACTACCTGGCCACCTAACTGAAAGAGTTCGATATATGTACCCATTCCAAAGAAAGGTGATCCTACAGAATGTGGAAGTTATCAAACAATATCATTAATATCACACACAGATAAAATCTTACTGAAGATAATTCAAAAACTATTGAAGTAGTATACTGACAGAGAGCTTCCAGAAATGCAAGCTGGATTCAGAAGAGGACGTGGAATGAGGGATATCATTGTTGATGTCAGATGAACCTTAGCTCAAAGGAAAGAGTGCCAGAAAGATGATCACTTATGTTTTATTGACTATGCAAAAGCATTAGATTGTGTGGATCATAACAAATTATGGATAACATTGAGAAGAATGGGAATTCCAGAACACTGGATTGTACCCATGAGGAACCTGTACATAGATCAGGAGGATGTCATTTGAACAGAACAATGGGATAGTGCATGGTTTGAAATCAAGAAGGGAGTGTGTCAAGGTTGTATTCTTTCACTATACTTATTCAACTTGTATGCTGAGCAAAGAATCTGAGAAGCTGGATTATATGAAGAAGAATGTGGCATCAGTACTGAAGGAAGAATTATTAACAACCTGCGATATGCAGATGACACAACTTTGCTTGCTGAAAATGAGGATGACTTAAAGCACTTACTGATGAAGATTAAAGACTAAAGTCTGCAGTATGGATTACACCTCAATATAAAGAAAACAAAAATCCTCACAACTGCTCCAATAAACAGCTTCACGATGGATGGAGAAGAAATTGAAGTTTTCAAGGACTTCATATTACTTGGTTCTACAATCAGCACCAATGGAAGCAGCAGTCAAGACATCAGACAATGTATTGCATTGGGCAAATCTGCTGCAAAAGACCTCGTTCAAGTGCTGAAGAGCAAAGATGTCTCCTTGAAGACTAAGGTGAACCTAACCCAAACCATGGTATTCTCAATCACCTGTTATGTATGTGAGAGCTGGACAATGAATAAGGAAGATGGAAGAAGAGTTGACGTTTTTGAGTTATGGTGTTGGGAAAGAATGCTAAGAGTACAATGGACTGCTAAAAGGACTAACAGAGCTGTCCTGGAAGAAGTGCAGCTGCAATGCTCCTTGGAAGAGAGAATGCCCAGACTTTGTCTTACCTACTTTGGTCACATTGTCAGGAGAAACCAGTCCCTGGAGAAGGATATCATGCTTGGTAAGTGGAGGGTCAGCAAAGAAGGAGCAGGCCCTCAACGAGATGGACTGACACAGTGGCTGCAACGATGGACTCAGGAATAGCAAGGAACATGAGACTGGCACAGGACCAGGTAATGTTTCATTCTGCTGTGCATAGGGTCACTATGAGTCAGAGACAACTGACGGCACCTAACAACAACACAAATCATTCAGTGACATTTGTAACTTTTTTTACAATATGTCAACATTCTCTTTAATTCCATTTTAATTATTCTGTTTTCATTACTCTAGTTTCTTTGCTTTAGAGTAATTGTTGACCTTTTTGTGTCATACAAGTTTTTTTTTTTTTTTTTAATGGAGCACTGTATTTGTGTGTCCATCTGTTATTTTGCTAAAAGATCAAAAAGTCACCTCCGGGGATATTTTTGGTTTAAGATTTAAAGAGCATATCAAGGCAATACTCTATGGGAGACCTCTCATCTCAACTGGTCCAGTCTGTCTGGACTTTTTAAGAGTTTTAGTTTGGTTCCACATTTATCTCCCATTCTATCAGGGTCCACCTATTGTGATACTAATCAGAATGCTTGGTAGTGGTAGGTGTGTACCATCTAGTTCTGATCTCAGGACAGATGGGGCAATGGCTTGTATAGACCACTGACCCTATAGAGTTGTCCACCCACCACTGAATCTTCAGTTTCTTTCTTTCTATTTTGTTCCTGATGTGCAAAGACCAATAGTTGGATCTTAGATTGCTGCTTGCAAGCTTTTAAGACCACGGATGATACTCATCTCACTAGGAGGTAGAACGTGAACTTTGTGAACTATATTATGTGAAATGAGTAAGTTGTTCCAGAAGACTAAGGTTCTAAGCTTTCAAAACCAGAAAATCAGACTCACAAGGTATTTGGTTATGCCGGAAGTGTCTATAATTGTGTCCTCTGTGAATACACATGCATGCAACACGTTCCTGTATGTATGCATGGATAAAAGATACTTCTTTCTGTGCCAAAATATGTATATCCCTGTTCCAGCCCATACATACATAGTCTATACATACTCATATGTGATCATACCCTCATCTTTTGGTTATTGTTGGTGTTGTTTCAAATTTATAAATGTCATGTTCTTCACCAAAAACATCCTTTTCTCTTTTGTGCTTCTTATTGGCATCATTTACTTTGGTCAAGCTTTGTCCATTTTACCCTCTTTCAATGCTGCTTTTCACATGATCAAAAATAACAAGTATCTATGGTCTAGTGAGTGATTCCCCTTCCCTCTCACCCCCATCCCTGGTAATCACCAAAGCACACTGGTCTCTCCTTCTGTCTCCCTCTTCCTGCCCCCGCCCTTAAAAGTGGAATCATACAATATTTGTCCTTATGTGACTGACTCATTTCACATAACATTTTGTCCTCCAGGTCCAGTTAAGTTATAATATGTTTTGCGGATTCATCATTACTCCTATGATTGCGTAGTATCGAATTCTATGTATGTACCATATTTTGCTTATCCATTCATAAGTGCAGATGGGCACTTAGGTTGTTAGTTTCCATTTCTTTGTTATTGTGAATAATGCTGCAATGAATACAGGGTGTATAGGTCTGTTTATGTCTCTTTTTTACTGTTACTATTTTAAATTTTTTAAATTGTGATTTGGGTGAAAGTTTACAGAGAAAATGCATTTTCCATTTAAAAATTCATACACATTTTGTTTCATGACATGGATTGCAGTTCCCATAATGCATAAGCTCTCCTCCCATTTCTTTCCTGTGGCTACCTCTTCTCTGTGTCCTTCTTTTCTATGCATTTCTGCCCTCTGAGCTTTCTCCTTGTGTAAATGATGCCCTTCTGATCTCCCGTGGTTGATTGTTCTAAAGAGTAGAGCTATCTGGTATAATTGTTCACCTCATAGGTCTATCTTTTATTTGGCTGGAAGTTAAGTCATGAGAATGAGTTCAATTCCAGGCCTGAAGGCTGTATTCTCAGGAGATTCATCAGTCCCTATCAGATCAGTAGTCCTGAGCTTTTTTATGATTTTAATGTTTTGTCCACATTTTTCTCCCACTCTATCCAGGATCTCCAATTTCAATCCCTTTCCAACTGGTTGGCAGTGGTGTTCATGTCTCTTTTATTATATACTTAAGAGTGTGATTGCTGGATCATAAGGTATTTCTATTTCTAGTTTTATAAAGAAGTGTTATATTGTTTTCCATAGTGGTTGCACCATTTTACAGTCCCAATAGCAATGGATAAGTGTTTCAATCTCTTGATATCCTTGCCAACAATTTGTTGTCTGTTTCTTTTTTTATTATTATTTATTTATTTTTTAATCAATTCTATTATAGCTGCGGTGAGATACTATCTCATTGTAGTTTTGATTTGCATCTCTCTAATGGCTAATTGGGGAGCTCTGGTAGTGTAGTTCAGGCACTTGACTGCTAACCAGAGGGCTGGAGGTTCAAACCCACCAGGCACTCCTCAGAAGGAAAGTTGGGCAATCTACTTCCATGATGATACCACCTCAGAAACCCAAGGAGGGGTTGCTATGAGTCGGGTCTGACTCGATGACACATAACAACAACAATGGCTAATGATCATGAACATCTTTTTATGTGTTTGTTGGGTGCTTGAATGTTCCCTTTGATGAAGTGTTTGTTTATGTCTTCTGTGTACTTTTTAATTGGGTTGTTTATCCTTTTGTTATTGAGGTACTTAAGTTTTCTATATATTTCAGAAATTAGACCTTTATTGGATGTCTTTTCTATGGAATTTTTCTTTGTCTTTTTACTCCATTCATTGCCTTTTTATGAACATAAGTATTTCATTTTTAAATGATCTCAATTATCTATTTTGTCTTTTGTTCTTTGTGCATTTTTAGTTATGTTCCTTAGCTTTTTTTTTTCAAATTTAATTAATTCATAATTTTCTCCCTATCTTTTCTTCCAGGAGCTTTATAGATTTAGGTTTAAACATTGGCTAATCTTAACATAAGAGCTCTAGTGCCACAGTAGTAAAGCATTTGGCTGTTAACCAAAAGATCAGTAGTTCAAACCCACCAGCTGCTCCATGGTAGAAAGATGGAGCAATCTGCTTCCATAAAGATTTAAGCCTTGGAAACCCTAAAGGGCAGTTCTATACTGTCATATAGGGTCACTGTAAGTCAGAATGGATGCAGTGGGTTTTTCTTTTTTTCTTTTTTTAATCTTAACATGATTGAGTGAATCCTGCCCTTCTCCTTTTATTGATATCAGGTCACAAGATGGTCTCTGCCCCTTCCCTCAGCCATATTTTTTGAAATTCAAATTCAGTAAGCCTAACTTTAAACAGGAAGAAAAGGATTTGCAACTCTGGGTGAAAGAACAGCCAGTGGTGGGTTAATATTCGTTAGGAATTTCTTTAAAGTGAATATAGTTTCATGAGTAAGAAAACTCCCAAAACAAGAAAGATATCTGCTATCAGTTTCTCTCTTTGACATAATCCTTGTCATCTCCATCGTATCATCTGTACCTTCATTTCTTAACAAGGAGCTCTGGTGGCACGGTGCCTAAGGCATTTGACTGCTAACCAGAAGGCTGGTGGTTCAAACCCACAAGCTGCTCCACAAAAGGAAGATAGGACAATCTACTTCTGTAACTATTTACCACTTCAGAAGCCCAATGGGGTCATTTCTTAATAATATTCTTTAAATTCGTTCAGTAGTTTTCTTACAAATCTACATTCATCTTCCTCTATAGCAACAACAATTATGAGATCATCAGTTTGATTCATTAGTTCAGTTTATTTAACAAATATTTATTGAGCATGTACTTTGTGCCATGCATTTTTGGGAGCTGGAAATATGGCTTGACTATGACAGACAAAGACCCTATCTCGTGGAGGTTTTAATTTTAATTTTAATTTTAATTTTAATCGGGAAGAGAGTCAATAAAGAAATAAATAGGTTATGCTCTGTAAATGTTGTATTAGAGCTAAAATTCTAAAGCACATTATTGTGGAAGGCTGTGGTCTATAGTGAGAGCCCTAACTTCATTTTGAGGCTTGAGGTAAGTTTCAGACACCATTTGAGTTCTTTCTGATCAATATTATCTCTTTCTTAAATCAACGTTGTGGCTATGCATAGAAAAGCTTCTGGACAAACCTAGGGAGGGGCAGTTTGCCTTTAGGAAGAGTAGGTTGAAAGCAGATTATGTTCACACAAAGAACAAGTGTCATTTTCTAGTTTAAATTGCTGTTGGTGTTCTCGTATTATTTTGTAGCCACTTTGTGGCTATGACTCAGGTCAAATGGTCATGAGTCATATCCAGACTACCTAACCAGGAAGTTGAGCCACAGAAACAATCCTATAACCTTTTTTGATCTTCAATTATGTATGTATCCCAATTATGGTCCTTTTTCTGCTTCTGTAGTCCTACCTGCAACAGTGATTAATTGATATGCCACCAATCATGATTTTGTGATGATTCCTTTTGTTTCAATCATATATAGCTCCATGGCCATGTCTTAGAGGACTCCATTCAACTTTCTGTACTATGTCCATTCTGATGATTTCTCTCATCCTAGATGATTGTCTTTGTTTCGTCTTTGTCCTGCCTAAGGCTTAATAAAAGGATCTCTACAGAACACGTTTGAATCTGGTCCATTTTTCCCATATTACAATATAATATCATCTAAGTGATATAAACATGATATAAAGTAAGATCAGCACTGAAGGAATGGCATTTGAACCTATGAGGTGAAGTCTGGAAGAGTTTTTTTCTCAGGAAAAGGTAAGGGTCCCGATGTCCAATGTTCTCAAGAGTGCCTAGAACACAATGAGAGTCTGAATGCCTGGGGGTAAGGCTCAGAATCAATTGGGGCCAGATGATCTAAGACCTTGAGAGGTCCTGGGGAGGAACTTAGATTCCATTTTGAGTGTGATGAGAAACAATTGGAAAGTTTTAAGCAGGGAAGTGACATGAAGTGCTTTCTATTTGTACCCATCACTCAGTCTTCTACATGAAACACTGACCTGAGAACAGCAATTCTGGGGTTGAGAAACCACTTATTATGCTACTGCAGTTATCCCAGGGAGTTGTGGGTGGCTTGGAAGAGAATGGCAGTGATGGAAGTGGTGGGAAGAGGATGGGTTTGATACTTTTATTTATTATTTTTTTAATACACATCTAAAAATTAATACACAAATTTTGAAACGCATCCATTTTCTATCTAAAAGTAGCTCATACATTAGTGTAGTGAGACCTGACCTTTGTGAGCCCTGCTGTAGTGGGATGACTTCAACATCTGAAATCAGACTACTTGGGTTTGAGTCCCAGGTACCTAACTAACTTTCCTGAATGACTTTTTGCAAGTTACTTCATCTTTTAAAGTTTCTATTTCTTTTTCTACATTATGAGAATGCTTATAGCAATCTTTCCTAAATCAAACTCATTGCCATCATGTTGATGCCAACTCATAGCAACCCCACAGGTTTCCAAACCTCTCAATTTTTATGGAAGTAGACTGCCTCATCTTTCTTCCATGGGGTGGCTAGTGAGCTTGAACTAACAACCTTTTGGTTAGCAGCCAAATGCCTTAACCATCAGAGCGCCTTATAGCTCTCTCTTAGAGTTATTAAAATTATTCATTGGGATAATGTATGTGCAGTACTTAGTACAGTACCTAATGTATGATAAGTGCATAACTATATATATTTATAAACAATATAATAAATAGACACATTCAGTTCTTATTCTGTCTTCTCGTAGTAACCACAATCAACACTATAAATAATGTTTTCTCATTATTAGTGACTGCTGCTATTATTCCCAAGAAGAACAAATGATTGTTTTGTTTTTTAAAGTCAACTTTTAACTAATACCTTACCTTGCCTTATCTACTGTCATCAAATCGATTCTGGCTCATAGCAATCTCCATTGAGTTTCCAAGGCGGTAAATCTTTATGGATTGTCCCATCTTCCTTCTGGTTAGCAGTCAAATGTCTTAGGCAATGAGCCACCAGAGCTCCTTATTGAACAAATGGAATTAATATATTACAAATGTGGTGGTATTTTCCAAATGATTTTCATGCTTCAGATTCAAAGTTCCAGGAGGTGTTTTTCTTGTACTCACACAGGTGAAATAACAGCTGGAACTGACCAGAATTCTCAAGTCAAGCAATCTGCATGTTGCAGCATAAACTAACACAGGTGCCCCAGCATGCTGACAGAGAATAAAGGAAAGCACATGTCTGAAAGGTGCATAACACTGCACTCCTTAAAACACCACATATAAAAGCCTGGTCAGCTTTGTTCTGCAAATTAGCCGGCATCTAACGAAGAGGAACTGGTGGTGGTGCCCCTGTGGCCATGCCACCTGGATTTCTTTATCTAGTTTATTATTATTAACCATACTTAAAAACACTTGGGAGATTTCAGAGAAAGGGAGAGATTGTGATCTCTGTCCTGAGTGTGGTCCTGCCAGGAGGCCAAGAGACTCTCTCAAGGTCCTCTCAGTGACATGGTATGTCTTAACTGATATTTTCCTTTTAAAAACAACTCTCCTTTTGGAGGCACCCAGAAAGGATATTAGGGATTATGTTTGAATAAATACACTGGAACTTGCTTTCCTGTTCCCTTTTTTTTCAGTGAAGAAATCCTCTTGGAATGTGAAAAAGAAATGAATTTGAGCATACTGAAGCCAAATAATGCAATGCTGATCTCTCTTATTCACAAGTCAATACAATAGTGAACCCCTAATAATGCTAACCTCGCCATTAGGAGCCAGGGATCCATTACATGCTCTGTCTGGAGAAGGCAGATGGGTGGTCTAAAGGATTTGATTCTCCTGTAAAAATGAGCATATACACACACACTTGCTTATAAAAATGCCTCCAAAGGGGCCTGCTAAGGAATCTCTGCTGCCATCCAATTCTGCCAACTAAAATTTAAGAGTAGTCTAGGTTTGCAAACTTGCTATTACTTTGTGTTACAAACTTAAGTGTTACTTTACCCTAAGTAACACCAAATGTTGGACCTTCCTGTGCTTTTCTGACTTGATACTGACTTGACTGGCCTAATTACCTGTCATCTGAGAATAATCCCCCACCTCACCCCCCACATAAAACTTCATGTTTCTTGACATCGAAACTATAATGACAAGGGAAGGTGTGCTCATGACTAAAAGGCTTTCCTGAAGCTCCCCTTCACTGAGCTTCCAACATGTCCAAATCGAGAAATTTCAGGACAGAGCTGAGCCAGGCTCCTTGAGCACAGTATTGGGTTACCAACGTTATGGACACAGTCTTTCAATACAGCCCACATTTAGCTTAGAATTCTTGCAAAGGGCCCACTTGATAATGTGAAGATCTGCAGGGCAGGCCAATTTAACACAGACTTGTGGTAGAAAAAATGCTGGGGAAAAGGAAAGGAAAGCCCAGCAGCTGCATTCTAACACTGTCTTCCTAATATCTTCCCCTAAATCTAAGCAACCATGGGCATTAGGAAAGCTTTCGGATATTGTTAAAAAGTGAGATTTTTTATATATATATGGAGTATTTCTTCCTTCGGACTTGTACCAACTGAATCATTCCACATATTTAAAAAATGTAGTAAATGCCCTATTTATGGAGAATTTTACAGATAAAATACAGAAATAGCATGGTAAGAATATTTTATAAAAGGGCCAAAACACAGTAAATTAAGATCAATTTGCATGAAATTTTGCAGACACCCAGATAATGATGTAAAAAAAGGCAACAAACTTGATTTGAACTCAGTAGATTACCCCCCTCGTCTGTGTCTCCTCCTGTTCATAATTTAACACCTGTAAATTGCCATGGAATTAGCATATAAAATGTACACTTCATATTGCAAAGGTCAGAAGTTCAAGCTGTGTGAGGAACTGAATATTATTGAATGTTCTTCAGCTCCTGCATTTCCCCAGCCTTGACGATCTAAGTGATTGATTTGCTACTAAATTGTATCGTTTTGTGTTTGGCATAGCTACGAAAGGAAGACAGGACAGCTACAAAGCCTATAGTATTATATACAACGGTGAGATGGAATGGATTTATTAATTTAATTGTCTTCTATTTTTTCTTTTTTTTTAATTTCTTGCTCTTAAGAATTTTCCATATGTTTCTGTTGAACAAACGGAAAAATTGGAGCAGCCCCCTGGTGGCTACCATGATACTGAATGTTTGAGACAAATGCTAAGCAGTCCAGGAAAGGGGGAGGTTGAATTTGCTTTTCTAAAGCCATGAAGCACTTCCTCTGGAGCTGTGCTTTAATTACTCATTACATAAGCTTTCTTCTTTCCACAAATGGGACTGTTGATTCATTACTAACAAGAAAGCTAAGGCATGAATCAGAGAAATTCTTTCCTAGATGTACTTACATACTAATCCTTCTGAAATGTCCCATCAACTAGTATTTTCTAACCGGAGTGGTAGGTCACGCTTTTCTTTGCCAAAGTACCTTTCATCTGCTCTGGTCAACATACCTTTGATCTTATATATTTTCTTGCCTGATCTCTCTCTCTCTTCTTTAAGAATACAGAGTCAAATTTCCCACAAATGCAGTCATTCCCCAAGACCTGTTACAGAGTGACAATGATGACAGAGTCCCTGAAGCTTGACTGACAGGGCAGTAGAGGGGGCCCTGAGCTCAGAGCAGTCATGCCCAAGTCTCTGTAAAGACAGGCTTATGTCTGTTGTTCTCTAGCCCTGGATGTCACAGACTGTTGTTGTTGTTGTTATGTGCCGTCAAGTCAAACCCAACTCATAGCGACCCCTCCTTGGGTTTCCGAGGCAGTATCACTACAGAAGCAGGATTGCCCAACCTTCCTTCTGAGGAGTGGCTGGTGGGTTTGAACTGCCTGCCGTCTGGTTAGCAGGCAAGTGTCAGCCACCTTAACAAACTTTCACTGCCAGACTTCAAGATACGTTGCCCTCGTTTTTATACATGCAAGAAATTAATCAAGATTTTAAATTAGTACTATAATTAGCATTTCCTAAGAATAGGTGCCAACCAAGGTATGCTAAGTTTCATTCATAGACAATTCTTCAATTTGCTCAACTCCAAAACCTCTGTTCTCACACCAATTCAGTATCTAATATTATGTTCTGTGTCTCTGTGCTATATTAGCTTATAATAGGTTAATGAGAAGCATAGCACATAATTCACAGGAATGTTCTATGACAACTGTGAAGTTACATGGAAAGTATTATTATTATTATTATCATCATCATCATCATTATCATTATTATCATCATTCAAAGTCCTTGTAGCAAGAATTACAGTCTCTTTTTCCCAAATATATTGTGAATCTATCCCTAAGCTAGAACTAGAATCTAGACTTCCCTAAAACTACCTGCAGTGCATGAAGTTACTTTCTTATGATATGACAAGGAGTTCTGGTGGTGTAGTGGGTAAGGCATTTGGCTGCTAACCAAATCGTTGGTTGTTCAAACCCACCAGCTGCTACGTGGAAGGAAGATGAGACAATCTACTTCCATAAAGATTTATAGCCTTGAAAATCCAATGAGGTCACTATGTGTTGGAATCAACTCAATGGCAGTAGTTTGCTTTTGGTTTTATGGTATGAAAGCACTTCAGCTGTCTTTCCCCAAGTGTCCCAGGCAGTCAGTTGGTGTGTAAGAATCTCTACAGGCAGATGAGCATCAAAGACTGAGAACAGGCATGTAGTTGTGAGACTTTAGATGATTGGTTTCTGTATGACTCCCTCTGTCCATATTCCTGCTTAAATGAATTTCCTACTCTTTCTTTGGTAATTAACTAAGAGAAAAAAAATTACTCTTTAGTTTAAACAGCAAAACTTAAGATTTAATCATTATTTAAAAGATGACCTTCTAAAATAAGTCAGAGAAATGAAAGCAGAAATCTCATTCTTATATTTTCCCCATTTTTCTACCATATGAGTCTATACCTTCAGTGCAATGCTGTTTTCTGGCAATCTGTCTTGCCTGGTATAGCTTCCTGGAACCACCTTTCTTTGATCAACCCCACTCTACTCAGCTACAGTCTAGTCAGAGGTTACTCATGGCATTAGCTATTCACTTCTAAGTTCCCAGGTGACTGAGCATCAATTTACAACTGCACATATGGCAGAAGAAAGAAGAAGAAGAAACTTAACAAAGGTTTTCTATTGAAGGAGTCCCCTTTCTCCAGTTAGAATAGTTGTTTTCACTATGTTCCTTTTAGTTTCCGCCACTGTTTAGTGACCTCATTGGCTCAGTAGCCCTAGGTATGACTTGGACTGTTGTTTGTACCAGTGCTTTACTATTAGCCACTTCTCTTTAAGTAGTAAAATAAGTGTTTTACTATTAGCAACAACTGGTACCTGCAAACTGCTTAGCAAAGACAAGTCTGAACAAAATATAAACAACTCTTTGGACAGGTATTTATACTCCTTATTCTACCATCTACTGATTTATGTTAATTTTCAACTGGCAAGACCTGGTCTTCTTAGGTAAGTTCCAGTGACACAGTATTGTTGTGGCATAACCATGAGGCAAAAAATCCCAGGAGATCATATGTAACAATTTATAAATTATAATTTTCTTCTATGTAAAAGAAAATATTCACATACTTAGAAATGAAAACACCTTACCTTTTTCCCTACTTCCTTGAATAACTTGGAGGGGAATAAATGCTAAACGGATAATGTCTTTCAACACTGAATTGATTTTTCAGCTTAATTTAAGCACAAAAATTATGTGCCAGATGGCATAATCAACATGTTGTGTTGAAAGACTGCAATTTCATTCTTATAAGAAAAAATAAAATAAGCATTTTTCCACGTGGTCTTCTCAGCAGGGAAGAAAGTTTATACACCCGGTTCCAACAATGCCATCTTTGATGAGAAAAATGACAATAGCCTTGAATGTGTTAATTGAACTCTTATGAAAGAAAAAGCTCTATTTTGTTTCATTCTGCCATAGGTTTCACCTAAGATCCATGGCAAATAACTGGAAAGAGAAATATAAAATTGTTAGGAATATAGTAAAAATTTATCT
The DNA here is from genome assembly GCF_000298275.1 of Orycteropus afer afer. Classification (NCBI taxonomy): domain Eukaryota; kingdom Metazoa; phylum Chordata; class Mammalia; order Tubulidentata; family Orycteropodidae; genus Orycteropus; species Orycteropus afer. The sequence continues at coordinate 17,639,423 of NW_006921614.1, forward strand.
TATTGCAGCCAGAATTTTAAGACTTTATGAAATGCATTTCATTTTCAATCATGTCATAACTATATTTCATTCAATATCCTGCTGTAAAATATGAACCTGACCTTGGCTTTCTCCTCCCAGTGAGGTCATTGAAAGATTTGCCTATCTTTGGGGAGATGTGAACAGCCTGCTCTCACAATTCATCCAGTTTTGAATGTGATATTTCTATTCCCTACACTTCCATAAAGCATTCTGCCAAGGAAATCAGTTGTAAGCTAAAGAGAAAGGCAAGATTATTAAAAAGAGGAAAGGGTCCAAATAGTTAACTGAAACAAATAGTTGAGCACTCTAACTGGCAAAGAGAGTTCTAGAAAAGGAGAAGAGGAAAAGGAAACATGAGAAGAAAAATGGGAGGACAGGAGAGAGAGGCAAGGAAGAGACCAGATAGCATAGAGAATAAAAACACATGTAAAATTCATTGATGACCTTGTTTCCAAAAAATGAAGAATGGCATTCCTCTGACAGAAAATTACATATAGAAAACATGGGACATTTCTAGTTACTTTAGGATAAAGTTTTAAAGTGAGTATTCAAACAGATCCTTGTAATGAAATAAACATTCCAATAAAGTAATAATCTCTCAATCTATATTTTTTTTTTTTGACACAGAAAAAAGAATAAAAATCATGTCACTGCTGCAAGTGCTTTTCTTTCAACTCCAGATTGAGAATATCCCCATTTACCTTCTAAAACAACTATATTTTGGAGAGGGCAGAGCAAAATGGCAGCATAAACAGCCACATGCCCTAAACCCCCACAACTATTATAAAAGAAAACAAGATATAGATAAAATTGACAACCTCAGAACTCCGACCATTGATTAAGGGGTTGGAGGACCAAAGGAAACACAGAATAAACTAAAATGTAACAAGAAAAATGGAAGTTCATAGAGCACCCTCAGTCCACTTTCTTTCCAAACCCAGTGTAACTATCTTGGGGTGGTGGCAGCCAGCACAAGACAGAGTGAGGCCATGACTTTGTGAATAGCCAGGCCCGAGTGAAGGTAGTACTGGCAGGGAAACCTGAACTCATGGACCTAAGAAAGGGCTCCAGGGTACACTGCTCAGGACTATGTGGGTCTTGGGATGGAGCAACATGCAGTGAGGCCTGAACTTTGTGAGTAGCCAGGCCCTGATGAAGGCACTGTGGGAAGGGATGCCTTAGCATGCAAACCTAAGAAATGGTGTTGCAGTCCACTGCAGGCCTGAGACTGTATGGGTCTCAGAAGGGAGTAGCCTGAGTAGTGCAGTGAGGCCCCGGCTTCAGTGAACATAGCTTAGGCAAAAACTACTGAAAGGTAAACGCAAGAAAGGGCACCACAGCTACTGCAGGCCTGAGAGCACATGAGTCCTTGGAGGAAGCACTGTGCAGAGCATAGTGCAGCCTGAACTGGGTGAACAGTCAGACCTCAGTGAAGGCAACTAAAAAGTTAGGCTTAGAGCAGAGTGGATTTGCAAGCACAGAGCAAGACTGAGTTTTTGGGTACACAGGCCTGAGACACAGAAACTGAATGAGCAAAATGTGGGCTAAAACAACTGAGGAGTTAGGCCTGCGGTGGTAAGAATTAGAAAGTGTAGAGCAAGCCTGATGTCCTGAACACTTGGGGCCAGTACAGAGAATCTTGGTGAGCAATAAGAGAGTTAAGGTGCTTGGGTAATCAGAGATAGGATGGAGCAGGGTCAGTGAGCATAGTGTAAGCCTGAGTTCCTGAACATGCAAGCTTGAGATTGAGAGACTGGGTCAGCATAGTGCAGTTCAACACATCTGAGAAGTTGGATCTGTGGCAGAGTTTCTTGGTGAACATAGGCACAGGCCTGAGTTCATGAATACTCAGGCCTGGGACAAGGAGATTTGGTGACTACAGTGTAGTCCAAAGCACTCGAGCAGTCAGACCTAGGATGAAATGGCTCAATGGGCATAATGCAGACTGGGTTTTCCATGCATCCCAAGAAACAACAAGAGGAGTATAGAGAAAGCTGAAGTTGATGAACTGTAATGACATTTGGGAAATTGGCAAAGGCTACCACTTCCAGGGTGAGACTCTGAGGCTGGTGTAACATACCTGATACTCCTAGAAGAGAAGTCTTGTTGTATATCTGCAACAGCTGCAGCTCCTGGTTGGATGGGTGGTGGTTCTAATGCCAGAGTTGCACATCTGAGGGCACATTGTCAGGGTTTATGGTGACAAATCAGAGATGGCTTATATTCTCAAATGGGCAACTGATGCTGAAGAAACATGACCAGTGTACTTACAGGTGCAGTGATGTCTGTTACTGGATTAAAACAATCAGCAACCCCAATATTGTGAGGGGAGGAGTCCACAACAAGTACTACAAACCATAGAGTTTGGTGCGGAAGAGGTCTTCCACTCAGAGAACCTAGAGGTAAAATGGTGACAGCTGGTGTCCTTGGACAGGGAACCTAATAGAAAAGGGACAATAGCAGATTCACCAAGATAAAGAGTCTGGAGTTGAAGCAGAAAACTACAACCTTCAAAATTTAAAGTAATAACAACAGTAATAATAAAGAAGAAGAGCAATCCTTAAGAGGAGAAAAATCTAATCTCTAGAGTTACCGTAGTAAAATTCTTTAGTGCTCTAATTACAATTAATTACAAAGCATATGAAGAAGCCAAGAAGAATGATCCATGCAAAAGACCAAAGTAAGAGAACAGAAACTGTCCCTGAGAAACACAGATAATGGAATCACTAGACAAAGGCTTATAGCAGCAGTATCAAGCATGCTCAAAGAGTTAAAGGCAAATATATACAAAGGACTAAAGAAAATTAAGATAACATAAAACAAAAGAATTTCAATAAAGAGATAGAAATTTAAACACACACACACACATACAGGAATACTGGAACTGAAAAATATAACAGATATGAACAATTGCCTTAAACAATTCTTAGGAGTAGATTTGAATTAGCAGAAGAAAGAATTCATGAATTCAAAAATTGGGCAATTGAGATTATTCAGTCTGAAGAGCAAACAGAAAAAAGAATAAAGAAAAATGAGCAAAGTCCAAGGGATCTGTGGGACACTGTAAAAAAATTGTGGGGATGGCATCTGACCTTCTGTAACTTCACAAGGGGGATGGAGGATTCAGAACATCCATAACCCAAAGCTGGCTCCTATGAGGCAGAGGTCAGATATGCTGCCACCCTACAACCTTTTTGCCAATTCTACCACCAAACAACCCCCCAAGAGCACTCTCTTCTTTGATGGGTCTAGTGCTTCTTTGATGGTCTTCATTGCAATTGCCATACAAACTCACAGACAATCCACATGATTGTAGGGCTTATTAGGGAAGTAACAGGTTATAATACAGAATCAGAAAGGACTCAGGATACAGTTCCTCAATAGGAACAGCCCCTTCTCAGCCATGCCACTGGCAGTCTTCCCTTTGACCTCAGTGTCTTGGCCCTGTGGGCCCTTGGCCCCTCAACTGCTAAAGCAAGTGTTACAAAGTTCTTTTAGGTCAGTCAACATGTGCCCAGAGAGGCACCCAACTCCACCAGCGAGCCTCCTGCATGAAAGCACTCACCTTTCTCACTCTGTGCACCAGGAATCCCACCACTCTGTGTCATGTTGGGATCTGCTACTGGTGTCTTCTGTCACTTCTCACCATCTCTTGCTGTCTCAGCAAAATGTTACAGATCTCTGTCTCCTAGGTGGAGGAAATTCAACACAGGGATCTCAGGTCCAAAGAACGCATTCCACTCCTGGTTCTTCTTTATTGATGGTAGTGAAATACCACCTTCTGCCTCTGAAATGGCATAGCAAGATGGCAAAACTGACAAATGTTTAGGTTTCCTACACATTCTTTGTATGTTCCTACCCCCACAAGGGTGCCATGTAGCTTATTTACATTATTGGGAAGCTATCCAATTCCCTTCAGAAGAAAGTTTGGGCAATCTACTTCCATAATGATACCGCCTTGGAAACCCAAGGAGGGGTCACTAGGAGCTTTGATCCAACTCAATGGCAGTCAGTTATCCAATTCCCTTGGTGGGCCACAACCATCTCACCTTTGCATAGTCTCACCTAGTCATATAGTGGAAATCAGAAGATCGTGGCTGGAAGAGACATATTAAGTAATTCACTGCACTATAGACACCATCTATAATAACATATGCATTATGGGAGTCCCAGAGGAAAAGAGATAAAAGTACAGAAAGAATTATTGAAGAAATGATCGCTGAAAACTTCCTAGATATGATGAAAGACAAGAACTTATATATCCAAAATGCTCAACAAACTCCAAGTAGGATCCATCTAAATGCAGTCACACTAAGGCATATCATAATCAAACTATTGAAAACCAAGACAAAGAGAAACTTTTGAGAGCAGCATAAGAGAAGGAAAAAAATCTCATCCAAGGGGTCTTCAATAAGATTAAGTGCTTATTTCACCACAGAAACCATATAAGCAAGAAGGCAGAGGGATGATAAATTTAAACTCCAAAAAGAAAAGAACTGTCATCCAAGAATATTATATCTGACAAAACTATTATTCAAAAATGAGTGGGGGACTTCCAGTAAGATGACTAAATAGGCAGACTAGCTATACAGACCCTCTTCAACAAAGAAAAGAGAAAACAATTGACACACGTACAGAAGATAACCCTGGAACTCTGAGCTTTGAAAGGAAGGATACAGAAGTGGATTAAACACCAACTAGTAGAAGAACATGAATGAAACCAGAGAATAAGGAGACAAATGGAGTCACAGACTGTCAGCTATCCTGATGGCACAGAGAACCTGAATATTTCCAAGTGGTGTTAGGACCTGAGAATTAACCTAATAATCAGCCCTGGTTGCCAAGGGCTGCATGGACGACTGAGTTGGTGGCTGATGACTAAAAAGGGAAACAGCAAGAAGGAGACAAACTGAGTTGTAGACTTTTGGCTGTCCAGAGTGTGCAGCCATTTTGCATGTTTACAAGTGGCAGCCATTTTTGATATTTAAAATTACAGCATTCTCATTCAGATTCCAGGGACCTAAGAATAGGCTCCCTTGACAAGGACAGCACAGACATACAGGAGGTTGATGACTGGAAAGGACACAGGTAGTAAGTGCATAAATGCTGGCAACTAGTGAATAGAGGAGTACAGCACCCTGCTTGCTCAGATAACATCCAAATGAAGTAAAGAAAATGAAAATCTTGAGTGAATCACTCCAATGTACAATCACCAATTAAATATAAACACAACTTTTATGTCACAATGTCTCAGAGGCAACATAACCTCACAGTCTACACAAAAAAGCAAGATAAAGCAGTAGAAACAAGGGACCAGGATACAGACCCAGAATGTATCCCTTCAAATATGATGATGAAGAAGAAGCAGCATTGGAACTCCCTGATGAGGAATTCAAAAGAGTTATATTTAGGTACTTTCAACAGCCTGAGAGACAGATGAAGGAAAATACTGATAAAACTCTTGAAGAGTTTTGAAAGATAATACAAGGGGAAAAAATTAAAAATTATATAAAATCTACAGATAGAAATCCAGAAGATTAATACTAAGTTTTCAGAAATAGATAATAAATTGAATGGGCAAAGGAATAGAATTGTATCAATGTAAGACAGTTAGTGAGATTGAAGACAAATACCTCAATACTTCTTTGGAAAGGAATCAATCAGAAAAAAAAAAATCAAAATAAAATGAAAAAAGTCTAAGGTTCGTCTGGAATACCATCAAAAGGAACAACTTACATGTAATCAGAATACTAGAATATGAAGAGACAAATTAAACCACAAAGAAAATTGTCCAAGGTTTGTTGAAAGAGAATTTCCCTGATATGATGAAAGATAATAATGGATAATATATCCATTCAAGAAGTCCAATGAACCCCAAACAGGATAGACCCCAAAATAAAACTAAAAAGACAGATCATTATGAAATTCATCAAAACAAAAGACAAAGAAAGAATCCTGAAAGCAGCACAGGAAAAATGAAAAGTTGCATACAAAAGGCAACCAATAAGACTAAGCTTAGACTTCTCGACAGGAACCATGCAAGAGAGAAGGCAATGGGATAGTTTTTAGAAAACACTGCAAGAAAAAAATTTCCAACCAAGAATTATATACCTGGCAAAATTGTCCTTCGAATATGATGGTGAAATTAGGACATTTCCAGATAAGCAGAAATTGAGGGAATTTGTTAAAACCAAATTAACCATACAAGAGATGCTAAAGGGAGCCCTTTGAACAGAGAATCAACAACAGCAAATAACAACCAATAATTAACACACATGATTACATAACCCAAAAACCAACCCAAATATGGAAGTATCCAAAGTAAATAACCATACAAGATTATAAATAGGGAACCTGAAACACCAATTGGCAAATGAGAATAACTACAAATCAAAAAGAGGGAAAATATAGTGTAGTTACAGAACTTCTAAATGGTAAGTAAGGAAGTCAAGAGAGAATTGCCAGTTAGAATAGGCTGTTATAAACTTGAGAAGAAAATTAGAAATCACAGGGCGACCTCAGAGAAAAATTATAAACCTTCACATCAAAATAAAAGAGAACAAGCAGAAATAGTTAGCAAATACTAAAACAATACCAGTGAAGGAAGTGATAACATGATTCATAAATAATATGAGTTCAGCACAGAAAATTATATGAAACAAAGAAATCAGCAGCACCAAGACAAAAACACATAACAAAATAATAGCAACAAATTCATATTTGTCAATAATTACATAGAATGTAAATGGATTAAGTGCACCACTCAAGAGAGGGAGAGTTTCATACTGGATAAGAAAACATAACCAATTAATATGCTGCCTACAAGTGACAAACTTTAGAGACAAAGACAAAAACAGACTAAAAATCAAAGATTGGAAAAAGATATATCAAGCAAATGGCAACCATAAAAGAACAGGAGTGGCAAAATTAATTTCTGATAATATTGGCTTTAAGACAAAACCTACCATAAGACAAAAGGAAGGACATTATATAATGATTAAAAGATCAATTAAACAAGAGGACATAATAATAATAAATATAAATGAACCCAATGAGAGAGCCCCAAAATACATAAAGCAGACATTAACAGAATTGAAAAGACAAATAGATGACTCCACAGTCATAGTTGTTGTTGTTGTTAAGTGACATTGAGTCAGACCCAACTCATAGCAACCCCTCCTTGGGCTTCCAAGGCAGTATCACTACAGAATTAGATTGCCCAAAAGTGACATTGAGTCAGACCCAACTCATAGCAACCCCTCCTTGGGCTTCCAAGGCAGTATCACTACAGAATTAGATTGCCCAAAAGTGACATTGAGTCAGACCCAACTCATAGCAACCCCTCCTTGGGCTTCCAAGGCAGTATCACTACAGAATTAGATTGCCCAACCTTCCTGCTGAGGAGTGGCTGGTGGGTTTGAACCTCCAGTCTTCTGGTTATCAGTCAAGGGCCTTAAGCAGGAGACTTTAATACACCACTTTCGATCACAGATAGAACAACTGCAAAAAAACTCAAAAGATATGCAGAAGTACTAAACATTACAATCCACTAACTTTAACTTATATTATAGACATCTACAGAGCACTTCACCCAACAACAGCACATTATATATTATTTTCCAGTGCACATGGAACCTTCTTCAGAATAGACTTTTTGTTAGGCCATAAAGCAAGCCTTAATAAATTTAAAAGCATTGATATACTGCAAAGCATCTTCTCAGATCACAATGCTATCAAATTAGAAATCAACAATAGAAAGATCAACAGAGAAAACAGACACACAGAAACTGAACAACACCCTCCATGAAAATGACTGGGTAGTAGAAGAAGTAAAAAATGAAATTTATAATTTCTTGAAGCAAATGAGAATGAAAACACAGCATACCAAAATTTTTGGGACACAGCAAAAGCAGTGATCAGAGGTCAATTTATAGCAATAAATGCACACATCAAAAAACAGTAAAGAGCCAAAATCAACACCTTAACCCAACATCTCCAACAATTAAAAAAAGAGCAGCAAAAATATAAAAGAGTCTACAGTCACCAGAAGAACAAAAATAATGAAGATTCGTGCAGAGATAAATAAAACAGAAAATGGAAAGACAACAGAAAAAATCAACAAGACTAAAAGTTGGTTTTTTGAAAAGATTAATAAAATTGACAAGCTACTGTCTTGTCAATTTAACAGAGGAAAAGAGGAAGAGAATACAAATAACATGAATAAGAAACAAAATGGGTGACATCACAACAGAATCAACAGAAGTTGAAAGTTTGATATCAGGGTACTATGAAGAACTATAATCCAACAAATTTGAAAATCTAGAAGAAATAGATTTCTAGAAACATGTTGTTATTGTGAGGTGCTATTGAGTCATTTCCAACTCATAGCGACCCTGTGCACAGCAGAATAAAACATCGCCCAATCCCGCGCCAGCTCCATGATTCTTGCTATACTTGAGCCAGTCGTCATAGCTACCATATCAATCCATCTTGTTGAAGGCCTTCCCTCTTTTGTCAACCCACCACCTTACCAAGCATGACATCCTTCTCCAGGAAATGGTCCCTACTGAAAACATGACCAAAGAGGTGAGATGAAGACTGGCTATTCTTCCTTCGAAGGACCATTTTGACTGCACTTCCTCCAGGACAGATCTGTTACTTCTTTTAGCAGTCCATAGTCCTTTCAGTATTCTTCACCAGCACCACAACTCAAAAGCATCAACTCTTCTTCGGTCTTCCTTATTCATTGTCCAGCTCTCACGTGCATATGAGGTGACTGAAGATATCATGGATTGTGTCAGGAGCACCTTAGTCCTTAAAGAGACATCCTTGTTCCTCAACACTTGAAAGAGTTCCTCTGCAGCTGACTTGTCCAGTGTTATATGTCATCTAATGTCCTGACTGCTGCTTCCATTGGTGTCGATTGTACAGCCAAGCAATGTGAATTCTTTGACAACCTCAATCTTTTCTCCATTTATCATGATGCTGGTTATTGGTCAAGTTGTGAGCATTTTTGTTTTCATTATATTGAGATGTATTCCATACTGCAGACCGTATTCTTCAATCTTCATCAGTAAGTGCCTCAAGTCATCCTCACTTTCAGCAAGCAAAGTTGTATTGTCTGCCTATCTCAGGTTGTTAATGATTCTTCCTCAAATCCTGATGCCACGTTTTTCTTCATATAGTCCAGCTTCTCGGATTATTTGCTCAGCATATAGATTGAATAAATTTGGAGAAAGTATACAACACTGACACACTCCCTTCTTGGTTTTAAACCATGCAGTGTCCCCTTGTTCTGTTCAAACAACAGCCTCTTGGTCAATGTACAGGTTCCTCAGGAGTACAATCTAGTGTTTGGGAATTCCCATTCTTCTCAATGTTATCCATAATTTTTCATGATCCACACAATCAAAAGCCTTTGCATAGTCAATAAAACACAAGTAAACATCTTTCTGGTATTCTTTGCCTTGAGCCAAGATCCATCTGACAGCAGCTATGATATCCCTTGTTCCAGGTCCTCTTCTGAATCCAGCTTGCACCTCTGGAAGTTCTCTGTCAATATACTGCTGGAACCGCTTTTGAATTATCTTCAGTAAGATCTTACTTGCATGCAAAATTAATCATATTGTTCTATAATTTCCACATTCTGTGGGATCACCTTTCTTTGGAATGGGTACAAACATGGATCTCTTCCAGTTAGTTGGCCAGGTAACTGTCTTTCCAAATATCTTGGCATAACCTAGTGAGTGCCTCCAGTGGGGCATGTGTTTGTTGAAATATCTCAATGAGTATTCCATTAACTCCTGGAGCCTTGTTCTTCTCCAATTCCTTCATTGCAGCTTTGACTTCCTCCTTCAATGCCATTGGTTCTAGATCATACACACCTCCTGAAATGGATGAAGATGAACCAGTTCTTTTTGGTACAGTGACTCTGTGTATTCTTTCCATCATCTTTTGATGTTTCCTGCATCATTCAATATTTTGCCCGTAGAATCTTTCAATATTGCAGCTCTAGGTTTAAATTTTTTCCTCAGTTCTTTCAGCTTGAGAAATGCCGAGCGTGTTCATCACTTTCGGTTTTCTAACTCCAAGTCTTTGCACATTTTCATTATAGTAATTGGCTTTGTCTTCTCAAGCTGCTCTTTGAAATCTTCTGTTCAGCTCTTTAATCTTGTCATTTCTTCCATTTTCTTTAGCTACTCTCTGCTCAAGGGCAAGTTTCAGAGTCTCTTCTGTCTTCTGTTTTGGTATTCTCTTCTTTTCTCATCTTTTTAGTGACCTCTTGCTTTCTTCCTATGTGATGTTCTTGATGTCATCCCACAATTCTTCTGATTTCTGGTCATTGGTGTTCAATGCATCAAATCTATTCTTTAGATGGTCTCTAAATACAGGAGGGATGGTAGTGTAGTGGCTAAGGCACTTGACTGCTAACCAGAAGGCTGGAGGTTCAAACCCACCAGCCACTCCTCGGGAGGAAGATGGGGCAATCTACTTCCATAGTGATACTGCCTCAGAAACCCAAGGAGGGTTTGCTATGAGTCAGGTCCGACTCGATGGCACATAACAACAACAACAATAACAACAATATTCATGATCATATAGTGGCTCTTGTGGACTTGTTTTAATAATCTTTGACTTCAAGTTGAACTTGCATATGAGCAGTTGATGGTCTGTTCCACAATCAGTTCCTGGCCTGGTTTTAGGTGAAGATATTGAGTTTTTCCATCACCTCTTGCCACAGATGGAGTCAATCTGATTCCTGTGTGTTCCATCTGGTGAAGTCCACATGTACAGCTGCCGTTTGTGTTGTTGAAAAAAAGGTATTTGCAATGAATAAGTCATTGTTCTTGCAAAATTCTATCATGCGATTTTCAGCATCATTTCTGTCACCAAGGCCAAATTTTCCAACTCCCAGTGATTTTTCTTTGTTTCCAATGCTTGCATTCCAGTCACCAGTGGTAATTAACACATCCTGATTGCATGTTCAGTCAATTTCAGACTGTAGAAGTTGGTAAAAATTTTCAGTTTCTTCATCTTTGGCTTTGGTGGTCAGTGCATAAATTTGAGTAATAGTTTTGTTAACTGGTCTTGTAAAGGTATGGATATTATCCTATCACTTACAGCATTGTACTTCAGGACAGATCTTGAAACATCTTTTTTGATGATGAATGCCACACCATTCCTCTTTAAATTGTCATTCCAGGCATAGTAGATCATATGGTTGCCTGATTCAAAATGTCCAAAACCAGTCCATTTCAGCTCACTAATGCCTAGGATATCAATCTTTATTCATTCTATTTCATTTTTGACAACTTCTAATTTTCCTAGATTCATACTTTGTACATTCCATTATCCAATTATTAGTGGATATTTACAGCTGTTTCTCCTCAATTTGAGTCATGCCACATCAGCAAAGGGAGGTCTCTAAAGCTTTACCTTATCCATCTGAGTAAGGCTCAAGATTTCTGGATTATTCATAAAGTTGCACAGTAATGTATCAGACAGTATTTCTCTGCTATTCATGAGGTTTTTCCTGGCCAGTTCTTTGAGAAGTGGATGGCCTCTTCCTTCTTCCTAGTCTGTCTCAGTCTGCAAGCCGCACTGAAACCTGTTTACCATGTGCACCCCGCTGGGTTTGAAACACCGGTGCCATAGCCTCAAGGCTCACAGGAACACATCACTATAGTAGGTCAAACCGACAGACAAGTTTGTCTCCCTTAGCTTTTCGAAATCTGTCCAACCTCCCCTTACCTGGACCCCTGCTGCTGCCTCCTTGCTGTGTCCCAGCCCCCCTGTCCTGGCCTTTTTCTGTCCTTTCCCCTGCTTTCCCATCTTGCCACATTGGGGCGTGGCCTGGGTTCCCTCTCCTCACCTGCATCCCTGTGGCTGACTCTAGAAACATACTACTTACCTACACTAACACAGACTGAGGTAAAAACATTGAACTGATCCATAACAAAAAAGAAATAGAACAGGTCGTAAGAAAATTACCAACAAAAAAAAGTCCTGGCCCAGACAGTTTCAATGGATATTTCTAACAAACTTTCAGAGAACTAACATCAATCTTATTCAACTATTCCAAAACAGAAAAGGATGGAATCCTTCTAAATTCATTTTATGAAGCAAGCATAACCTGGATACCAAAACCAGGCAAAGGTATCACTAAAAGAGAAAACTACAAACCAATATCGTTCATGAATATAGATGCAAAAATCTTCAACAACATCCTAGCTAAGAGACTCCAACAACATAACAACAAAATAATACTTTATGACCAAGAGTTATTCATACCAAGTATGCAAGAATGATTCAACATTAGAAAAAACAATCAACATCATCTATCACATAAATAAAATAAAGGAAAAGAACCACATGAAGAAAATCAATGAAGAAAAAGACATTTGATAAAATCCAACACTCATTCCTGATTAAAAACACTCTGAAAAATAGGAATACAAGGGACATTCTCAAAATAATAAAGGGCATATGTGCAAAACCAACAGCCAACATTATTCTCAATGGAAAGAGACTGAAACCACTCTGCTTGCGAACAGGACCAGACAAGGATGCCCTTTATCACCACTTTTATTCAACATTGTATTGGAAGTCCTAGCCAGGGAAATAAGGCAAGAAAGGGAAATCGAAAGCATCCAAATTGGTAAGGAAGAAGTCAGACTATCCCTATTTGCTAATTATATGATCCTAAAGGGAGCTCTGGTAGCATAGTGGCTAAAGCACTTGACTGCTAACCAGAAGGCTGGCGGTTCAAACCCACCAGCCACTCCTCGGAAGGAAGGTTGGGCAATCCTACTTCCGTAGTGATACTGCCTCGGAAACCCAAGGAGGGGTCGCTATGAGTCGGGGCCGACTCGACGGCACATAACAACAACAACAACAACATACATAGAAAGCCCGAGATACTCTGTCAAAAAACTACTGGAACTAATTGAAAGGTTTAGCATAGTGATGGAATACAAAATCAACATCCAAAAATCAGTTGACTTCCTCTACATCAGCAAAGAGATTGCTGTAAAAGAAATAAGGAAATCAATACCACTACAATACCTACTAAAAAAATAAAATACTTGAGAATAAATCTTACCAGGGACACAAAAGACCTCTACAAAGAAGACTGTAAAAAACTACTTGAAGAAACTATAAGAGAGCTACATAAATGGAAAAACATACCATGTTTGTGGATAAGAAGATTGAACATTGTGAAAATGCCAATTCTACCCAAAGTAATCTATACATTCAATGCAATCCTAATCCAGATCCCATCAACATTCTTTAAGGATGTGGAAAAACCAGTCACTAATTTTATAAGGAAAAAAAAGAGAGCACAGATAAGCAAAGCAATATTGAAGAAGAACAAAGGAGGAGGTCTCACACTCCCAGATTTCTAAACCTACTATACAGCCACAGTAGTCAAAATAGTCTGGTATTGGTACAACAGACACAAAGTCCAGTGGAATAAAATTGAGAACCCACAAATAGATCCGTTGACCTATGGTCAGCTGATCTTTGACAAAGGACTGATATCCATTAAATGGAGAAGAAATTGTCTGTTTAACAAATGTTCTGGCAAAACTGGATATCCATTTGCAAAAAAATGAAACAAGATCTGTACCACAAAAACTAACTCCAGATGGATCAAAGACTTAAATGTGAAACCGAAAACTATAGTTCCTCAAGGAAAAATTAGGGGCAAATTTAGGAGCCTTAATATATGGCATAAATAGACTGTCAAGCATAACCCAAAATGTCCAAACAGCAGAAGATAAACTAGAAGAATGGGAACTTCTAAAAATTAATTTTTATGTGCTTCAAAAGGCTTCTCTGAAAGAGTAAAATGAGAACTTCCAGAATGGGAAAAGATATTCACCAACAACGTATCTGACAAAGGACTTATCTCTTAAATTTATAGAAAACTCCAACACCTCAACACCAAAAAAGGTTTCAAAAATTAATTTAAAAAATGGGCAGTAGACATCCACCAAAGAGGATATTCAGGTGGCCTACAAAAACATGAAGACATGTTCATGATCATTAGCCATTAGAGAGATGCAAATCAAAACAACAACGAGATACCGTCTTGCCCCAGCACTAATTGCAAAGTTCAACAAACAGAAAATAACAAATGCTGATGAGGATGTGAAGAAATTGGGACTCTCATACACTGCTGGTGGGACTGTCAAATGATACAACCACTGTCGAAAGCAGTATGTTGATTCCTTAAAAAGTTGCAATTAGAAATACCATTTGATCCAGTAATCCCATTACTAAGTATTTATCCTAAAGAAGGGAGAGCCAGTACAAGAACAGATATGTGCACACCCATGTTCATCACAGTACCATTTACAATAGCAAAAAGATAGAAACCACCTACGTGCCCATCAACAGAAGTTGGATAACCAAACTATGGTACATGCACACAATAGAATACTACGCAACCCTAAAGAATAATGCAGAATCTGTAAAATACTGCATAATGTGGATGAACTTGGAGGACGTTATGCTGAGTGAAATAAGTCAATCACAGAAGGACAAATATAGTATTAGCTCACCATTGTAAAAAGTCAAGGAAATGTTTATATACAGAAGGAAACTTTCTTTGTCAGTTGCCATGGGTGGGAGGGGAAGGGAGGGGCCATTCCAAAAATAAAAAATAATAATAAAAATTAAAGTTAAATAATTTTTTAAAAAATGAGTGGGAAATTAATATATTCCCTGATGAACAAAAGTTGAAAGAATTTGTTAGCACAAAATCAAACCTACAAGAAATGCTATTCACCCCAGAAGAAATAGTGATGAAATTTGACAATAACTTGAAGTTCTACTTACTTTTTATGATAAAAGCATTCCACAACACAGGAATAGGAGATAAATTCTTCAGTATAATAAAGGGCATTTATGAAAATCTAATAGGTAACTCGTACACAATGAGGAAAGACAGAGCTTTCTCGCCACTACTATTCAACATTGTTCTTGAAGTTCTATACAGGAGAACTACACCAGGAAATAAAAAAAAGGGGGGGATTTCCAAATCAGGAAGGAGGAAGAAAAACTAACCTTTTTCAAATGACATAATTGTATACTAGAAAATCCTAAAGATGCTACCAGAAAATTATTAAAGCTAATACATGAATTCAACAAAGTGACAGAGTACAGAGACAAGTCAACACACAAAAATAAGTTGGGTTTCTATGTGTCAGCAATGAACAAGCTGAAAAGGAGATATTACCATTTGCAATAACAACTAAAAGAATAAATTACATAGGAATAAATTTAATCAAGAAGGTAAAAGACTTGTACATGAAAAACTATAAAACATTCTTAAATTAAAGAAAACTTAAATAAATGGAAAGACATTCCATGTTCAATATAGTTAAGATGTCAATATTACTCAAAGCAATCTACAGATTAAGTGCAATCCCTGTCAACATTCCAGCAGCCTTCTTTGCAGATAAAGAAATATCAATCCTCAAATTTATATGGAATGGCGAGCAGTCATAAAGAAGAAGAAAAATTAGGAATGCTTATACTTTCTGATTTTAAAAACTACAAAACTACAGTAATCAATACAGCCTTATACTAGTATAATTATAGGCATATAGCCCAATGGAATAGAATTGAAAGTCCAGAAACAAACCTATGCATCTATGGTCAGCTGATTTTTTTTACAAGGTTGCTAGCACATTCAATGGGGAAGGAAGAGTCTCTTCTATAAATGATGCTGGAAAAATTGAATTTGAAAATGTAGAAGAATGAATCAGGATCCAACTCACAATATATTCAAAAAGGATGTAAATGTGAAAAATAAAATATTATAATTCTTAGAAGAAAAGGTAGGGGCAATGTTATGGGACTTAGTGTTTAATGGTAGATTATCAGATATGATTAAAAAAAAAGTTTGAGAAGCAAAAGACAAAATAGATAGGTGGAACCATATAAGACTTAAATAATTTTGTATATCAAAAGTTTTATCAACAAAGCAAAAAACCTACAGTTTAGGAGAAAATTTTCAGGAACTACATATCAGATAAGGACCTAATATCCACTTATACCACTTAACAACAGAAAGACAAATAACTCAGTCAAAAAAATGGGCAAAGGCATTAGAGAGATGCAAATCAAAACAATGAGAAACCACCTTGCCCCAGCACTAGTAGCAAAGTTAAACAAGACAGAAAATAACAAATCCTGGCAAGGATGTGAAGAGATTGGGACTCTCATGCACTGCTGGTGGAAGTGTAAAATGATTCAACCACTGTGGAAAGCAGTATGGCAATTCCTTAAAAAGTTGGAATTAGAAATACCATTTGACCCAGCCATTCCATTACTAGATATATATCCTAAAGAAAGGAGAGCCATGACAAGAACAGATATATGCACACCTATGTTCATCACAGCATTATTTACAATAGCCAAAAGATGAAAACAACCTAGGTGTCCATCAACTGACGAATGGATAACCGAATTACGGTACATACACACAATGGAATACCCTAAAGGATGACATAAAAACTGCAAAACATTGCCTAATGTGGATGAACTTGGAGGACATTGTGCTGAGTGAAATAAGTCAATCACAGAGGGACAACTATTGTATTAGTCCATTACTGTAAAGGTCAAGGAAAGGTTTATATATGGAAGGAAATTTTCTTTGTTGGTTACCAGGGGTG
>NW_006921614.1:17657287-17663010 GCF_000298275.1 Orycteropus afer afer
AAAAAAAAAAAAAAAAAAAATTAAAAATGGGCAAAGCACTTGAACAAACTGTCCACCAAAGAAGAAGTTCAAATAGCCATCAGGTACATGAAAAGATGATCAACATCATTAGCCATTAGGGAAATGCAAATCAAAATCACAATGAGATATCACCTCAACTCCATTTGAATGGCAAAAAATAGAAAACAACAAGTATTGGCAAGGTTGTAGAGGCACTAGAACCTTTCCATTGCTGGTGGGAATTTAAAATGCTGCAAGCATTGTGGAAACTGTTTGGCTGTTCCTCAAAAAGTTGAGGATAGAATTACCGTACGACCAAGCAATCCCAAGTCTAGATATATACACAGAAGACATGAAAGCAGGAACACAAATAGAAACCTGTACACCTATATTCTGCTGTAGCACTTTTCACAATGGAAAAAAGTAGAAACAACCAAAATGTCCATCAACAGATGAATGGATAACCAAAATATGCTATACACACACACACAATGTGATATTATGCAGCCATAAAGAGAAATGAAGTTTTTATGTATGCCACAATATTGATGAACTTAGAAAACATTATGTGGTGTGAAATAAGTCAGTCATTTAAGGGAGCATTTTTGTTTGGGGGCACTGAATTTATGTTAATGGTTGTGGAATATTTTGGAAAATGATAATGGTAATGCTGGCAAAACATGAAAAATATAATCAATATCATTGAATCACAAATGTGGAAGTTGTGCTGGCACATGTTTTTGGTGTATATTTTCATCACAATAATAATAATAATAATAAAATCGGATTTTGATTCTTAGTCTACTCTAGGCATTTCTGGTCTGAAAATGATAGCAGGCTTGGAAGTATTAGACTACAATACATTTTTCAACATCCTCATACAAAAACATTATTGTTAAAAAGGCATGTTAGATAAATTTCAGAATTATATTTGTACTGTTGTTGTTTTTAGGTGCCATGGAGTTGGTTCTGATTCATAGCAATGCTATGGACAGCAAAACAAAACACTGACCAGTCTTGCCCCATCCTCAAAATAGTTGCCATGTTTGAGCCCATTTTGTCAATACATCTCAAGCAGGATCTTCCTTGTTTTCACTGACCCTCTGCCAAGCATGATGTCTTTTTCAGAGACAGGACTTCAGTTATAACATGTCCAAAGTAAATTAAGATGGATTCTCTCCAATCTTGCTTCAAAGGAACATTCTGGCTGTACTTCTTCCAAAATAGGATTTGTCCATTCTTCTAGCAGTCCATGATATAGTCTATATTCTTCACTAACACCATAATTCAAATGTATCAATTCTTCTGCAGTCTTCCTTATTCATTGTGCAGTGTAGTAAATTACCTGGTATGGCTTTTCTAGCCATAAGTCTTTGTAAACTCCATGGTGCGATTTGATGTGAGCAACTGAGGATCTCCTGATTGTAAAAGTTATCCACCTGGGGTATTTCGTTGGGAGTGGCACAAAGCAATGTTCTGGGAAATTTGCTCTCTCTCAGGTGCTTAGAATTCTGATGTTATGATTGGTTAGTTTGGCCACTCTGCCAGGCTCAAAAGGAGGCCTCCTAGAGGCAGAAGAAGTCTGTCTGACTGCTGGCTGAGAAAAACAGGCTGCTGAGAGAAAGACATGCTCCTGAGAGACACACACTCCTGACAGACATGCACTGCTGAAAGCGACACCAAGAGACATGCATTGCTGAGAGAGACACCAAGAGACACGCATTGCTGGGAGAGTGGCTGAGAGAGACTGTTGACTGAGAGATGATGGGCTGAGAGAGACTGAGCATTTTTCCTGAACTTGAATTGTAGCCTGGTGCTTCCCCATAATAAACTCCATAATCTGTGGGTTCTGTGTGGCCACTACAGTGAATTATCAAACCTAGCAGAAAGGTGGTTAGTGCTGCGAGAGGAACGGTTGATGTCAGGGTGAAAGGGCTGGAGGGAGGCAGCATGTCTGGCCTCACAGGAATAGGCCTTGGGCTACTGATGGTGTTTCTGTCTTCCTCTTGTGGGGTTAGAGGAGGTCAGAAGATGTGGCCTCCCTGCTCCGTTAACAATTGTCCAGCTTTTGCATCCACATTAGGTGACTGAAAATACCATGGCTGGAGTCAGGCTCGCCTTAGTCTTCAAGTAACATCTTGCTTCCAAATACTTTAAATATGTCTTTTGCAGCACATTTGCCCAATGCAATCTGTCATTTCATTTCTTGACTACTGCTTCCATGGACATAATTGTAGATCCAAATAAAAATCCTTGACAACTTCAATATTTTCTCCATTTATTATGATGTTGCTTATTGGTTCAGGCATGAGGATTTTAGTTTTCTTTATCAACATAAAGGTATAATCCATACCGAAGGCTGCAATCTTTGCTCTTCATCTGGGAATGTGTCAAGTCCTCTTTGCTTTCAGCAAGTAAGGCTCTGTCTTCTGAATATTGCAGGTTGTTAATGAGTCTTCCTCCAATCCTGATACCACATTCTTCATCATAATGCCCAAGGCCTTGGGTTATTTGCACAGCATACAAATTGAGTAAGTATGGTGAAGGCTAAAACCATAACATACACTTTCCTGATTTTAAACCATGCTATATTCCCTTGCTCTGTTCCAACGACTGTCACTTGGTCTATGTATAGGTTCAGCATGAGCACAATTAAATATTCCAAATTCCCATGTTTTGTAATGTTATCCATAATTTGTTATGACCCAGTCAAATGGCTTTGCATAATCAATTAAACACAAATGAACATTTTTCTAGTAGTCCATGCTTTCAGCCAAGATCCATCTCATGTCTACAATCACATCATTCCTCATTCTCTTTTGAAACCAGTTTGAATTTCTGGCAATTCCCTGCAGACACACTCTGCAACTGTTTTTCAATTATCTTCAGCAAAATTTTACTTGCATGTGATATTAATGATACTGTTTGACAATTCTGTTGAATCACTTTTCTTTAGAATAGGCACAAATATGGGGACTGAAACTGAATTACAGGTCTTGAGTTTTAATGACAGTAAGAAAAATATGTGAAATACAGAACTTTCTTTAGAATATCGATCAATTGTTCCCAATTCTTTCCATGAAAGGAAAGTGAATGCTGAGTCCACCATTACAGCTATGCCCTAAATTTGTAAGTGCTTTTTTTAAAAAAAATTTTCATTGTGATTTGGGTGACAGCTTACAGAGTAAATTCATTTTCCATACAGCAGTTCACATACACTTTGTCTCATGATATTGACTGCAATTTCCTACGATGTAACAGCTCTCTTCCCACTTTATCTCCATAGTTACCTCTTCCCTGTGTCCTTCCCTCCTGTGCACTCCTCCTCTCTGTGTTGTGTCCTTGTGCATATACTGCACTTCTCTTCACCCATGATTGATCTCTCCAAGGAGTATCTCTACATGATGTAAATGTTCAGCCCATATGCCAGTCTTTATTTGGCTGGAAATCACAGGAGTTCAATTCCAGACCTGAAGGGCAGCTAGGGACCATAGTCTCAGGGTGTTCACCAGGCTCTGTCAGATCAGCAAGCCTGGACATTTTTTACATATATATATAATTTGGTTTTTGTTCCACATTGCTCTCTCACTTTATCCAGGATCACCTACACAGATCTCCTTCTAAGTGGTTTACAGTGTTAGCTGGGCACCATCTCTTTCTTCTGGTCTCATGGTCATAGAGGCTAAAGATCATATGCTCTACCAATCCCTTGGACTAATTGTTTCCATGAATGTTTGGTTTTCTTCATTCTTTTTTGCTCTGGACCAAGGAGACCCATTGTTGCATCTAGATGGCCACTTGCAAGCTTTTAAAATCCCAGTCACTACTCAACGAAGTAGGATGTGGAAAAATGTTTTTGTGTAGTATGTTATGCCAATTGACCTTGATGTCCCCTGGGACCATGGTCCCTAACCCACAAGTATAACTACACTGTGTCCAGGTAGCTGGCTGTGACTAAGAAGTCACCACAACCTTGTCCCTTGTCGTCTCTACTATATACCTGGGCATTCTTACAGAACATACCAATACACTTGTAGAAACATTGTCTGCCAACTCTATAATAATGGTCATGGGTAAACTTCCCCCTGCCTAGACATACCTGATCATTCAGCCTGTCACCCATCTCTTCACCCACAGATCAATGTTTCCCATCACTGACAATGCAGTACTGTTTGCGGAAAAGGGATCATTTTTGTTGTCTGTTTCTCCCATGTACCTATCGATGTCTTCCTCTTCCTCAGTGCCACAGTGTTGATCACTCACATTTGGGACATTGCCCTTCCTTTCACCCAAATCAATACTTGTCTCTACCTATCAAGTAGTGTTCCCTTCCCTCCCCTCCCACACCTAGTAACTAACAAAGAAAATTTCCTTCTATATATAAACATTTCCTTGACTTCCCACAATAGAGGACTAATATAATATTTGTCCTTCCATGATTGACTTATTTCACTCAGGATAATGTCCTCCAAGTTCATCCACATTATGTGGTATTTTGCAGACTCGTCATTATTCTTCAGGGTTGCATAGTATTCCATCGTGTGTATATACCATAGTTTGCTTATACTTTCTTCTACTGTTGGACCCCTAGGTTGTTTGCATCTTTTGGCTATTGTAAATAGTGCTGTGATGAACATGGGTGTGCATATATCTGTTCTTGTCCTGGCTCTCACTTTTTTAGGATATATACCTAGTAATGGGATCAAATGATACTTCTAATTCCAACTTTTGAAGGAATTGCCATACTGCTTTCCACAGTGGTTGTATCAGTTGACAGTGCCACCAGCAGTGTATGAGAGTCCCAATCTCTCCACATCCTTGCCAGCATTTGTTATTTTCTGTCTGGTTGAACTTTGCTACTATTGCTGGGCCAAGATGGTATCTCGTTGTTCTGATGGGCATCTCTCTAATGGCTAGTGATCATGAACAGTTCTTCATGTGTTTATTGGCTGCCTGAATATCCTCTTTGGTTAAGTGTCTATTCATGTCTTCTGCCGATTTTTTAACTGGATTATTTGTCTTCTTTGGTATTGAGGTGTTGTAGTTTTCCATAAGTTTTAGAGATAAGTCTCTTGTCAGATATGTTGTTGCCAAATATTTCTTCCCAATCTGTAGGTTTAATCCATCTGGAGTTACTTTTTGTGTAGGTGTGAAGTACAGATCTTGTTTCATTTTTCTGCAAATGGGTATCCAGTTTTGCCAGCACCATTTCTTAAACAGGCAATCTCTTCCCCATTTAATTATTTCAGCCCTTTGTCAAAGATCAGGTGACCATAGGTCAATAGCTCTAATTTTGGATTTTCAATTCTATTGCACTATTCTATGTGTCTATTGTTGTACCAATACCAGGTTGTTTTGAATACTGTGGCTGTGTAGTAGGCTTTGAGATCAGGAATTTTGAAACCTCCTGCCATGGTCCAGCCAAGGGAAGGGGAGAGCCGACGAAGAAGGACAAGGAGAGGCTCAGACTGATGATCTGAAGCAAAGCTTTATTTTTTGCAGGCATAATATATCTATTCTGAGTTCAAAGGCACAGTCGTAAACTTTCTCAAAACTTCTTGTTCCTTCTCACGTACACTATACCCCAAAATACAACTTGCTAATCATATCAGTTTTTATAGAAACTCCCTGTTCTTAATAAACATTCTTATCTGAGAACTGGGAGCATGAGAAAAATAACTTGTACTTGAACCTGCATGTTCCAGGACAAACTTATTTGCAGA
>NW_006921614.1:17678813-17690839 GCF_000298275.1 Orycteropus afer afer
ACACTCCTTGGAGAGAACAATCATGGGAGAAAGAAGGGCTGCTTATGCACAGGGAGACAGCTCAGGGGGCAGGAGTGCATGGAGGGATGGACACAACGATGAGGTAACTATGCGGAGGAAGTGGGAGGGGAGTTGTTGCATTGTGGTAAATTGTGGTCAATGTCATGAGACAAAGTATATGTGAACTTCTGTATGGAAAGTGAATTTGCAATGTAAATTTTCACCCAAATCACAATTAAATAGATAGATAGGTAGATAGATAGATGATAGATAGATAGATAGATAGATAACAAATGTTCATGGGATCTGGATTGGAATTGCTTGAATGTATAGATTGCTTTGGATAGTATTGACATTTTCACAATATTTAATCTTCCTATCCACAGCATGGTATGTTCTCCCATTTGTGTAGCTCTCTTACGGTCTCTTGAAGTACTGTTTTGCAGTTTTCTTTGTACAGATCTTTTGTGTCATTGGTAAGATTTATTCCCAAGTATTTTATTAGCATAGTGCCTAAGGCACTTGACTGCTAACCAGAAGGTTGATGGTTCAAACCCTCCAGCCACTCCTTGAAAGGAAGGTTGGGCAGTCTACTTCCATAGTGACACTGCCTCAGCAACCCAAGGAGGGGTCATTATGAGTCGGGTCCGACTTGACGGCACATAACAACAACAACACTATAAATGGTATTGATTTCCTTATTTATTTTTCAGCAATCTCTTTGCTAGTGTAGAGGAATCCAACTGAGTTTTGGATGCTGATTTTGTATCCCACCACTATACTAAATTTTCATTAGTTCCAGTAGTTTTTTTATTGAGTCTCTTGGGTTTTCTATGTATAGGATCATATCATCAGCAAATAGGGATAGTATTAATTCTTCCTGCCAATTTGAATGTCTTTGATTTCCCTTTCTTGCCTTATTCCTTTGGCTACATTCCAATACAATGTTGAATAGAAGTGGTGATAGAGCGCATCCTTGTCTGGTTCCCGTTTGCAAGGGGAATGGTTTCAGTCTCTCTCCATTGAGAATAATGTTGGCTGTTGGTGTTGCATATATGCCCTTTGTTGAGGAATGACCCTTCTATTCCTATTTTTCTGAGAGTTTTTTAATCAGGAATGAGTGTTAGATTTTTTCAAATGCCTTTTGTGCATTTATTGATATAATCATGTGGTTCTTTTCATGTGTTTTATTTATGTGATGGATAATATGGATTGTTTTTCTATTGTTGAACGTCCTTGCATACCTAATATGAACCTCTCTGGGACATAATGTATTATTTTTTTTCATGCATTGTTGGTGTCTATTGGCTTGGATTTTGTTGAGGATTTTTGCATCTACATTCATTAGGGATATTGGTCTGTAGTTTTCCCTTTTAGTCATATCTTTGCCTGGTTTGGGTATCAAGGCTATGCTTGCTTCATAAAGTGAATTTGGGAGGATTCTATTCTTTTCTGTGTTCTGGAGTAGTTCTTCCCTGAATGTTTGGTAAAATTCTTCAGTGAAACTGTTTGGGCCAGGGCTTTTTGTGGTGGTAATTTTTTTATGACCTGTTCAATTTCTTTCCTCTTTATTGGTCTGTTCAACTTTTCCACCTCAGTCTGTGTTAGTTTATGTAAGTAGTATGTTTCCAGAAATTTGTCCATTTCTTCTAGATTTTCAAATTTATTGGTGTATAGTTCTTCATAATATCCTGATATTATCCTTTTAATATCAGTTGGCTCTTTTGTGATGTCACCCAATTTGTTTCTTATTCATGATATTTGTATTCTCTCCCTCTTTTCCTTTGTTAAATTTTCCAGTGGTTTGTCAGTTTTATTAATCTTTTCAAAAAACCAACTTCTAGTGTTGATATTTCTATTGTCTTTCTATTTTCTGTTTCATTGATTTCTGCTCGATCTTTATTATTTCTTTTCTTCTAGTGACTGTAGGCTTTTTTTGCTGCTCCTTTTCTAATTGGAGGTGTTGGGTTAAGGTGTTAATTTTGGCTCTTTCTTGTTTTTTGATGTGTGCATTTGTTGCTATAAATTGGCCTCTGATCACTGCTTTTGCTATATCCCAAAGATTTTTGGTAAGTTGTGTTT
Organism: Orycteropus afer afer; assembly: GCF_000298275.1. Classification (NCBI taxonomy): domain Eukaryota; kingdom Metazoa; phylum Chordata; class Mammalia; order Tubulidentata; family Orycteropodidae; genus Orycteropus; species Orycteropus afer. The sequence continues at coordinate 17,680,896 of NW_006921614.1, forward strand.
TCATTCACGTTTGATTCAAGGATTTTTTTTTTTATTTCATTTTTCATTTCTTCTATTACCCAGTCATTTTTAAGGAGGTTGTTATTCAGTTTCCATGTGCTTGTTCTTTTTCTGCTGATTTTCCTATTGTTGATTTCTAATTTGACAGCATTTTGATCTAAGAAGATGCTTTGAAGTATTTCAATGTTTTTAGATTTATTAAGGTTTGCTTTGTGGCCTAACATAAAGTCTATCCTGGAGAATGTTCCATGTGCACTGGGAAAGAATATATAATGTGCTGTTGTTGGGTGAAGCACTCTGTAGATATCTATAAGGTCAAGTTGGTGGGTTGTATTGTTTAGCTGTTTTGTGTCTTTGTTGAGTTTCTTTCCAGTTGTTCTATCTTTCATGGAAAGTGGTGCATTAAACTCTCCTACTATGACTGTGGAGTCATCTAGTTGTCTTTTCAATTCTGTTCATATCTGACTTATGTATGTTGGGTCTCTTTCATTGGGTTCATAGATATTTACTATGGCTATATACTCTTGTACAGTTGATCCTTTAATCATTCATTATATAATGTCCTTCCTTTTGTCTTGTGGTGGTTTCTGTTTTAAAATCAATTTTATCAGAAGTCAATATTGCCACTCCTGCTCTCTTACAGTTGGCATTTGCTTGATATATCTTTTTCCAATCTTTTGTTTCTAGTCTATTTTTGTCTTTGTCTCTAAGGTGTATCTCTTGTAGACAGCATATTGATGGGTTATGTTTTCTTATCCAGTCTGCAATGCCCCATCTCTTGAGTGGTGCATTTAATCCATTAACATTCAGTGTAATTATTGACAGGTATGAATTTATTGCTGTCATTTTGCTACGTGTTTTTTCTTGGTGTTGCTGATTTCTTTGTTCCATACATTTTTTTCCATGCTAAGCTCATTTTGTTTATGAATCATGTTATCACTTCATTCATTGCTTTTGTTTTAGTATTTGTTAAATATTTTTGCTTGTCCTCTTTTTTAGTGTGATGTGAAGGTTTATAATTTTTCTTTGAGGTTACCCTGTGATTTATAATTTCCTTCACAAATTTAGAACAGTCCATTCTATCTTGCAATTCTTTTGACTTCCTCACCATTTAGAAGTTCTGAAGCTATACTATTTTTCTCTCTTTTTGTTTTTTAGTTATCCTCATTTGCAAATTTATGATTCTGATTCCCTTTTTACAATCTTGTAGGCTTATTTACTTTGGACACTTCTATAACTGAGTTGGTTTCTGGATTATGTCATCATGTGTGATAATGGTCGGTTGTTGTTTATTGTTATTGGTTCTCTGCCCAAAGGACTTCCTTGCACATCTCTTGTAAGATTGGTCTGGTTTTAACAAATATCCTTAATTTTGACTTATCTGGAAATATCCTAATTTCACCATCATATTTGAGAGACAATTTTGTGGGGTATATAATACTTAGTTGGAAATTTTTCTCTGTTTCAGGGTTTTATATATACCATCCCATTGCCTTCTCACCTAAGTGGCTTCTGCAAGAAATCAGAACTGAGTCTTATTGGTTGCCCTTTGTAGGTAATCTTTTTTTTTATTCCCATGCTGCTTTCAGGACACTTTCTTTGGTTTTGGTGAATTTCAGGATGATATGTCCAGGTGATTTTATTCTGGGGTCTATAGCTCTGGTGGTGTATTTCTTAAGGCATTTGACTGCCAACCAGAAAGCTGGTGATTCAAACCCACCAGCCACTTCTCAAAAGGAATGTTAGGCGATCTTCTTTCATATTGATACCACCTCAGAAACCCAAGGAGAAGTTGCTTTGAGTTGAACCTGACTCAATGGCAGTGAGTTTGGTTTGAATTTATCCTTTTTGGGGTTCGTTGGACATCTTGAATTAATATATTCTCATCTTTCATCATATCAGGGAATTTTTTTCCAAACAAATCTTCCACTATTTTTTCTGTAGTTTTATTGGTCTCTTCCTGCTCTGAAATTCCAACTACACGTAGGTTATTCTTTTTGATGGTATCCCACATGAATCTTAGGCTTTCTTCATTTTGTTTTGATCTTTTTTTCTGATTGATCCCTTTCCAAAGACATATTGAGGTGTTTGTCTTCAATTGCACTAATTCTGTCTTCCATTGATTTGATTCTTCTCCTTTACTCTTTCAATATGTTATCTATTTCTTAAAATTTTAGTATTAATCTCCTGGATTTCTATCTGTACATTTTGTATCACTTCTAGTCTTCATTTATTTTGTCATTTTTTTCTTGTATTATCTTCTCAAATTGTTCTAGGGTTTTGTCTGTATTACCCATAATTTTACAAGTGTTTTCCTTGATCTGTCTCTCAGTCCTTTGAAGGTACCTAAATATAATTATTTTGAATTCCTTATCAGGAAGTTCCAGTGCTGCTTCTTCCTCAGGCATGTGTTCTTGTTCTATATCCTGGCCCCTTATTTCTACTGCTTTATTTTTGTTTCTTTGTGTCTTCTGTGATAGTCTGTTGTCTCTGAGACATTGTGACTTTTTTTTTTTGTATTTATATTTAATTGGTAAGTGTGTGTTGGAGTGATTCACCCAAGATTCTCATTTTCTTTGTTTTATTTGGACATATCTGAATAAGCAGGGTACTCTGCTCCTCTATTTGCTGGGTGGCAGCACTTATGCACTTGCCACCTGTCTCCTGGTGGGTGTGATAGAGTGTGAGAGTGGCTGCACAGATGTCTGTTAACTGTGAAGAGCAGTTAAGAGTGAATTAAGCTCATATTGGCTGTCATGTATTATTGTGCAGTTTTCAAAGAAGCAAGTGGTGGCCCTCACTCAATAGGTGGGGCTGCAGGCTGTGTGGGTATGGTTAGGTAGCATGGGCATGGTTGCTGTTTAGAAAAAACAACAATAATAAAAAAATAAGAAGTATAAGCAAGAGGACAAAAAACGCACACATAAACACACAGGAACAATCATCAAAAAGAGGGGAAAAAAAGAAGAGGAAAGGCAATAAATGAGAAAAAATATTTGAAGAAATACTTTTAAAAGTTCAAAGAAATTTGAATATAAAAAGACAAAAAAAAAAAAAAACAATATCGGGGAAGGGGAATAACAGAATAGAGGTAGAGTAAGGAAAAAATGGGGAAAATGCAGAAAGAAAAACAAGGTAGGGAAGAACCACAAGAAAGAAAAAAAAATGGGAACCAGGAAAAAGGAAGAGGGAAAAAAGTCAAAAACTAGAACCTGGGAACAGAAGAAGAATAAAAATAAAAATGAAGAAGGAAAAAAAAAAAAGATTAATTTTAAAACAGAAAGGAAGAAGAAGAAAAAAAAATCTGGGGAGAGCAGGACAGGGCACCCAGCCTCTGTCAGAGCACACAGACTGAGAAGGAATTCCTGCTGGTCCATAAGGTAGATGGGAGTGAGGAATGGCTGCACCTCCATTTACCAAGAGGGTGTGGGATTATAAGAGTAACAAGGGGAATATCGCACATTTCCTGTCCTCAGTCTCCAGTGTGTCTATGCTGTCTTCAGCAAGTGGAGCCTATTCTTAGGTCCCAGGAATCTAAGAGAATGCTGTAGCTTTAAATATCAAAAATGGTCCAACCACTTGTAAACATTCAAAATGGCTGCACCCTCCATACAGCCAAAAGTTCACAGTTTCGTTTGTTGCCCTCTTTGCTGTTTCCCTTTTTAGTCATCAGCCACCAGTGTAGTCCTCCTTTAAGCCTTTGGTGTGCAGGGCTGATTTTTAGGTTAATTCTTAGGTCCTAATACCACTTGGAAATATCCAAACTGTCCGTGCCATTAGGATCGTGGACAGTCCTCAGCTTCATTTGTCTCCTTATTCAGTATTTTCATTCAAGTTCCTCTACTAGTTGGAGTTTAGTCCACTTCTGTATCCTTCCTTTCAAAGGTCAAGGCTCTAGGAGATCTGTGTCAATTGGTTTCTCTCTGTTGAAGAGGGTCTGTGTAAGTTGTCGATTCCACCATCTTACCAGAACCTCAAATGCTTTTGTATATATTGATATTTTTGATGCATTCTGCAGTCTGTTTATTTTGCATTTGAGGATGTGGTGGTTATGTTTTTGTGTCAACTTAGCTGGGCCTGGTTGAGTGGCTGGGCAGCTAGTGGTAATGTTATCCCCCATGATGAGACTGGCAATAAACTCCATGGTGGAATCTACCACAAGCAGTTGAGTAGCTGCCTTTAGAATATGGTCTGCTTCCTGTATATAAGGAGAAGCTTTGGGAATGGTCTCTAGACTATGGCACTCTTGGACCCTGTGTGTAGCTATGTCTTTGTTGAGCAGCCTGCTATGCTCTCCTGACTTTGGGACTTATAATGGACTTAAGTTAATGGCCTGCCATGTGGTTTGGTAACATCAGGACTGTGCCTTTTTCCTTGTCAATCTTGAGGCTTCACAGCCTCAGCAGCCAACAGCTGTTTGAGTGAAGAAACGCCTCTAGCTCCAGTGGGCTGGGAGCAGGAGGCAGAGCTAGACCCCAAGGTTGAGGAGCTTTCACCCAACCCCGAGAGCCTGGCACTTTGAACTTGGCCTTAAAGCCTCCGAATTGTAATAAACTCCTGTTTGTTAAGACCATCCTATTTGTGGTATATTTCTTGTCAGAGCGGCACTAGGTAACAAGAACAGAGGGATTCACAGAATTGTGTCTCAGTTTGAATGGTCCCTGAAGCAGAGCCTGAGAAGACACTTAGGTCTGGGTGTTTTTCCTGGGAGTTGGGAAACAGGGAGACTGTGACAAAGAAGGAACAGAAATCATAAAGGTTGTACCATGAGCTGACTGTTGTAGGCAGCCGGAGGTCAGTCTCCTGAAACTATTGAGGAACTATGCCTCATAGCCCCATTGAAGGACTGGAGTTAGAACTCACACACTGATGCCATCTCATTGACTAAGATTTTCTCCCAGGGGTGTACACTCCCTCAGCACTTCTAAGATGTCTAAATGCTTGCCAACAAAGTGCCTCTGTTTTGGAGAAACCCCTGTGTAGCAGGAAAGCTGGATGATGCAATGAGCCCTGAGGGGGAAAATCAGAGGAGAAGTGAAAGAGCAGTGCAGGGCACCAATGACATCTCCACTCTAGTGCCACCAAATCTCTTCAATTCAATTACTGCTCTGTTGTTGTTGTTACATGCCATGGAGTCGGACCCGACTCATAGCGACCCCCTCTTGGGTTTCTGAGGCGGTATCACTACGGAAGTAGATTGCCCAACCTTCCTTCCAAGGAGTGGCTGGTAGGTTTGAACCTCCAGCCTTCTGGTTACCAGTCAAGTACTTTTGGCACTATGCTACCAGAGCTCCTAAATTATTGCTCCAGCAGATACCAAGTTGATCTTCTGAGTTCTCATAGTCCTTAGCACATGGCAGGGGATATATCCACTTGATTGAGGAGCATGAACTCAGACTGTGTATTTTGAGTTCTTTAACAAACAGGTTAAAAAAAGCCTAGGTTATTGGTGGCATCTTAGTACAGGCCCAACTTCCAAGAGCTCAGGTTGAGTGAGAAGACAGGCCAAATGGACTGAACCTCTGGGGTGGAGGAATAAGGTTACTGCCAGGATATTGAGGAAGGATAAGAGCAGGGAGACTCCATCAGTACCTGCTTGGGACTAAACTCACAACTCCCCAAAATTGGGAAATTAGCACTTTCATTGAGGAGCTTTCTGTGTTAAATAGTATGCATAGTAAGTGATTCATACTTTAAACATTTCATGGTATTAAGACAGCATGGGATAGAAATAGGTTGTTTGGAATTGAGTATACAGTCACTTTTCATTGATCCTTTGTCTTCTCTATACCATAAAAATTAAAAAAAAGAAATTATGGTATTAAGAATACAAAGGATCAATGAAAAGTGACTGTATACTCAATTGCAAACAACTTATTTCTATACCATGCTCTCCCTTCACCCCAATCCATTTGTCATTTAGTCAGTTTGACTCATGGCAACCATGTGTGTGTCAGAATAGAATTATGCTCGTAGGTTTTATTCAATGGCTTTTTCAGAAGTCGATCACCAGGTCTTTCTTCCAAGGTTCCTCTGGGTGAACTGAATCTCCAGGTTTTCTGTTATCAGCCGAGAGCATTAACAATTTGCATCACCCAGGAATTCCCCCACACCCTCAAAGCACCTTAAATTTATAACTATTACATGTTTACTCACTCTGAAATTCAGCCTTGCCTATAACAAGGGATCTTCCCCACAAATAGATTAGCCAAAGTGACAGAAAGACGGAGGTCAATTCTTTCATCCTAAATCAAACTCCACAATAGTTGTGCCATTTGTTTCTTTGTGACGGATTTTACTATGTTCTAAGGCTATGGTTCTCAGAACTTGGCTTCCAGGCCAAGACCCCAGCATTACCTGGTATCTTGTTACAAATGCAAGTTCTCAGGCCCATCCCAGACCTACTGAATCAGAAACTCTTGGGGTTGGTCTTAAAAGCTTTTTCACTAAGCCCTCCAGAGGATTCTGAAGTCTGCTCAAGTTTGAAAGCCCACTGTTCTAAACAAGACCCTAAGGAAGGACTGATACTTGTTACAAAATGATATGGTATACCATGGGGACATGTCCAAGAATTAACAGGATAAATCAAATCCTCCTTCTCATAGATCTTACATTCTCATGAGGGTATTTATGAAAGAGATGAGCACAAGCTAACTTCCACTAAAATGGAGAAAGACAGCTTAGGACCCCGGGAGAAACTATGAATATTTCAGGCATCACATGGCAGTAATTTAAGGATCTGGATTTAAAGTATGGAGTCAATTGTGGCTCAAATCCCATAGGACAGTGGTTAGAATTCTAATTGTCAGGATCAGTGCTGTGGTTCAGTACTGACCTCATTTCCACAAGAAACACCCACAGCTGTAAAGGAAGACACAAAGGTCTGGAACTGCAGGCAGAGGTAAACAGACCACAGTATATGCAACAAATGATCAGAAGGAACCACAGAAAAGTATCAAAAGGAAGAAAAATGTAATCCTTGGCTGGGAACTTATTGAATGTTTGAAATCAAGGAACAGACTGGTAAGTAAGGGAAGGGAGTCTCCTTGCTCTAATTCTGAAATAACTGACAGAGATAGACAGTAGGTCTATTTCTCATTAAGGTTGGTTAAATATAGAATACAACAAAGGGATTTTATCTCAGAATGTCATTATTTCATTTTGTACTTTGATTTCATTTTCAAATCTCTACAAATTATAGGAAATTATATCCTTCCAAAAGTTTGTGTTCTTGTTGTTGTTCACTTTATAATTGTCTTCATTTAGAGATTATGTTTGGTTTAAGGAGATGTATGCAGGTGCCAGGTTGACAAGGAGTAAACTGTGATCCTTAAGGTTGTATGTCAACTTGTCTGGACTATGATTCTCAGTAGTCTGGCAGTTATGTAATGATGTAATTTGGCAGTTAGGTAGCAATGTAGTCATCATCCATTTTGTGATGTTCCATAAGTAATACAATGTAATCACCTCTATAATGTGATCTGAAGTGATCAGCTAGTCAATTATAAAGAGAATTTCCTGTCTCTTTCTCTTTCTTTGTGTATAAACCTGGGGGTTTGGAGGCTGCTTTTCACTTGGGTGTGGTTCTGTAATAAGGCAGGGACCTGAGGTAGGCAGGCCCGGGCTTGGAGGCTGCTTTTCACTTATATGTGGCTCTTTATTAAGGCTGAGACCTAAGGTCGATGTGCAAGGGGCTTGGAGGTGGCTTTTCACTTGGGTGTGGCTCTATATTAAGTCCAGGTCCTGAGGTAGGCAGGCCAGGCTTGGAGGCTGCTCATTCCTTGGGTGTGGCTCGTTATTAAGGCCAGGGACTGAGGTAGGTAGGGCCAGGGCTTAGAGGCTGCTTTTTGCTTGGGGATGGCTCTATATTAAGGCTGGGGCCTGAGGTAGGCAGGTACAGGGTGTTTAGGAAAAACTAAGGGAGATGAGCTCTGGTAGCATAGTGCCTAAGGCACTTGACTGCTAACCAGAAGGCTGGCAGTTCAAACCCACAGCCACTCCTCGGAAGGAAGATGGGGCAATCTACTTCCACAGAAATACTGCCTTGGAAACCCAAGGAAGGGTCCCTATGAGTCGGGTCCGACTTGACGGCACATAACAACAACAACAAGGGAGACAAATTTGTCTGTAAGTTTGTTGTCCTGTGTTGGCTTATGTGTTGTTGTGAGGCTAGAGGCTATACACTGTGTTGCAAAATGCCAGCAGGGTTACCCATGGTTTCAGCAGAGATTCTGGGCTTAAACAGACTCAGAAGAAAGAAGAGGCTGTCCACTTCTCAAAAAATTGGCCAGTGAAAACCTTATGAACAGCAGTGAAACACTGTCTGATATATTACTGGAAAATTTTATGAACAGCCCTGAAACATTGTTCGATATAGTGCTGGAAGATGAGCCCATCAGGTCAGAAGGCACTCAAAATCTTACTGGTGAAGAGTTGACTCCTCAGAATAGAGACAACCTTAACAATATGGATAGAGTAAAGCTTTCAAGACCTCCATTGACTGATGTGGCATGACTCAAAATGAGCAGAACGAGATGCAAACATCCATTAATAATTAGAACCTGGAATGTAAGAGGTATGAATCTAGGAAAATTGAAAGCTGTCAAAAATGAAATGGAATGCATAAATATCAATATCCTAGGCATTAGGGAGCTGAAATGGACCAGTTTTGGCCATTTTGAATCAGACAACCATATGATCTATTATGCCTGGAATGACAAATTGAAGAGGAACAGTGTGGCATTCATTGTCACAAAGACTGTTTCAATATCTGCCCTGACGTACAATGCTGTCAGTGATAAGATAATATCCATACACCTACAAGGAAGACCAGTTAATAAAACTATTATCCAAATTTATGCACCAACCACTCAAGGCCAAAGATGAGAATACTGAAGATTTCTACCAACTTCTGCAGTCTGAAATTGACCAAACAAGCAATCCAGATGTGTTGATTATCACTGGTGACTGGAGTTCAAAAGTTGGAAAGAAAGAAGAGGTACCAGTAGTTGGAAAATATGGCCTTGGTGATAGAAATAATGCTAGAGATCAGCATGATAGAATTTTGTAAGACCAATGACTTATTCGTTTCAAATACCTTTTTTCAACAACATAAGCAATGACTATACATGTGGGCTTCACTAGATGGAATACACAACAGTCAGATTGACTGCATCTGTGGCAAGAGACATTGGAGAAGTTCAACATCTTCAGCCAAAACAAGGCCAGGAGCTTATTGGGAAAAAGACCATCAATGGCTCATATGCACATTCAAGTAGAAGTTGAAGACAATTAAAACAAGTCCACAAGAGCCAAAATATTACCTTGATAATATCCTTCCTGAATTTAGAGACCACTTAAAGAGTAGATTTGAAGCATTGAACACCAATGACCAAAAACCAGAGGAATTGTGGGATGACATCAAGAACATCATCCATGAAGAAAGCAAGAAGTCGTTAAAAAGACAAGAAAGGAAGATCAGACTAAAACAGATGTCAGAAAAGACTCTGAAAGTTGCCTTTGAGTGGAGATTAGCTAAAGCAAATGGAAGAAATGACAAGATAAAAGAGCTGAACAGATTATTTAAAAGGGCAGCTCAAGCAGACAAAGCCAATTACTATAATGAAATATGCAAAGACCTGAAATTAGAAAACCAAAAGGAAAGAACACACTCAGCATTTCTCAAGCTGAAAGAACTGAGGAAAAAATGTAAGCCTTGAGTTGCAATATGGAAAGATTCTATGGGCAAAATACTGAATGATGCAGGAAGCATCAAAAGAAGATGGAAGGAATATACAGAGTAACCGTACCAAAAAGAATTGGTCGACGTTTATCCACTTCTTTTATTTTTTATTTTTTGTGATTTGGGTGAAGATTTACAGAGCAAATTCACTTTCCATACAGCAGTTCACATATACTTTGTCTCATGTCATTGACCACAGTTT
>NW_006921614.1:17694054-17699841 GCF_000298275.1 Orycteropus afer afer
GATTAAAGACTACAGTCTGCAGTATGGATTACACCTCAATTTAAAGAAAACAAAAATCTTCACAACTGGTCCAATAAATAGCTTCACAGTGGATGGAGAAAAGGTTGAAGTTATCAAGGATTTCATATTATTTGGCTCTACAATCAACACAGTGGAACCAGCAGTCAAGACATCAGACAACATATTACATTGGGCATATCTGCTGCAAAGGACCTCTTTCAAGTGATGAAGAGCAGAGATGTCTCCTTGAAGAATAAGGTATGCCTAACCCAATCCAAGTTATTCTCAATCGCCTCTTATGCATGTGAGAGCTGGACAATGAATAAGGAAGATTGAAGAAGAGTTGATGCTTTTGAGCTGTGGTATTGGAGAAGAATGGTAGGAGTACCAGGGTCTGCTAAAATGACTAACAAATCTGTCCTCAAGGAAGTGCAGCCAGAATGTTCCTTTGAAGAGAGAATGGCCAGACTTTTTCTCACCTACTTTGGTAGTGTTGTCAGAAGGAACCATTCCCTGAAAAAGGATATCCAGGGAATGGTTGCTTGGTAAAGTGGAGGGTCAACAGTGAAGGGGAAGGCCCTCAATGAGATGGATAGACACGGTGGCTGCTATGATGGGCTCAGGTATAGCAAGGATCATGAGGCTGGCACAGGACTGGCCAGTGTTTTTTTCTGCTGTGTGTGGGGTCACTATGAGTTGGAGACAACTTGATGGCACCTAACAACTACAACAATATATATATAGTCTTGCTTCGCTGGAGAACCCAGCCTAAGATGGTCTCTTTCTTGGCTCCTCAATTGGTAGGGGTGTCCCTCTTGAGGAAAAACCTGCACAACCAGGTGGGTACTGGGTCAAGGCCCCTCCAATTCTAGCTGTGGCAGCAGCTTCAGCAATGCTTCTTTCTTTTGGGGTAATCACCTGTTGGAATGGCCCACCTACCCTGCACACTGGCCCATCAAGTTCTGCAGGGGCCTGGGGCATTGAAACACCAGCTGGAATTCCTCTGACAGAGGCCCTAGTGATTCCTGGGCCTCCAGCACCTCTAGCAAGTGGTACTCAGGCAATGCCAGTATCTTTGGGAGGAGGCCTTTAAAGTCATTGAGACTAGGGTCTCTCCTTGAAGCAGCACCAGACCAAGGACTCACTTCTCCTCCCTTTTTGCCTTTTCTGCCTGTTTTGAGTTCTTCGGACCCAATGAGGGTCAAAGGTTTCTTACAGCAATTTCAGACCAGGCTGCATTGGGAAAGCCCTTTGGGCTACAGCTTTACAAATAGCCAATGAGGCCAGAAAATCAAGCTCTCCCCTCTTACACACTTGGTCTTTCCAAACTCATCACAGTCACGGAGGATCAAGTTCATACGGTTGTTGAAAGCCTTCAAAGTACTGATGAAGACATGGCTATCTTGCAGGTTGCACCTCGTCCTATAAATGTGCTACAGCACCTTACTGCTCCTTCACACAGTTGAGTGGCTTCAGCTTTCAATGCCTTGAGTAGTTCCAATCCACAGCTTCCTCCCTCATCGCCACTATCATCACTCTACAACAAACTCTGAAGCCCTAAAACTGTGAGCCCAAGGCTTGTGACTCTGATTCCTGCCAAAGTCACCTCTGCACAGGCCTAGACACTGCTCAATAGCCCAATTCCCACCACTGCTACCAGAAATCTCTTTCCAAAAGTTTTAAAATATTGAACTTTTTCTGAATAGACATACTTCTACAAGAGAACTATTTAAATAAGAAGAAAATTTCAGTTATCCAATTTTAGTTTTTTGATCATTACTATTAAATCTGTCACCCAGCAGAAGGTTAGCAATAAGTAAGCCACAATTGTTATGAAACAAAATATGTTTAAATTCTTTTCAATGTCTCCCTGTGGAGTAGCTTATTTCAGAAGTTTCTTGACCACACACTCAAAGATATTTGTGCACTGTAGTTGTTGCTCTGGAGCTCAAGAGCAATGGGGCATTTCAAAAATCTCTAAAATAGAAGTTAATGTTCATTTTCAATTCCAAAAATTGGTCTATTGCTGTTGTTCCCTGACCCTCCATTTCCCAGTACATTTTTTTCTCAATCTGCTAGAATTATAGCAAGGAACATTTACTTTGTGGTTTCTACTTGAATAACCATTAAATTCTCTAAATTATGCTTTAAATTTTTTATTTTTTATTATTATGTAAGTACTTATAGTATAAACCATTTATATATGTGATCACCAAAGACAAACAGTGTTTAATAGTCATAGTACATAAAAACAAAGCTACTACTTTAATGATATGTTATCTGTTCTACAAAATTAGTAGAATATGTACAGATTTGGAAACTTAATATCTTTGCAAAGTTCTGAAAAATATTCAACTTTTTAAACAGGCATACTCTTTACCAGAGAAATATTCAAATAAGGAGAAAACTCCACTTTTATAACTTGAGCTTTTCAACATTATTATTTACACTTAGTCCCATCTCCTCTGGCCTACATGAGAACCTAGCTCTTAAAGATCCCCTGTATCCTGCACCATCAATTTGAATGGGTCATTGCCAATAGCAGACAAGTAAGCCTTATTCTTGCTCATCATAAATAATGTCTCCCTTTAATGCACATAGAAGCTCTGGTGGAGTGATGCCTAAGGAATGTGACTGCTAACCAGAAGGCTGGAGGTTCAAACCCACCAGCCACTCCTCAGAAGGAAGGTTGTGCAATCTACTTCTGTAGAGATACTGCCTCGGAAACCCAAGGAGGGGTCACTATGAATCGGGTCCAACTTGATGGCACTGAGTTTGGTTTAGTTTTACTGCACATAGGTAGTTCTGATGGTATTGTGGTTAAAGCATTTGTCCGATAACCAAAAAGTAGGCAGTTTGAACCCACTAGCACTCCATGACAGAATGATGAAGTAGTCTGCTTCCATAAAGATTCATGGCATGGGCGATCCTCAGTCTATACGACTATGAAACTAGATGGTCCCTCACTGCCACTGTCAAACACTCAGAGGGGGATCAAAGTAGGAGATCCTGGATAGAGTGGGAGAACATCATTTAAAAAAAAAGGGGGGGGGACCAGGTTTGCTGGTCTGACAGAGCCCAGTAAACACCCTGAGGCTATGACCCCTAGCTGCCCTTCAGATCTGCAATTGAACCCACTTCTGTGGCTTGCAGCCAAACAAAAGACAGGCAATGAGCTGAACATTTACATTAGGTAGATACACACCTTGGAGAGATCAGTCATGGAAGAATAGAAGGACTGTGTATGCACAAGGAGGCAGCACAGGGAGGCAGCTCAGGGGGCAGGAGTGCATGGGAGGGAAGGACACAGGGAAGAGCTAACTATGAGGAGGAAGTGGGAGTGTCGCACTGTGGGAAATTGCAGTCAATGTCATGAGACAAAGTGTATGTGAGCTGCTGTGTGGAAGGTGAATTTGCTCTGTAAACCTTTCACAATAGAAATTAGAAAAACAAAAGAAAAGAAAGATTCACAGCATGGGACATACTATAGGGCTGTTCTACTCTGTCCTATAGATTCCCTATGAGTTGGAAGCAACTTGTCAGCAATGGTTTGCTTTTTTTGGGGGGAGGGGAGAGGTTGACAGCCTTGTGTCTGAAATCCACCGTACTTTTTCCTGACATGGTACAACTATCTTGCATACAATAAAAAATATACTAATCCTCTTCCCAGCAGAGAATACAAAATCCTTGAGTTATGTTCACATTTGTTCTTGATATCCTGAAACTTAAATACTTGTAGTATGCTCATCCATTGCCCCAGATTTCTAAATAGCCAGAAGAACATTAGAAAAAGGGAACAAATTACTAATACTGATTTCTCCATGAATATCACATCCTTCTGATAACAGCCTGAACACGCAACACACTCCCAGAGCATTAACACATGGTAAGTAGCTTTTTTAACTTACAACAATACACCACATCAGAACAAATTTGGACCATTTTATTAGTAATAGTATTATTGTAATTTGGGTGAAAGTTTACAGAGCAAATTCATTTTCTGTACAGCAGTTCATACACATTTTGTCTCATGACATTCACTGGAATTTTCCACAATGTAACAGCTCTCTTCTCACTTCCTCCCTGTAGTTACCTCTTCCCTGTGTCCTTCCCTCCAACGCACTCCCGTCCCATGAGCTGTCTCCCTGTGCAAACACTGTCCTTCTGTTCTCCCATGATTGATCACTCCAAATAGTGTATCTACCTGATGTAAATATTCACCCCTGTGCTCTGGTAAGGAGCTCTGGTAGCGTATGCCTAAGGCACTTGACTGCTAACCAGAAGGCTGGCGGTTCAAACCTATGAACCACTCGGAGGAAGGAAGATGGGGCAGTCTACTTCCATAGTGATACTGCCTCAGAAACCCAAGGAGGGGTCACTATGAGTCGGGTCCAACTTGATGGCACATAACAACAAGAGCAACATGCTCTGGTAGCATAGTGCCCAAGGCACTTTACTGCTAACCAGAAGGCTGGCAGTTCAAACCCACCAGCCACTCCACGGAAGGACGGTTAGATGATCTAATCCTGTAGTGATACCACCTCGGAAACTCAAGGAGGGGTAGCTATGAGTCGGGTCTGATTCGATGGCACATAACAACAACAACATGCCTGTCTATTATTTGGATGGAAGCCACAGGAGTGAGTTCAGTTCCAGACCTGAACTGTGCCTAGGGGCTATAGTCTCAGAGATCTCATCAGGCTCTGTGAGACCAGCAAACCTTATCTTTTTTTCATGATTTTGAGATTTGTTCCACATTGTTCTCCCATTCTGTGCAGGATCTCCTACACCAGTACCAGCTGAGTGGTTGACAGTGATAGCTGTTGTGTTAGATTGGGTTCTCTAGAGAAACACACACACAAAAAAAAACAGCAAGGTATATATATATATATAGAGAGAGAGAGAGAGAGAGATTTATCTTAGGTAAATGGCTCACAAGCGTATAGAAGCCGACAAGTCCAGGCTGAAAAGTCCATCTCTGGAGGAGGTGGAGCTTGCAGCCGCCTTGGTTCCCTCAAGCACAGCAGAGCCGAGAGATTCAAGCTGGCATGCAGGATATTGGTTGTTGTTTCCAATAAAAGATGAATCCGAGACCTCCAGGGCGAGCGGTGAGCCACTCACTCAAGGAAGTCTGTAGTTCGGAATGCCGTTCTTCCAGATTGTCCTTGGAATATCATTGCAAGCAGGCCACACCCCTAGGGAAACTCCCCTTGGGCAGACCGGCCACTCAGAACTCAGTCATCTGATCTCATCATGGGAACAACCACCCACAACTGGGGTCTAGCCAAGTTGACATACAGCTCCAACTATCACAGCTGTGCACCATCTAGTTCTTCTGGTCTCATGGTCATATAGGCTGAGGATCACATGGCCTACCAGTTCCTTGGACTAATCATTTTCATGAGTCTTTGGTTTTCTTCATTCTTGTTTCCTCTGGACAAGCAGAGATCTATCATTACATCTAGATGGCCACTTTTAAGATCCCAGTTGCTACTTTCCAAAGTAGGATATAGAACAATGTTTTCATATAGTATGTTATGCCAATTGAGCTTGATGTCTCCTATGACCATGGTCTCAAGCCCATACATCCAACTGCTCCTTCCCTCTGGGTAGCTGGATGTGGCCAAGAAGCCACCACAACCTTGCCCCTTGTCACCTCGACTATACACCTGGATGTTCTTAAAGAACATGTTGTTGTTGTTGTTGTTGTTATGTGCCGTCGAGTCGGCCCCGACTCATAGCGACCCCTCCTTGGGTTTCCGAGGCAGTATCACTACGGAAGTAGGA
>NW_006921614.1:17708421-17709184 GCF_000298275.1 Orycteropus afer afer
CATTAATTCAAGTCTGTTGTAAGTCCCAAGGTTGGCAGAGCATAGCAGGCTGCTAAACAACAACACAGCTACATGCAGGGTCCAAGAGTGCCATAGACTAGAGACCATTCTCAAGGCTTCTCCTTATATACAGGAAGCAGACCATATCCCAAAGGCAGCTACTCAGCTGTTTGTGGTAGATCCTACCATGGAGTTGATTGCCAATCTCATCATGGGGAATAACTATCACTAGCTGCCCAGCCACTCAACCAGGCCCAGCCAAGTTGACACACAAACATAACTACCACACTCAAATTTAGCAGATTAAATCATAGCTCTGGATTTGTTCCCCAATCCAGCTTCTACCGATTTTCTGCTTCTCAGTTAATAGCACCATCTTTCACAAATTGCTTAAGTCAAAAACCTAAAAGGCATATCAATATCTGTCTTCTCCTCAGAAACATTCTATGCAACAGCAAGTTCTGGTAACTTTACCACCAAAATAAATTCTAAATATTATACTTCTTAACTATTTTTACTGCTAGCATTTAGTGTAAACCCCAATGATATCTCACTTGAGCCTTGCAGAAACCTTCTAACTAAGCTCCTGTCTCTTTCATTGGTTCACCCTCTGCTATTTATCTTGATGCAGCAGCCAAGACTATGTTTTAAAACATGGGTACATCTTTCTAAAGAAGTGAGAGCCATGACGAGAACAGATATATGCACACCCATGTTCATCGCAGCACTATTTACAATAGCCAAAAGATGGAAACAACCTAGG
>NW_006921614.1:17709284-17716353 GCF_000298275.1 Orycteropus afer afer
TCCTTCCGAGGAGTGGCTGGTGGGTTTGAACCGCCAGCCGTCTGGTTAGCAGGCAAGTGTCTTAGCCACTATGCTACCAGAGCTCCTTTAAAGAACATATAAATATGCATTTAGAAGCATTGTCTGCTAACCTTACTCATGATCATGGGCACACTACCCTAGACATACCTGATCATTCAGCCTGTCCACCCATCTATCCATCTGCAGATCAATGTTTGCCATCACTGACAATGCAGTATTGTACATACAAAAGTGCTCATGTTTGTTGTCTGTACCTCCCATGTACCTCTCTCTGTCTTCCTCTTTCTCAATGCCACCATGTTGATCACTCACATTTGATATATTGCCCTCCCTTTCACCCAAATCAATACTTTTCTCTACCTATCTAACAGTGTTCCCTCCCTTCCCCTCTCACCTCTGGTAACCAACCAAGAAAGTTTCCTTCCATACATAAACCTTTCCTTGACTTATTGCAATGATGAACTAGTACAATATTTGTCCTGTAATTGACTTATTTCCTCAGCATATCCTCTAAGTTCATCCATGTTATGCAGTATTTTGCAAATTCTTTAGTGCATAGTATTCCATTGTGTGTATATACCATAGTTTGCTTATCCATTCATCTGTTGATGGGCACCTAGGTTGTTTCCATCTTTTTGCTATTGTAAGTAATGCTGCAATGAACATGGGTGTACATATATGGGTGCACATACATAGGTGTTCTTGTCCTGGCTCTCCCTTCCTTAGGATATATACTTAGTAATGGGATTACTGAAACAAATGGTATTTCTTGCAACTTTCTAAACTTGACAGCACATAACAACAACAACAACAACAAGGAATCACCATACTGCATTCCACAGTGATTGTATCATTTGACAGTCTCACCAGTAGTTTATGAGAGTCCTAGTCTCTCCATATCCTCACTAGCATTTGTTATTTTCTGTTTATTGAACTTTGCTACTAGTGCTGGGGCAAGATGGTATCTCATTGTTGTTTTGATTTGTATTGCTGTAATGGGTAATTATCATCAACATTTCTTCATATGTTTTTTGGCCACCTAAATATTCTCTTTGGTGAAGTATCTACTCATGTCTGCTGCCCATTTTTTAAATGGATTGTTTGCCTTTTTTGGTGTTGAGGTATTGGAGTTTTCTACAAATTTTAGAGATAAGTCCCTTATCAAACATGTTGTTGCTGAATATTTTTTCCCAATCTGTAGGTTCTCTTTATTCTTTCGGAGAAGCCTTTTCAAGCACATAAAAATTTAATTTTTAGAAGATCCCATTCTTCTAGTTTATTTCTGCTGTTTGCACATTTTGGGTTATGCTTGACAGTCTATTTATGCCATATATTAAGGCCCCTAAATTTGCCCCTAGTTTTTCCTTGAGGAACTTTATAGTTTTTGGTTTCACATTTAAATCTTTGATCCATTCAGAATTAGTTTTTGTGTATGGTGTGAGGTACAGATCTTGTTTCACTTTCTCCAAATGGATATGCAGTTTTGGCAGAATCATTTGTTAAATAGACAATTTCTTCCCCATTTAATGGATTTCAGCCTCTTGTCAAAAATCAGTTGACCATAGGTAGATGGATCTATTGGTAAGTTCTCAATTCTATTCCAGTGGATTCTGTGTCTGTTGTACCAATACCAGACTGTTTTGATTACTGTGGCAGTATAGGAGGTTTTGAGATCCGACAGTGTGAAACCTCCTCCTTTGTTCTTCTTCTTCAATAATGCTTTACTTATCTGAGGTCTCTTTCCTTTCCATATAAAATTAGTGATTGCTCTTTCCATGTCCTTAAAGAATGTTGATAGGATCTGGATTGGGATTGTATTATATATATAGATTACTTTGGGTAGAACTGACATTTTCACAATGTTCAGTCTTTCTATCCATGAAAATGTTATGTTCTTTCATTTATGTAGATCTCTTATGGTTTCTTGAAGTAGTGTGTTGTAGTTTTCTTTGTAGAGGTCTTTTGCGTCCCTGGTAAGATTTGTTCCCAAGTTTTTTTTTTTTTTTTTTTTGGTAGCTATTGTAATTGGTATTGATTTCTTTATATCTTTTTCAGCAATTTCTATGCTGGTGTACAGGAATCCAACTGATTTTTGGATGTTGATCTTTTATCCTGCCACTATGCTAAATTGCTCTATTAGTTCCAGTAGTCTCTTTCCTGATTCTCTTGGATTTTCTAGGTATAAGATCATATCATCAGAAAATAGGGATAGTTTACTTCCTTTCTTGCCTAAATTGCCCTGGCTAAGACTTTCAATACAATGTTGCATGGAAGTGGTGATAGAGGGCCTCGTTGTCTGTTTCCCATTTGCAAGAGGAATGGTTTCATTTGCTCTCCATTGAGAATAATGTTGACTGTTGGTCTTGCATACAGGCAAGGAATTATGTTGAGGAATTTCCCTTCTACTCCTATTTTGCTGAGAGTTTATCAGTAATTAGTGTTGGGTTTTATCAGGTGACTTTTGTGCATTGATTGATATGATCATATGGTTCTTTTCCTTTGTTTTATTTATGTGATGGATGATCATGATTGTTTTTCTAATGTTGAACCATCCTTGCATACCTGGTATGAATTCCTCTTGGTCATAATGTATTATTTTTTTGATATGTTGTTAGAGTCTATTGCCTAGTATTTTGTTGAGGATTTTTGCATCAATATTCATGAGGGATATTGTTCTGTAGTTTTCCTTTTGAGTGATATCTTTGCCTGGTTTTGGTATCAAAGTTATGCTTGTTTCATAAAATGAATTTGGAAGGATTCCATCCTTTTCTACGTTCTGGAATAGTTCGAGTAGGATTGGTGTCAGTTCTTCTCAGGACATTTGTTAAAATTCTCTGGTGAAAACGTCTGGGCCATGGCTTTTTCTTGTTGGTGTTTTTTTTTTTAACTGTTCAATTTCTTCTTTTATTATAGGTCTGTTCAAATTTTCCACTCAGTCTATGTTAGTTTAAGTAAGTAGCATGTTTCTAGAAATCTGTCCATTACTTCTAGATTTGTTGGAGTACAGTTCTTCATAGTATTCTGATATTATCTGTTTTATTTCAGTTGGTACTGTTGTGACATCACCCAATTTGTTTCCTATTTGTATTTTCTCCTGTTTTCCTTTGTTAAATTTGCCAGTTGTTTGTCAATTTTGTTAATCTTTTCAAAAAAACCATTTTTGAGCAATAGACCCCCCCCCCTCATTAAAAAAGGATGTCGGGACAGAGACACTCCAATGCATACCCCACTTTGAATCATAGACCAGAGAAATAAGGGGCCTAGAGTCTACTGATCCCTCCAGACCAGGTAGGCTTAGTTCAGTGGACTGAAAATTTCTGCTCCGTGTGCTTCTATCAAGCACCATAGCTGAAGGACAGCCAAAGTCCATAAATAAGCCATTTTTATACCCAAAAGCCTACCTGACATGATGCACATCTGCCCAACCTCACTAGGGGCCCTTGGTTCTGATAATTTGGCACTGACCTAGAAAAGTGTCTCTTTAACCCAGCTAACAAACATCAGGTCTCAGAGGGTAGATGGTTTGTTCTAAGGTCACATCATTCCTTCTCCCTTCCTGAAGCCTGTTGCCAAGGTGTAGCATTGGGTAATCCCGACTCATCTGAACATATTTCACTGTCGGCAGGCTGTTTTAGAAAGACACCTTGTTGGTAAACTTCAAAATCTGTTTTCAGAAACCAGAGACAAAAGGCCAAACCAAGTTCCTTGTCCCACCATATTAATTTCATCATATTTGAAGGACAACTTTGCTGGGTATATAATTATTAGTTGGCAATGTTTTTCTTTCAAGGTTTTATATATATCATCCTATTCTCTTCTCACCTGCATGATTTTTTATGAGAAATCAGAGCTTAGTCTTATTGGGTGCGCTTTGTGGGTAACTTTTCATTTTTTCCCTACTACTTTCAGGATTCTTTCATTGGCATTGGTTTTGGTGAGTTTGATTTTGATGTGTCTTGGTGATTTTCTTTTTGAGTCTATCCTGTTTGGGGTTTGTTGAACTTCTTGAATGGATATATTCTCATCTTTCATCATATTTGTGAAGTTATTTTCCAACAAAACTTTGACAATTTTCTCTGTGGTTTTATTTGTCTCTTTCTGTTCTGGAATTCCAATCACACATAAGTTATTTCTCTTGATGGTATCCCACATGAATCTTAGGCTTTCTTCATTTTCTTTTGATCTTTTTTCTGATTGGTCCTTTAAGAAAATAGTATTGAGGTATTTGTGTTCATTCTCACTAATTCGATCTTCCATTGATTTGATTCTATTCTTTTGCCCATTCAATGTGTTATCTGTTTCTGAAATCTTGGTATTAATTTTCTAGATTTCTATGTATTTTTTTGCTTGTTCGTTTGCTTGCTTTTTGGTATCATTTCTAATTTTTAATTAGTTTTATCAGTTTGTTCTTGTATTGTTTTCCTAAATTGTTCTAGAGTTTTGTCTGTGTTCTCTTTAATTTTGTCAGTATTTTCTTTGATCTGTTTCTCAATCCATTGAAGGTAACTAAATATAATTCTTTTGAATTCCTTATCAGGGAGTTCCAATTGCACTTCTTCTGGGATGTTTTCTGGGTCTGTATCCTGGTTCTTTGTTTGTACTTTGTCTTGCTTCTTTGTGTGGACTGGGATGGTTAGTTGTCTCCAAGACATTGTGATGTCATTATATTTATATTTAATTGGTGATTGTATATTGGTGTGAATCACCTAAAGTTTTTTTTTTCTTTATTTTATTTTGATATTTCTGAGTGAGCAGGGCTACAATGCTCCTCTATTCATTAGTTGGGAGCATTTAGGCACTCACCATCTGTCTCCTGATGGATGTGATACAGAATGAGATTGCATGCACAGATCAGTACTAGCTGTTCATGAAAAGTGGTTGAAGGTGAGTTGGGCTGCTATTTGCTACCATCTATTATTTGTCATTTGGTCCAGAAGCAAGTAGTGGCTCTCACCCAGTGAGTAGGACTTCAGGAGGTGCAGACATGGTTGGGTCATGTGGGCACAGTTACTGTCTCCCACACAGACAAAAAAAAAAAATTAAATAAACTAAAAAATAAAAACAATAGAACAAAAAACACAAGCCACATGAACAATCACACACAAAAAGAAGGCAATAAATGAAAAGAAAAAATTTTTAAAAGGCAAAAGAAAGAAAAAAGAAAAACACCCACAATATCTGGCAAGGGGAGAATAAAAGAAAAGAGCAAAAGAAAAAAAATAAAGAAAAAATGAGAAAACTGCAAAAAAAAAAAAAACAAGGTACAAGAAGAACCAAAAGGAGAGAAGAAGGAAAAGAAGAAAGGAACCAGGCAAAGGGAAAAGAAAAGAAAACAAGAACTAGGGAAGGAAAAGAGAGAAAAAATAAAAAGAAGGAAGAAAAAAAAATATTCTAAAAACAAGCAAACAAAAACAATACTGTGGGGGAGGCAGGGTACATAGACTTGGATGGAATTCCTACAGGTCCATAAGTTTGGTGGAAGTAGGGTATGGCCAAACCTCTGTTCATTAAGAGGATGTGGCATCCAAGAGTAACAAGGGTAATATCACACCTTTCTAGTTGTCAGCCTCTAGTGTGGTAGCCCATGCCATGCTTGGCAAGAAAAGCTTATTCTTAAGTTGCTGCCTGAATCAGAACACCACTTGCAAATATTCAAATGGCTGCACCCTCAGCACAGCTGGCAGCATACAGCTCTGTTTGTCTTCTTATTCACTGATTTCCTTCCTAGTCATGAGCCACCAGTGTAGTTGCCCATGCAGTCCTCAGCATGCAGAGCTGATTCTTAGGGTACTTCCTGGACTGGAACAGCACTTGCGTATATTCAAATCGACCATGCTGTCAGGACAGCCAACATTCTGCAGCTCCATTTGTCTCCTTATCTGTTTTCTTTCAGGTTGTTTTACTAATTGATATTTAATCTACTTCTTTACCCTTCCCTTCAAGGTTCAGGGTTCCAGGATTATCTTCTGTATCTGTTTCAATTGGTTCCTCATTTCTTTGTTGCAGTGGGTCTGTGTAACATGTCTACCTATTCTTCCATCTTCATGACTACCACCTTACCTATATCAGTTCATTTTTGATGACTTCCAATTTCTCTAGATACATACTTGATATATTCACGTTCTGATTAACAATGAATGTCTGCAGCTGTTTCTTCTCATTTTTGAGTCAAGCCACATCAGGAAATGCAAGTCACAAAAGCTTTACTCCATCTATGGCATTAAAGTCTCCTCTATTTTATGGAGACAGCTGTTCCCTAGTCGTAATTTGAGTGCTTTCCAACCTGAGGGGCTAATCTTCCAATATGATATCAGACAAGTGTTCTGCTTCTATTTATAAGGTTTACTCTGGCTAGTTTTTTTTTTTTTTTTTTTAAAGTAGATTACCAGCTCTTTCTTCCCAGTCTTTCTTAATCTGGAAGCTCTGCTGAAACCTGTCCATCAGAGGTGTCTTGCTGGTATTTGAAATACCATTGAAATAGCTTCACAGCTATACGCAGTCTACTGTAGTATGACAAAGTGACAGGTGATGGTAGATTATGAGAGCTTGGTTGGAAACTCCCACAGTCTTGTATCCAAAATCAGTAATCCAGGTGGCTGTCTGGATTTTCCTGCTGGATGTCTATTTATAGCCTTGTGGCAAAATTTTACCTCTTCAAGAAATCTGTTTTTTGTTTTTAAGACCTTCAACTGATTGGATGAGTCCCACTCACCTTGTAGAAGGTGATTTTCTTATTCAAGGTCAAGTGATTTAAATGCTAATACTATGTAAATACCTCCATAGTAATATCTAGAACAGTGTTGGATCAAGCAACTGGGCACCATAGCCTCCCCATGTTGACACATAAAATTAACCATCAACTTCCCCTTTCATCAATATCTCAATGTTCTGGTTACCTAGTGCTGCTCTCCAAGAATATACCACAAATGGGATGGCCTTAACAAACAGGAGTTTATTATGACAATTTGGAGGCTTTAAGTCCAAGTTCAAAGTGCCAGGCTCTAGGGGCTGGGTGAAAGCCCCTCAACCTTGGGGTCCAGCCGTGCCT
>NW_006921614.1:17718653-17726550 GCF_000298275.1 Orycteropus afer afer
GGGTACATCTTATCTTATTGTCTTTCAGATGACATCCCTTCAGTGGCTTCCCATTGCAATTAGAATAAAATAAAACCTAACCTGGCCAACAACACAGTATATCATCTAGCTCTTGCCAAACCTCTACAACTATATTTCCTGCACTGCTTTGCCCTTATCTTTCAGTCATGTTATTCTACCTTTGCAGTAGCTGTTTCCTCTATTTAGGATATAAGCCCAATGAAGTTAGGGATCTGTTCTTATTTATTCACCAATGAAATCTGGGTCCTTGGTGCTCATTATCTACTTATTGAATAAACCAGTGAATGAATAAATTCATCTTCTTCTGACCTGCAAAATGTCCAATTCACATGTTATGAATACTATGGAATTCTCTTCCTCGTCACTTGTGTTTTGGCTTTCAGTTTGCTTCTTCCTCCCAAGTATAATTGTTGCTTCTTCAGAGTTTGTACCCATGGTAAGCATCCTCTTCAGCTCCTCTCCAGGTCCTCAACATGTACCTTAGAGGGAAGATCTGACTCCAGTTCTGTTCCTGGCTCAGTCCCTGAGACAGAATAATTGAACAGCATATGGAGAACAGCTTGATTAGGGTAGCCACAAGACTAATATAAAGACTACTTTAATAATCCAGGAAAGAGGAGATGAACACTTGAACTAGACAATGAGGTTGGTGAAGACAGAATGGATTCAAGACATATTATAGCACTGGAATCAATTGACTAAGTAAGTGAGAATGAGACAGGAGAAACAAGTGAGATGTATCAGTGATAATTTAAAATTATATGGTTGTTTAATTGTTCTTTATTGCTATTATAGACTTCTAATTTAGTTGGCATATTGATATCAACCACAATATGATCATTTTAGAGGGCAAGAAAACCTTCTATTTCTTGAAAAGCATAATCTATAGATTGGTTTTAGGACACACACTGCCTCTGCTTCCAAATTGTACTCACAAATCTCTTTGTGCTAACATATGAATTGTGTAGGAATGTCAGTTTGCATTCTTAGTTTTAAGCTACAGAACTACACTAATGATGCTCAATCTTTATTGTGAGGGTGAAGCAGTACCTTAGAGTCTTTTGGGCCTTACAGCAGTGACAACCTGGAGGTGAAAGTTTCAGGACCTCACCTCTGTAGGATGGGTAAGCAGGGCTTGGACCCTTGTTGATGGGATCCTCATAAGTAGCTTTTTTCACTATCTCACCTCTCTTTTCTCCACCCCTCCCTCAAGACAGACTTCTGGTCTCACCAAAACACTGAAACCACTCCTGTCCCAAATGGCTATTTATCACATTGATGTTTCTTCCCTTTTTGGTGGTGTTTAAAACAGCTGACCACACCCTCCTTGTTAAAGCACTATTTCCCTTAGTTTCCTGGAAAATACACTCTCTTGTTTCTGGCCAATACCACTGATTCCTTCTTTTTATTCCCCTTTCTGGTTCATCCTCCTTTTCCTAACATTTCAGTGTTCAGATCTCATTCAGTATCATAACTTCAAATATTGAATTTATGTCTCTAGCTCTGACTGTTCCCCTGGAACTCTAGATTGGTATCTCCAACTCAACACTTATGTTTAAAGTCTATAAACACCATAAACTTAACACTTCAAAAATAGAATTCTTGGTATTTCCAGAGCCTGCTCCTCCTCCAGTCTTCCTATTTCAGTGAATGGCACCAAATACTCCTAGTTGCTTAAGTCACTAATAGTAATGGTAACAATATTTGCTCACACCTATATGCTTACTGGAAACCAGATTCTGTTTTAAACATCTTATATATATTAACCCATTTTATTCACAAGTCTCCTATGAAAAACATGCTATTGTTAATTCCATTTTACAGATGAGAATGGACAGGATAGACAGGTTAAATCAATTGCCCAAATTTATACAGTCTGTAAGTGGCAAAGACAAGATTTGAACAGGCATAGACTGGCTCCAAAGTCTTTGATGTTATTCACTGCATCCTTATATTTTATCCTTTTTCATTCCATCAATCCATCAGCATGACCCCTCAATTCTATCTTGAAAATGGAGCTCAGGTACAATCCCCCCTTCTCATTGCCTCTGCTTCCATTCTATTCCAAGAATTCTTAGGCTGCAGCAAGGCTTCTCTCAGCCTTATATCATTTAATTAGAACTTTATAAGCATATGATGTTACTCTCCTGCTCACAACCTCTAAAAGCTTCCCATCAGTCTGAGTACCATCCAAATCCTTACTACACATCCTAGAAAGTCCTGCAGGCCTGTTTCTTACATACCTCCTCACTCTCAAATCCCATCACTCTTTTCAGCTTTCACTTGGCTTTAGCCACTGATCCTTTTGACCTTCCTTGACCAA
Source organism: Orycteropus afer afer (assembly GCF_000298275.1). Lineage (NCBI taxonomy): Eukaryota > Metazoa > Chordata > Mammalia > Tubulidentata > Orycteropodidae > Orycteropus > Orycteropus afer. The sequence goes on from NW_006921614.1 coordinate 17,720,998, forward strand.
GTTCATTTATACTTCAGAGTCTTTGTGCTTGCTGTTCTTTTCTGCTTTGAATGTTTCCCCTGATATTCTCACAGCTCACTCTCTCACCTTGTTCTGATCTCTTCTCAAATGTTTTCCTTGACTATCCCATCTAAATTAGGCCCCCACAGCTTTTATCTTCTTACCTTGATTTTAGTTTCTCAGTAGAATTTATCACTATTTGTTATGGATTAACTTGTGTCTCCAAAAAATATATTTTGTAAATCCTAACCTTTCTACCTGTGGTTATTGCTTTGAATTATGATGTTGGCAAAGAATATTGAATATACCATGAACTGCCAGAAGAATGAACAAATCAATCTTGAAAGAAGTACAGTCAGAATTCTCCTTTGAAGAGAGGATGCTGAAACTTCATATCACATACTTTGGACATGTTATCAGAAAGGACCAGTCCATGGAGAATATGTCATGCTTGGTAAAGTAAAGTGAAAAAGAGAAAGATACTTAAGGAGATGGATTGACACAGTGACTGCAACAATGGTCTCAAGCAGGGCAATGATTGTGAGGATAGCACAGGACCAGGCAATGTTTTGTTCTATTGTACACGGGGTCACTATGAGTCGGAACCAACTGGACAGCACCTAGCAACAACAACAACACGCCTGTGTTATACATATGGGAATGGGTTGCCTTTGTTATGGTAATGAGGCAGGATTACTGTAGGGTGTCTCTTGAGTTAATTTATTTTGAGATCTAAAAGACACTAAATGCAAGGTAGAAGCAGAGATTGGGTAAGATAAATGCCAAAACACATGGAGATCTCCGAGGAACCAGGAAGCAGAAGCTGAAGAGAGAAGGGCCTTCCTTCAGAACCAGCAGAAGGAGAAAGATTTCCCCTAGACCAGTGCTCTAAATTCAGACTTCTAGTGTCCTAAACTGTGAGAAAATAAATTTCTGTTCATTGAAACCATCCATTTGTGATATTTCTATTGTAGCAGCACTGGATAACTAAGACATCATTTAACATTATATTAAATATTTTTTTATTAGTTATGATTGCCTCTCACTAGATTGTGTGTATACTATGAAGGGTAAGGGGAATTTTGTTTTGCTATGGCTTTATCACTGGAGCCAGAACTGTTTTAGATACATACTGGAATTCAATAAACATTTATTTAATAAATGACATAACAGGGTATTATCACTCAGAAGGCACACACTCAAGGGACTTGTTCACTACCTCTCCCCCAACCCCAAGTCCTTCTTACATCCATTCTGGGGTTAGACTTTGAAGGCTATAAATCTGCCACACTTGGCTTACTCCTGAGTAACCTCCTCTCCCAGGTAAATACCATGCTCCCTGTGATGGTAAAGGTATGTGTCAACTTGGCTAGGCCATGATTCTCAGTGGTTCGGCAGATACTCAACAATGATCCTCCATTTTGTGTGGTTTGGGAGATATCATGTAATCATCTTTCATTTTGTAATCTGTTTTGAGCAGCCAATCAATTTAAACGGGAGTTATCTTGGGGTGTGGCCTGTATCCAATATATATGGATATTCTGGCAAAACTTGTCTTCTCTCAATTCTGCATTTGATTTGTTATCTACTGACCTCTGGTTCTTGGGATATAAGCCAGAAGTCTGCTATGTGGCCTGCATATTTTGGGATTCATCTGCTTCTACAGCCCCATCAGCCAACAACTTGCCATCTGACCTGGTAATTTTGGGTTTGTCAACTGCCTGCGTTCATGTGAGTCAGAAGAACCTCCAGCCTGATGCCTGATCTGCAGATTTAGACTTGCCATTCTCCACAATTATGACATAGTTTAATGTGCAGGGACTTTGATTGCCTTTCCCTTCCACAAGATATCACACCGGTCCATTAAATTGTTAACATTATGCTGCCCATCATGACTTGGATGTTGTCTGACCCACAGAGTTATAAAGTCGGTCATGCATAGCAGCTTCTATTATTAAATATAAGTGGTATGTATGAGATCAGGCTTGAGTAGGACCTAAGGCCCAAGTAAGTTATATGAGGAATTGCCCTAAATGCGCATGGTCCCAACTCCTACCTATTACATTACCTTCTTTCTCCGCATCTTCACCTTTGGCTTCATGAGGAGTTCCTTAACAGTTGACTGAAGAAAAGAAGACTTGTGCCTGGTTTATAGATGATTCTGTGCAATATGCAGGCACCACTCATAAGTGGACAGCAGCAGCTCTGCAACCCCTTTCTGGGATATCTCTGAAGGACATTGGTGAAAGGAATTCTTCCCAGTGAGTAGAACTTTGAGTGGTGCACCTGGTTGCTCATTTTGCTTGGAAGGAGAGATGGCCAGATGTACAATTATTTACTGTGGCCAATAGTTTGGCTGGATGGTCAAGGACTTGGATGGCACATGATTGAAAAATTGGTGACAAGGAGATATTGGGAAAGGCATGTGGATAGATCTCTCTGAAAGGGGCAAAGAAGTGAAGATATTTGTGTTCTATGAGAATACTCACTAAAGAGTGACTTTGGCCGGAGAGAATATTAAAAAATCAAACAGATAGGATGATTGTCTTTCTCTAGCCACTCCTGTTAATTACCCAGTGGGCTCATGAACAAAGTGGATATGGTGGCAGGGATGGAGATTATGCATGGACTCAGCAATGTGAACTTCCACTCACCAATGTCTACTTGACTACAGGCACTGCTAAGTGCCCTATTTGCCAGCAGCAGTGACCAACAGTGAGTCCACAATATGACACCATTTCTGGTGGCAGGTTGATCACATCAGACCATTTCCATTATGGAAAGGGTAGTGTTTTGTTCTTACTGGAATAGACACTCTGGATATGGATTTGCCTTCCATGCACGTGCTTCTGCCAAACCTATCACCCATGGACTTACAGCATGCCTCATACACCATCACTGAATCCCACCCAGCATTATCTCAGATCAAGGGACTCACATAATGCCAAAAGAAATACAGCAATGGTCTATGCTCATGAAATTCACTGGTCTTATCATGTTCCTTATCAACCTGAAGCAGATAACTTGACAGAATGATGAAATGACCTTTTAAACACACACTCACAGCACCAGCTAGGTGGCAGTACTTTGCATGGTTGGGTCAACATTATCTAGGAAGCTTTATATGCTCTATACTAGCATCCAATGTATGTGCTGCTTTTCCTATAGCCAATATTCACAGGTCCAGGAAGAAAAGGTGGAAATTATTTATCCATAGACTCACTCCAAAAATTTTTGTTTCCTCTCCCCACTACCTTATGCTCTACAGGTCTAGAGGTCTTGGTTCCAAAGGGAGAAATGCTCCCATTAGGAGATACTACATTGATTCCATTGAACTAGAAGTTAAGAAGGCCATCTGATCATGGGGCTATTCATGCCTCTGGATCAACAGGCAAATAAGGGTGTCACCTTATTGACTGGTGTGATCATTCCTGATTACAAAGGGGAAATTGAATTGATATTATTGATATTGCATAATGGAGGTAAGGAAGAGTATATCTGGTATAGAAGAGAACCCTTAGAACATCTCTTAGTACTACCAAGCCCTGTGAGTAAATTACAGCAACTTAATTCTGATATGGACCCAGCCCTTCAGCAATGAAGGTTTGGGTCACTCCATCAGGCAAAGAACCATGACCAGCTAACATGATTGTTCAGAACAAAGGAAGTATGGAATGGGTGGTAGAAGCTAGTTCTGAATACCAGCTATGAGCATATGACTAGTTGCAGGAATGAGGAGTGTAATTTTTTTTAGCATCTCTTCCTTATTTTGTCATATGTGCATGTGTGTGTGTGTCAAATATCATTGTTTTCTTTACTCTTTTATTCAAATGCTTGTAAAGTATGAGATATGAATGGGGTTAGCACATTTTTGAATCTCAGTGTTAGCAAAGAATATTGAATATACCATGGACTGCTAGAAGAACAAACCTGTCTTGGAGGAAGTACAGCTAGAATGCTCCTTAGAAGCAAGAATGGGCAGACTTTATCTTTTGTATTTTGGTCAAGTTGTCATAAGGGACCAACCAGTGCCTGGTGAAGGATATCATACTGGGTAAAGTAGAGGATCAACAATAAAGGAGAAGACCCTCAATGAGATTGGTAGACACAGTGGCTGCAATGATGGGCTCAAGTATGGCAATGATTCTGAGGATGGCACAGGACTAGGCAGTGTTTCATTCTCTTATACAAAAGGTCATTATGAGTTGGAATCAACTTGACAGCACTTAGTAACAATGACAATGGTCCATTTTTGGTTGTACACACATTAGTTGTATCATGTTAAGTACAAGTATGACTTTGTAATTCTGTATAGAGATTATGTATGGTTCAAGGAGATATGTACAGATGTCAAGGTGACAGGGGTACAGTATGATGTAAAGGTTATGTGTCAACTTGGCTAGGCCATTATTCTCAGTGGTGTGGCAAATATTTTGTAAACATCCTCTATTTTGTGTGTTTTGGCAGATATATGTCATCATCCTCCATTTTGTGATTTGATGTGAGCAGCCAAGCTGTTGAAATAATTTTCTTGGGGATGTGGACTGCATCCAAAATATATGGATGTTCTAGCAAAACTCTTTCTTGATCATGTGTCTGCTCAATATCATCTAATCTCTGGCTCTTGAGACATGAGCCAGCAGCCTGCTAACTGACCCACAGATTTGGAGTTCAGCAGCCCTTGCAACCACGTGAGTTAGGAGAAGCCTCCAGCCTGATGCCTGATCCACAGATTTTGGACTTACTAGCCTCCATAACTGCAAAATAAATCTCTATATATGTATGTGTGTGTGTGTGTGTGTATATGCTTCAACAGTTTTGTTCCACTAGAGAACTCAGCCAAAGATACTCCCTCTTTTTTTTTTTTTTTTTGTCTGTTATTTATTAATTCAACAAATGTTTAGCAAGCAAGTATCATTATCCTGACATATACTCAGGATATAAAGATAAATGTAAGTCTTCACACTAAGGGAATTTAAAACTTAGAAAGAACACACAATACATATAGGTAGTCAAATTATTTTCTTGTTTATCTTGAAAATTTCCAATGTCAGTAGCAAATTTTTTTGCAAAGAAGTTTCTCATTTCTAATGAACATGCAGGCATTTTGTCTTAAATCCATATTGTCAACTTGGTATCTCTGCTGTGTTAAGAGATACTCATGAGAAAGCTGAAAAGGGGATGATATTAAACTAGATTAGTTGATTGTATTCAATGTCTATAAAAAGCTATAATCTAAAGGATTAAAATGTAAATGGGCATTCAAATGTAGCTTTCATATTTTCACCCAAAAATGGCTTTTATGATACATAAACAAACAAGTAATCCAAGAGTGCCAAACTTGTTAGAAGTATAAAATGACTAATTAAAACAAGTATTATTACCGTTTAATGGTCTGGAACTAAATTGAATGCAATTGAATAGCAACTTATATCTTAAGGGCTTTGGAGTCTTCACCAAACCATGGAAAATATGGTCCATACATAGGGATGCTCTGGTAGCATAGTGGCTACGGCACTTGACTGCTAACCAGAAGGCTGGCGGTTCAAATCC
>NW_006921614.1:17726750-17744005 GCF_000298275.1 Orycteropus afer afer
ATATAACTTTTCATTGTGATTTAGTTACAAGTTTATAGAGCAAATTGGTTTTCTATTCAACAATTCATACACATTTTGTTCTGTGACATTCGTTGTAATCCCTACAATGTAACAGCACTCTTCCCACTTCCTCCCTGGGTTTACTATTTCCCCTGTGTCCTTCTTTCCTATTCTTTCTTGCCTTCTGAGCTTTAATCCTAGGCAAATGCTGCCCTTTTGCTATTATATGGTTGATTGTTCTAAGGAGTGCATACCTCCCTGATGTTCACCTTATAGCCTGTCTATGTGTGGCTGAAAGTTGAGCCAAAAAGGTGTGTTCAGTTCTAAGCTTGAAGAGGGTCTAAGGAACATAGCCTCAGGAGTTCCACCAGTCCCTATCAGACTAGTAAGCCTGGTTTTTCTTACTATTTTGAGGTTCTTTTCCACATTTGTCTCTCACTCTATCCAGGACTCTATCCAGGACCTCCTATTGTAATCCCTTTAAGAGTGACAGTCCTTTAGATGTAATAAAATCTAGCTAATGTTAATAATTGTGATGGCTACTTTACAAGTAGGATAAAGAGAAATCATGCAGAAGATGTTGCCTCTTAGACTTACACTAGGATAAACTATTAAAAAGTGCAACCACAAGCATCAGCTTTGGCCAAAAATATAGGCACAAGGTAACAAAAGCATAAGTGATGTTTTACAGGACTCCTAACTAATATTTTATAACCCCTCTTTTAGTCATGAAGATCATGCCCTGAAAGAGGCCACACTCACAAACCAGTTATGTAAAATTATTACTGTGAGTTCTTACCGCTGCCTTGGTCTTTGGTGGCCATTTCTCATTGAAGGTACAGGGTGTGCGATTGAATTTCAAAAGCAATTATGGGCACGGGTAAACATGCTTGACTGATTAATGATAACAGCTCTTAAAACACCACAGACCTTTCCAGTGCCCAGAAGTGTTTATTTTTTTATACTAAATTAAATTCATTTTCTCTCTCATTCACTCTAAGGAAAATGGTGACAAACTTAAATTCAGGGTAGACTGCTATATTGAAGATGGCCTTTTGCCACAACCTCAAAATAGGCCGTGGTTTGGGTTTGGGTTTCAGCAAAAGGAGGGTGGAAAGGAGATTTAAAGGAAGGGAAGCACACAGGGAAGTTTTCAAACACTAGACTGGGGTACCATTAACATTCTGCTAATGCCTTACTTGGAGAACAGCTATTTTGATGTACCAAATACAGTAATAATTTTCAAAAAATTAAAAACATACTATTGTAGTATGTGATACTTATGATGGAAAAGGAGAAGGAAACAAAGACTTAAGGAGCATCTGTGATGTGCCAAGCATCATCTAGTACTTTATGTATTCTAACTTATTTCTCCACAATTATCTCCATAAGGCAGATTAGAACACTGAAGCTTAAGTGGTCAATTGCTGAAGGCAATATAAGGAAGAACCAGGATCTAAGCACAAGTCTTTTGGATTCCAAAGCCCACTTTCCGTCTGTTAATAATTATCCACACTACTGCATAGTGGCTAAGGCACTTGACTGCTAACCAGAAGGCTGGCGATTCAAACCCACCAGCCACTCCTCGGAAGGAAGGTTGGGCATTCCTACTTCCGTAGTGATACTGCCTCAGAAACCCAAGGAGGGGTCGCTATGAGTCGGGGCCGACTCGATGGCAAACAACAACAACAACAACAACAACAACCTCTAATAATCAGAATGGCAATAGACATTTATAATGTTTATTGATTTTGTTTATATAAATAAATCAGGCCATTTTTGTTAGCTCTTTAAAAAACCCTAGTAGACTAGATAGGCATAGCATCCTAACTGCTGTTTTTCCCTATTATCATGACCCTGGTGATTCCACCAGATGATTATTAGATAGTGAAGACAAGTTTCCAAAAAAAGAATTGCCTCCCCATCAATGGTTTTCACTGGTTTCCAAAGACCACAGCTCTGTGATAAAGAAACATACATCAAGGGTCCTGGAGAGAGCTGGGTGGCCAAGGAATTCGGACTGTTGTGGGTATTTAAAAACACTCAGCTGATATGAAGCAACAGGTTGTAAATCAGTTTCACAAGACAATAACACTGCCTTTTACATTTATTTTCAATTTAAATTTTAGTCACAAATGGATTTCTAAAGGCATACATGGTTAAAATAAAATAGGAAGATATATGACACAGTTGCGAATGATACTCTTCAAGAAAAGAAGACATTTGATTTGCTGATGATCTTTGTGTTGCTGTTCAGAAAAGATAGTTATAAATGTTGGCTCATATTAATGATTCTGATGACAGACAGACAGAGTTCCTTCACTTCATAACTTGTGCTTATTTTCTACATTTAAGTATTAATGGGAAAGTCCAACAATATTTATTCACTTCAATAAGTATTTGGTGTATGCTCATTTGTGTCAGGAAGTATGCTAGGTTTCAGTATAAAAGCTCTGAAAAACACAACTCCTGCTCTTGAGTAGTTCAGTGTTCAATGCAGAGAAGACAGGAAAGCAGAGAAATTATCCCTCTACATGGTTAAGTGTCAAAATATCAGCAAAATGCTATGAGCAATCAAAGAAATAGATAGCCATTTGTGTGGTGATTTCAGGGCAATCCTCTCTTATTTATTTTATTAGAAAACTAAACTAAAAGACCCTTGTCCTAATCCAATAATTATATAGTTAGTGATTAAATTCTTTGACTTAAAGTTTTGTTCTTATATTAAAAGACAAATGCTCTTGCAAGATGTGATAAAAACTGAACTACAGATTTTTTAAAACATTCTAGGCTTTCCTATCTTAATGTCTTATATCACAATGAAACTTTATCAAAATTGCCATTCTCTGAATGTTGAATCCTTATTCATTCTTTAAAGTCTAATAGAAGCCCACCTCCTCCAGGAAGAGTTATTTGATTTCCTAAGTTGAATACGCTCTGGACATGCTTTACTGCTTTCTTAAAAATATGATGTCAGGAGTGGAGTCCCTCAGTGGTGCCAATGGTTAAGCATTCAACCAGGCAGGTTGAGTCCACCCAGAGGCATTTATGGAGTTCAGCAGTTTAAATGGGTGCCTTTCTTCATGAATCTTCTTTTAGATTTTAGTATTTCAAAAAATCAGGATTGTGATGTACATAAGGATCTTGAATTAATTGTATAGCTTTGCATTCAAATAATGGAATGTGTATCCATAGGTCACTGGATCTTTGTTTTGGCAATGCAATGACTCAGTCAGCTTAGGTGGTGCTATGCTGCAATAACAAATAGCACTAATATCTCAGGCATACAACAACAGAAGTTTACTTCTCACTCATATGACATCCATCTGGCAGTGGCTCTGCTATATGTACTGTTTATTTTAGGACCAAGACTTAAGAAGCAGCCTTTCTCTGAAACAATGTTGATCTCTGGAAAGAGGGGTAAAAGATAGCAGAACATGTGATAGCTTTTAAAACTTCTGGTTGGAAGTAGCACAGATCACTTCTGTTCCTATTCCATTGGTCAAAACAAGTCCAGGGCCAAGATTGATGCCAATGGGATGGAGGTGTATAATTCTCTCAAAGAGAGAAGTCTGTAGGAGGCAATGACTATTTTAAACAATAATTTCATCTACCACAACATGTGAGAAAGAATAGAGAACTGAAGCAGTCCAGAAGGAGCACCAGATTAACAAGTCCCTATCTAGTTTTAGTGGAAGCATTGTCATGTCAATTGGTAGGCTCCAGGCCTTAACTTTCTCTTCTATAAAATCAGAGGCTTGGTCTACATGTTCTCTAAGATTCTTTCCAATTCTGACATTGAGTACAAACTCTTGCATTATGGTTATTGGTCTTGGTATCTTATCCAAGGGACAAGTGCCAGTGTCATTTCTATATTTCTGAGACCTTGCCAAGTATGATGTTTCAAAACATTTATTGAATAAGTAAACGAAACCATATAAGTAACTTATACTTCAGGGTAAATACATTAGATAATTTTCTGAAAGCAGGTTCAAGGATGGAACATTGTAGGAGCACTGAGAGCCTGAGGTGTGGTGGTGAAGGGAGAAGAAGTGGGGAGGGAAAGCTGGAAAATGAAGGCGGGGAACGCTCCAAATTCCTTGTCATTTTTCTTAGGGCAGGATACAGTTCTTGATTGTCCTGTTGTTGAAAATTGCTTACCTTACTAAATCTAAAGGCATATGTATTTTGGAACTATTGCAAATGGAAAGAGATGTTTCTATTTTTCATATTTCTGTTCCTAATTTTGGATAGGAAGACTAAGTGAAGAATACATTCTCAAACTGGTAGAATTCAATTATAGGAAATACTGCAGCATTGTACAAAAATGAAATTCCTGATTTTACTGTGAAAAGGAAATGATAGCCTATCTAACCTAACAAATAGCTGATCTGCCAAGCAAATGGTCTCAGCTAGAAGGAACCAGCAAAAGAGGAAATCACAGATTCAAAGTTTTTGCTCCCATTTACTTTAATGTTTAGGTGAAAGCGTTTAAAAAAAAAAAAAAAAACTCTCCTACAATTATCACAGTTTTGTAAAAGACCATATCTCTTGTTTGTTTTTTAAATAATGACAAAGCACAATTTGAATTTTATATTTAATTTCCACCTGGAGTATGGATACTTTCTATCTACTCATACCACTCTTCCTGCCCACATACTGCTTGGCAATATCATGTGTAAACTTTACTCTGTTTTAACAACGGTAGTCCATAGTAGCTTCTCAATTACTGAATTCCTTGGTTGGAAGAAGAAATAAAATCGTAGGCTTACTTTTTGTTTATTAATTACTGTGAAGGAAATCAAAGAATTTAGTCTAGTTTTAGAAATTAAAGAAATTAGAACCACGATACAAGGTAATAGTCATCCAAAATAACACTTTAACACTTTTTCCCTTTTTTTTTTTCCCCCGTGTCTCTTAACTAATTCCAGTTTAATATGCAGGAAGACTCCAGTCAGTCAGAAGTGAAACAGAAAGCATGCAAAAGTAAGAGGATATGTGTTAGCTGAGGAATCCATTGTCTTCATCGGTCAGGTCTTGGCTTTCAAATATAACCTTTAAAGTAGTGATTGGAACACCAGGAAAAAAAAAAAACAAAAAAACGGTGAGAGTAGGAACTACACCGTAACAGTTCACTGACTTCAGAACTCTGTATCCTTACATCCATAGCCCACTCAGGAGGGCTGGCCTTCCTCACAGGGAGGGAAGAATTGCACCCTGCCTGCTGCTTTCCTCTGTAAAACGACTTCCTCGGTGGCTGCAGTGTGTCAGCAATCAATGTAGCCCCCTTGTAGGAAACAATTATTCTTACCCTTGACACTTTAAATCAAAGTATTTTATACTTTTCACCAACTGACCAGAATATTGCTATTTCAGGTGGCTAAAACTCTGCATAGCTAACATACTGAGAATGCTTAACAACATACTGAGAATACTAAAATATAAAATGTGTAAATCCATTCGAACTTTCAGTGTTGCTTCAGCGTTAAACATCCAAACCTTGAAGCTTAGCAGTAAGCTTGGTCCGAATGTAAGCTTGGTGGCAGCCATTAGTCGCAGCTTTCCTTGGAGACGGGCCATCTTCACACTGAGCCTGCCTTCCCCTGCAGGCCTTCCTGTCACTGCTTGGAGCCACGACCCAGCCCAGGGCGCCTTGGATAGATCTCCTGCCATTTCCTGCATTCTGCAATAGCACTAATTGAAAATATGGGTGGCCTTGCTTATTTATTTTCCTGGAATGCAGTGGGTTATATTTTCATGGCATTTTCTCAGCAGTGCAACGTTTCAATTTCAAACTACAACAGTGAGAAGAAAAGCAAGCCCACATATGCCCACAGGCACACAACAAAAGACCATATCTCTTGTTTGATTTTTGTAGAGCCACCTTTATAAATTGGAACTAAATGTAAATGATCAGAGATGACTGCTTTTCATTAAAATAAAAAGACAAGTTTACTTTCTCATATAAAGGGAAAAAGCACAGTGAGGTGCTCAAGTCATTATGAAAAAGATAAATAGGAGGTACCATTAAACATTATTTAGCACAATTCAATAACTAACAGCTTTGCGTCTAGACTTTCATAAAATGGACCGACTTTAATTTCTTGTCAGAATAATGTAAAAACAAAAAACCCTGAATAATAAGAAATTGCTTTACTTTTTGCAGCACTAGGGTTTCATACTAATTAAACATTGCACACTTTTCATGAACATTTTTCTTTAGAAATGTAAAGGTTGATGGTGAAATTTTTAATTTTATGTATATGCTATATCACGAATTTTTAATATCTTATACATTTTGCATGAAATATATAAAAAGAAAGATTTAGAATGGTTGAAAATATGTATAAATGTTGAATAGATTTAGTTACAAAAGATTATTAATTTAACTCCCTAAAGTGCCAGTTGAGAGGTTAATACATTTTCATATCTTTAAAATGGAACTTATTCTAGGTGTTTCTTACTTTTGAGAGTTCTCTTTCCTTGGTTTACATGCATTTAACATATGGACATAATAACTGTTTATGAATCTGCCTCAAAATGGAAAATGATAAAACTTTTCTGTGGAGCAGAAGTTGCCCTATTGAGAGCTAAGAATAAAATCTTGAGGAACACTGGTCATATTTTAGTTTGGGCAATGATGTGTGAAATAAAAAACAAACATTTAATCTTTTCATTTTAACCAAGCAATTAGTAGTTTTAAATCACTATGAGGCACTTTCTATAAATTGAAATTAGAATTAATTGTGAAAAGAATCAATGGCACTTAAATCATATCTTCATATAAAAAAATAAGTAAAGTTTTCAGGTTAACAAATGTATTAATGCTTTACTATATTTCATAAATTGGATTTCTTGTACACACACATTTTCTTAAAATTAATAGGTTTTTAATAGAGGGAAAAAAATCTGCTTGAGTTATATACAAATACTGCCGAGCTGATGTACTTATTTTAAGTATACATATTTGATCTGAATAAATGGTTATAGTTTTTCACATGATACTGATTATACCTTTGAAATTCAGTATATAATATTCTGTGCATATAATATTAACACTATATTTATATAGGGAACTCTTCATAGACCGTAAAAGTGTTTTTCAACATACATAATTGACATTCACACTAGTTTTATGAGACTCACTTGTTTAAAAATTGTATTAAACATAATAAGAAAAATATTAATGGAAATTAAGTTTATGCATTGTTTACTAATATAGAATTAAATATTAAAAATTGGAAAAATATTTCAGTTTATATAAAGAAGATACTTAAACTGGATGGCTGTGCTGAAGAATGAATATATTGCAAACTATAATTATTGCAACACTTCTGAGCAGTTTGGAAAACAAGCTAGAAACACATTCATTAACTTGGTAAAATAAAATACACACTTATTAGTATTTCTTTTCATTTGACCCGTTTTTAAATAAAATATTAAAAGCAGACACTTCTTGTCTATATCATTTTTTTTTTCCCACTAGGAGAGGGCCTCACATTGTGTCTGTCTTGTTATATAAAGTTGTATCTTAAAAAAATAAATGACATCTGGGATATAGTCCATTTGAAAGCTTGAATATTTGGAAATGAGTTCTAACATATATGGGGAAAGATATATTTTTCACTGTTTACATCAAGTTTTAAAATAAAAATTATGCATTTCTAGTATTTCCTATTATCATTTTCACTTTGTTAGAGTTAGCAATACATTTTAGCAGGGTTAATAGTTTCTCCCCTAGATGTCCAATAGAAAAACTAAAATGTTTTTAAAAGAAGTGTGCTTGACAGAATGAGCAAGAATGAAATAACTTCTTGTGACTTACCCTTTCGTGGGCATAGCAGAGAGCCGATGTTCCTGCCAGGAGAGGCAGATGGCTCCAGAGAAAAGTTACAGTGTGCATACAAGTAATTTACAGATGAATTTAGGTATTGCCAGAAGAAACTGATTCATAAAATTTTAAAACTATTCCTAACAAAATGAAAAGTCTGGGTTGGAGACTATTACAGAGGACAGTCTTGTTATCTGCAGAGGAAGCTGAGGCGGGACAAGGTTACAGAAAAGGCGTGTGAAAGCATGGACATGTAAGAATGAAATATCTTTTCATCTTTGTTTTCTCTTGAAGCTTAATGACTTAGATGGAAAATTGGAGTATATGTATAAGGTTGGATAATAGAAGCACTGGATCTATATTTCAGTTTCTACATCTGACATTAAACTGTAAACAACTGACAACTTACCTGATTTGGACTAGTTTATCCAAAGTATAATGCAAAATAGCCAAGACCTTCACTTATTTTTCTTGAGAAAAAAGCTGTTTTTTTAGACACTTTCTTGAAGTAGGCTACAAAAAGAGATAATATAAGTTAAAAGCCAAAGAAATCTACAGACTTCCAGGCCTAAGAATCTGCCAGTGTAGAAACTTTCTACTCACTTAAGACCCCAGAGAGAAACACTTCAGCTCCTTGTGGTTAGGGAACCCAAACACTCCCAAACACAACTCTCCAGTTACACACTCCAGGAATGATCTTAAGAGCTGTTGAAAGTAAAATACCAGTTAACAATCTTCTAGCAACAAAAAGAGCAATGTGTTAATCAGAGAATTTTTTAAAAAAATTAGAATGCTGCTGTCAGCATTCTTTTTACATATAATTCAGCTGAAGACCTCAATTTACAGAAAAGATGAAAGATGGGAAAATAAATATTTAAACTGTGATTGATGAGTCAGGATGATGCAAGGTAGATTTAAATGAGGCTGAGACAAAATGGAATCTAAACATTTGAAAGGCTTATAGCCCCACACGACCACTTCTCCTTTGACTCCTTACATCTATTGTCCAGGAATATGATTGCTATGGACCCCTGCCCACACTTTACCCCTTGATAACTCCTCTCAAGAGTTGCTACTTCCAAATTCAGTTTGGTTTTCCAGTCTTTTCCCAAAGCATGTGCATGTGCAGTTGTATGTGGGCACATGTGTGTGTATGGGGGTGGTAGCAGTGGTCAGTGCCCCATGGTGCCTACTGTTGGGCTGACCACAGAAATTCTTTGGGCTACCTAAAGACAAGTAGGAGGCACCTTGAGCATGGGACCGCTTCCTCAAGTTTCAAAAGGCCTGCCTCAACCTCCTCCTGTCTCAAGCTTACACAAGAGTAAAAACTAAAATGACAAGTCACTGAAGTTATTATAATTTAAAAAGAATGAACTTTTAATTTTCTCAGGACCATTTGTTCTGTTTAAAAAAAAATGAAAAGAAAAATGGTGGGAAGGAAGGAACTTATAGTCAGTCTGTCTACTCAACTTTCTTCTTTGTCCCTTTCTACTTAAGTTTTCATTTTTTAATTTTCATTTGCTTTTTAATAGTTCCCACTTGCCTGCTGCCAGCCATTTTTGGCTTTGTAACAACTTCTTCCTCAACAGTAAATTGTGACTTTCAGGAAATATAATAAAGCAACAGGGAATAATCAAGCCTTAAGACTCTAAGGTGAAATTTTTGTGCAAAAGGAATAAGAAACCAATGACCATCACTAGCATAATACACAATAGCAGCACCCACAGGCTTTAGCCTTGGGAGCATCCAGGTGGTCACCTTCTCTGACTGCCCCTGAGTACGGGTGTGGGCAATATGCCTAAAGTGCAGGAGGGGATGGTGCTTCCTGAATGTGCTGTTAGTTAGGATCTTTGTGCACATTATGTTCACATGGCCTGAAAAGAACTTGGGGTATGTTAGTAATCAAAAGTAGATGGAGATTGTAACACCTCATACTTCTATAGAAGGTTTTTTTTCCAATGTTTCTCAGGAGGCGCTCTGGTGGTGTATTGCCTAAGGCACTTGACTGCTAACCAGAAGGTTGGAGGTTCAAACCCACCAACCTCTCCTCAGAAGGCAGATTGGGCAATCTACTTCCACAGTGATACTGCCTCGGAAACCCAAGGAGGGGTCACAATAAGTCGGAGACGACTTGATGGCACATAACAACAACAACAACGTTTCTCGGCAGTTGGAGACCATTACTATTTATAAATATCATTAGCAATATCAACATTAGTAACAAGTATTACAGATATGTTGGAAGGATAAGTCAATATAAATTCAATGAGCAGAGTTATAAAAGTTTCTTATATTTATTTCATATTTAAGCTCATTGCTAAGCCTTCTTGAAAGAAGCAGTTCATAAAATACTGTGTTTTTTACTTCTACAATGTTGCTTTAACAAGAAATATTCTAGTTTCCACTTAAAAAATCTTAAGGCTTTTAAGTTTATAAAGTTAATTATGTTCATTACTAGTTTTTATGCTAAGAAAATATGGAATTTCATTGGATAAAGTAGAAGGTGGTGATTTCATGAAGGAACTACTTGAATTCTATGCATATATGTGTATATATATATATATATATATAGTTTTTATAAGGAAGGTCAGTGTTATAAATTAGTTGTTTAGATTAATTAAATATGATAAAATACATAACATTTCTGAATAATTAAAACTGTTTAATATATAGCCACTAGATTCTTTACCAGAATGGGTATATAGTTTTAAAACATATTTGAGGGATTATTGCCATTTTCCAAAAATGGTAGTAATAATGTACATTAAATTGTATAGCTATTCTCAGGTTACAAATACCTATTATTTCTATATTTCTAATAGGGAGCACAATAATGTGTATTTGAATGTACACATATAATGTGAACTACAAATATATATATATATATATACATGTTCCTTCCCATATAAGTAAGTTCACATTAAAAATATTAACAGTGTATTAGGCATTTACATTTTACAGTAGTGAGTTAATTCATTCTTGCAGTGTTAAAAGATTTGTCGAGACAACAGCCTTGTGCCTGGGACTATTTCCACCTCCAAATACTGTTTATGTTATTGTGTTTATTCATAAATCTAACCAATAGAACAGTCCTTCGTTTGGTTTCATTCAAAACATGCTGATTTAAATATGTTATACTATGCTTGAAAAACAAGCAGGAAAGACATTATTTTTAGCTGCTATTTTCTTACTTGTTAAACATTTTTGAGAACAAATACTCTTTGGCAACCCATTTATATTAGTCTTAACTGAAAATATTTATCAAACAAGAATTGGATACAAAAAAAAAAGAAAGAAAACAACAACAGTATCTTTCATTTATTCTCCTGAATTCCCACCCTCCAAATTAGGTTCTAATTTTCCTTTTGGAAAATGAGTATTTCAGTAATAATAATTATTTAATTTACTGGTAGATAGCTTAATTTATAGAAAGCAAGAGGGAACATGTAGAAAAAAATGCAAAGCTTTGCATGTAAGTAGGCATTGTGTCAGTATTTGTTGATTTGAAAAAAGTTGAACTTGAATTGCTGCAATGTACATGTATAGAAGACCTCTCTGAATTAGTGGCTAGACAATTAATTTTGTACAGAAAATAAACTTTCTTATGTGAGTCCTTTATAGAATTGCACTGCTTCCAGGATCAGCTAAACACAGATTTGTTAGACATTTTTAAAGGAAAGAGTTATTGTGTTGTAAACCAAGAAACAAGAGCAATGTGAAAATTCTGTATATATTGAAGATGAGTTAAGAACGCAAAGGCTCCCTTCTCTGTTAAATGTGGAAAAACCTGATTCGGCCCATTTAGGAAGCATTTTTAAATTCTTTGTGAATTAATCATATTTTATTTCTCCTAAAGCATGTAAAACCATTGTAGGGGGAGAGAAAGAGCTTATGTAGCAATGAATTTACTTCACTCCTTTTTCCTTTGGATGATATTCTACTTTACAATATAAAGTTTCTAGCCTGAAATTATATTTATTAGAAAAGTACTGTCAAATTCAAAGTCAAGAGTTGCCAACATTCTTAAGTAAAGCAAGGGCTTAGAAAGCTGGATGGCATTTGATTTTTCCTTTCTGGGATGTTAATCAGCTTTGTGTTTTGTCACACCACGGCTGCTCATTTTTCCATGAGACAATGGAAAAGGACTGACGTTTTAAAGCAAGCTAACATTGTAACCAAGGAGAACATTCCTATAAACTTTGGTTCAAAATTGGTTTTCCTAAACAACAAAACTTTCTTCTAATTGTGTTTTAACAAATGAATGCATGCAATAGGAGGCTATTTAACGGCAATAACAATTATATTTAAACATATACAAAACAGAAAACAATATCAAAGAACAAACAGCAATCACTAAAATTTTCTTTCACAAGATAAAAATTGCTAAAAGGCTAAACACAATTATATATATATTTCTATGACATAATTATAATTATGTAATTAGAGATTCTCAGTTTGCTCTCAAGTAGAACATTCTTAGATATCCTCACAAGTTTGTGGAGTTTTATGAGAAAGAAAGCACACACATGTGTTTGAATCTGTTATTCATGACTATGAATTCATGTAAGCTTCTAGTTTATGTTGATGAATAAATATGCATCACGTTCAATATATGTACATTATAATAATGCAAATCAACACACACTCATGCATCCAGAATCTGAAAATATCCCGCCAAGCCAAAAAGAAGTTACAGGCAAGAAAGCTAAGGCAGAGGGCTGCTGCAGAAGCGTGGAAGTGATTCCAGACAACGTAGCAAGAAGGTCAGAGATAGAAACCAATTAAAAGTTCTGTTTTATCAACTGGGCAGCAGCTAACAACAACAAAACAGTAACAAATTCAAAGAAAGAAGCATCTGGGAGGGAAAAAAAAATCCTTTTACTTGAAAAGTAGAAGAATTAATGTGATCTACTATCACTGGCATATATAGTTATTTGGAAAACCTCCACTAATGCCAGCCACATGTCATATTCTACACACATGGCCAGATAAAATCACCAGAGAAGGTCCTTCAGTGCAGCCAAAACTCATTGGAGAATATTTGTTTATTGAAAAGTGTGGCCATGCAATCTTCAGGCTTAAAAGAACTTTAGTGTTTCTCCAATCCAATGTTATTTTAAAATTGAGATTAAATAACGTGTTCCATCAGAGTCAGTACTGGTCAGGCCCCAAAATGCTGGTTTCTCCATTTCCAATGTAATTTAAAATAAATAAATAAATAGCACTACAGTCAACTCTTAGGTTTACAGAAGCTATAGATATGTTTGTTTATCTTTAGTATTTTCTTGTTCAAATGCCACCAGAAGTGAAAAAATAAGTTAAGGCTAAAATCAATTGGACATGCTCCACATTATCGTTTTTGTTACAAGGTGTGAAAGGGTAGCAAAAATAGCATCAGAACCTGTAAAACTTCAGGGAAGATGATAGCTAGGACCAGCCCAAAGCTGATTTCCATGACATGATGGTCAGACATACTTTTATCCTCCAAATTTTTCACCAATTTCAACTCAGCTATCTCTCTCATGGCACTCTCTACTTCTCTTCTGGGTTATATAATTTGTTGCAATAGACACACAGAACTCACAGACTATACTTACAACTTTTATGACAGACCCATAGCAACCCTATAGGACAGAGCAGAACTGCCCCCACAGGGTCTCCAACGCTATAATCTTTACAGAAGCAGACTGCAACATCTTTCTCCCGAAGAGCAGCTGGTAGGTGCAAACTACCATCCTTTCAGTTAGGGAAGTAAAGGCTGCAACTCAGAATCCATACCAGGAGTTATGTAGGCAAAGTGTCCCCTTCTTCTGCAGGATAGCTCGCTCGGCCATGCTGGCCTCTTCTTAACCCTGTGGTCAATGCAGGCTCTGCTCTGGGGCTCCTTCCAGGCCTGTGGCTGCCAGCTGTGCCACTGGGCCCCTACTGGGCCTTTCTTTCTTCAGTGTTACAGCCCTTGACCTGTATTAGTACTTTTTTTTTTTTTTTTTTGACTCCTCTCTCCCTCTGCTTCTTCCCTTTTCTTTCTTCTTTCTTCCTTCTGCTTCTCTTCCTGCTTATTTCTGTCTCGAAAACCCATGTGGGGCTGCCTATGTGTGTGTGTGTGTGTGTGTATATATATATATATATATATATATTATGATAAGACAAATCTACATTGTTGTAGGGTCTGGTGGCACAGTGGTTAATGCACTCTGCTCTTAACTAAAAGGTCACCGGTTTAAACCCACTAGCAGTTCCATAAGAGAAGCATGTGACAAACTGCTTTCATAAACATTTACAGCCTTAGAAACCCTATGGGGGAGTTCTACTCAGCCCTACAGGATCACTATGATACAGAATCTACTCAAAGGCAACATATATACAATTGACAACTCCTTGTCAATTTCAAGGCATGGCCCTCCCACCAGGCCATGAACTGACCAATCCCCTCTCGGTAGGCCACAGACACTTTTTTTGCATAGTCTATTGACCAATCCCTGCAAGGTGCATACCAATCACAAGGCAGGATGCAGCCCATGACCAAACAAAAAGTATCAAAGTAAGGTGTTTACAGTTTACCCAGGAATTGTCAATCAACTTGGATAAAAAAATAACAAACCCTCTAAGATAGAAAACTAGGGCAAAGGTACTCCTCAGGGTTTAGGAGGAAAAATCCCTCAAGCTGTTTCTCCAAAGAACCACAGCAAAAGGCCATATAAAGGAACTCATTTCACCATACAAAAAGAAAGAACCCAATGAGAAAGAACAAAGTCACAAATTGTGGGCTACTGTGTGGAATTGAAAGTATCTTTGACTTTTAATTTTTCATGTATTCCTTATCTCCTAGTACCATGAAAAAGAGAAACACTGCTGGCTGGGCTGGGTGAGGAAACTGGACGGCAGTAGAGGATCAAACAATTTTTTAAGATAAACTGAGGAAGGCAGTTATCTGGGGACAAGGGTAATGGGCAAATGGAGCTGGTTTCTTATGCTTGTAATTGTTTTCTGAAATTATACTTAATTCTTGTTAGAGGAACATTGTTTATCTGAATTAACAATTTATGAAAAATTTACCAAAAAGCAGGATGAGAAACCCACTTTTCAGGAGTTTAAAATCTTTCTCTGGGTTTGTGGGAAGACAAGGTGTCAGCTAAGCAATGAAAAGATGCCAATAAAATATAATGCCATATTAAAATAAAAAGAAATGAGATATGATGACAGACTGAAAAACTGTAGCAAGGTACTGAAATTCATGGGAAAGGGAAACACGTGGAGCTAGGTCTTTGTAAAGAAGTGCTTATAGGACTCAAATCTTATATAAAAATCCAGAGGTCAGAAAAATCTTGCTCTGCCTAACTGAAAGTAAATACTAACTGTTGAATCTGCTCCAAAAGAGGTGATATTTCTTATGTTGTTTTTGTTGTTAGGTGCCATCAAGTCAACTCTGACTAATAGAGATTCTATGTGCGACAGAATGAAACAAAGCCTGGTTGTGCGCCATCCTCACAATCCTTACTATACTTGAGCCCATAATTGCAGCCACTGTATCAATCCATCTTGCTGAGGGTCTTCCCTTTTTCGCTGACCCTCTACCTTACCGAACATGATATCCTTCTCCGGGGAAGATTCCCTCTCACAATATAACCAAAGTAGGTGAGACAAAGTCTAGCCATTTTCACTTCCAAGAAGAATTCCAGCTGCACTTCTTCCAGGACAGATTTTTTTCTTCTTCTGACAGTCCATGGTATTTTCAGTATTCTTCACCAATACCACAATTCAAAGGCATTAACTCTTCTTTGATCTTCCTTATTCATTGTCCAGCTTTCACATGCATGAGGCTGATGAAATACCATGCGCCATTGTCTTCAAAGTGAAATCTTTGCTTCTTAAAACTTTGAAGAGGTCTTTTGCTGCAGATTTACCCAGCAAAACACGATGTCTGATTTATTGTCTGCTGCTTCCATGGGTGCTGATTGTGATGCCAAGGAAAATGAAGTTCTCAGCAACTTCAATTTTTTCTCCATTTATCATAATATTGTTTATTGATCCAGTTGTGAGGATTTTTGTTTTCTTTATGTTGAGGTGTAATCCATACTGCAGGCTGTAGCCTTCAATCTTCATTAGTAAAGTGCTTCAAGTACTCTTCACTTACAGCAAGCAAGGTTGTGTCACCTGCATATTGTAGGTTGTTAATTGTTCTTCCTCCAATCCTGATGCTGCTTTCATCTTCATATGGTCCAGCTTCTTGGATTATTGGCTAAGCATGCAGATTGAATAAGTATGGTGAAAGGATACAACCCTGTGTGCACCCTTCCTGGTTTAAAACTATGCAGTATCCCCTTGTTCTGTTCAAATCACACCCTCTTGGTCTATGTACCGATTCCTTATGAGCACAATTAAGTATTCTGGAATTCCCATTCTTCTCAATGTTACCCATAATCTGTTATGATACACACAGTTGTATGCCTTTGCATAGTCAATAAAACACAGATAGATATCTTAATGGTATTCATTACTTTCAGCTAAGATCCATCTGACGTCACCAATGATAACCCTCATTCCACGTCCTCTTCTGTATCCAGCTTGCGTTTCTGGACATTCCCTGTCAATATACTGCTGCGACCATTTTTTAATTATCTTCAGCAGGATTTTACTTGAATTTGATATTAATGATATTATTCAATAACTTCCACATTCTGTTGGATCACCTTTCTTTGGAATGGTCACAGATATTGATCTATTCCAGTCAGTTAGCCAGGTAGCTATCTTCCAAATTTCTTGGCATAATCAAGTAAGTACCTCCAGCATGGCACCTGTTTGTTGAAACATCTCAATGGGTAT
Organism: Orycteropus afer afer; assembly: GCF_000298275.1. Lineage (NCBI taxonomy): Eukaryota > Metazoa > Chordata > Mammalia > Tubulidentata > Orycteropodidae > Orycteropus > Orycteropus afer. The sequence goes on from NW_006921614.1 coordinate 17,743,405, forward strand.
TCCGTCTATTCCTGGAGACTTATTTTTCGCCAATTGTGAAAATAGTGAAATTTTCAGTTCTTCTTTCAGTACCATCGGTCATTGATCATATGTTGCCTCCTGAAATAGATGGACATCAACTAATTCTTTTTGATACAGTGACTCTGTGTATTCCTGCCATCTTCTTTTGATTTTTCTTGCATCATTCAATATTTTGTCTATGGAATCCTTCAATATTGCAACTCGAGGCTTGAATTTTTTCTTCAGTTCTTTCAGCTAGAGAAATGCTGAACATGTTCTTCTCTTTTGGTTTTCTAACTCCACGTCTTTGCACACTTCATTATAATAGTTTACTTTGTTTTCTTTACCTGCCCTTTCAAATCTTCTGTTCAGCTCTTTTATCTCGTCATTTCTTCCACTGATTTTAGCTGCTTTCCTTTCAAGATCAAGTTTAAGTCTCTTCTGACTTCCATTTTGGTCTTTTCTTCCTTTCCTGCCTTTTTGGTAACTGTTTGCTTTCTTCATGTATGATGTTCTTAATGTCATCCCACAACTCAACTGGCTTCCAGTCATTGGTGTTCAATGAGGCAAAGTTATTCTTCAGATGGTCTCTAAATTCAGG
>NW_006921614.1:17744939-17747609 GCF_000298275.1 Orycteropus afer afer
TCGTCTAATGTCCTGACTGCTGCTTCCATTGGCATCGATTGTAGAACCAAGCAACTTGAATTCTTTGACAACCTCAATCTTCTCTCCATTTATTGTGATGCTGCTCATTGGTCCAGTTGTGAGGATTTTTTTTTTTATATATTGAGACAGAATCCATACTGCAGACTGTATTCTTCGACCTTCATCAGTAAGTGCCTCAAGTCATCCTCACTTTCAGCAAGCAAAGTCGTATCGTCTGCATATCTCAGGTTGTTAATGATTCTTCCTCCAATCTTGATGCCATGTTTTTCTTCATATAGTCCACTTTCTCAGATTATTTGCTCAGTATATAGATTGAATAAGTATGGGGAAAGGATACAACCCTGACACACTCCCTTCCTTATTTTAAACCATGTAGTGTTCCCTTGTTCAGTTCAAATGACAGCCTCTTGGTCAAGGTACAGGTTCCTCATGAGTACAATCAAGTGTTTGGGAATTCCCATTCATCTCATGTTATCCATAATTTGTCATGATCCACACAATCAAATGCCTTTGCATGGTCAATAAAACACAAGTAAACATCTTCCTGGTATTCTTTGCCTTGACCCAAGATCCATCTGACAGCAGCTACGATACCCCTTGTTCCACGTCCTCTTCTGAATCCAGCTTGCACCTCTGGAAGTTCTCTGTCAATATGTAATCATATGTCAATAAGTTCTCTCCAGGTGAGGAGAGAGAACCCAGGCACACCAAAAGCAGAAGGACAGTAGAACGGGAGGAAGGGGATTAAAAGCCAGGAACCCAGACAGAGGAGCAGTCAGCCTTGGGGATCCAGGTGAGGAGAGGGAACTCAGGTATGCCCAAAGCAGCAGGGTGGGAGAGGGGGAGAAAGGGGATTAAAAGACAGGGACCTGGAGAGAGGAGCAGTCAGCCATATTATAATACAATAATATTATTGTATTATATTTTACAATAATGGGTCATACAATATTTGTCCTTCTGCAATTGACTTATGTGTTAGACTGGGTTCTCTAGAGAAACAAAACCAGTAAAGCTTACGTATAGAGAGAAAGAGAAATTTATCTTAGAAAAATGGCTCACATGTTTATAGAAGCTGGCAGGTCCAAAGTTCTTGGATCAAACATCAAGCTGGAGGCTATTCCTGACTCTCACAGCTGCAGGGGCTGGGGAGCTCAAGGTTGGCAGGCAATATACTGGCTGTTGACTCCAATGAAGGACGAATCCACAATCTCCAGGCCAAGTGGTGGATTGTTTGCTCACAGACAGTTGTAGGCAGCACGACAGAATCCTGATCCACAGAAGAGTGTTTCTTTTCCCAGGATGTCTATAAATATACTGGAACCAGGCCACAACCCTGGGAAACTCCCTTTCAACATATTGGCTGCTCCAAATATATTCATCTGATCCCATTATGGGAATAACCACATCACAACTCCTTAAACCACACAGAATTGTGGTCCAGCAAAGTTGACACACAGCTCCAACTATCACAACTTATTTCACTCAGCATAATGTCCTCAAAATTCATCCATGTTGTGAGATGATTCGTGTATTCTTCATTATTCTTTAATGTAGCATAGTATAATATTCCATTGTGTGAATGAACCATAATTTGGTTATCCATTCATCTGTTGATGGGCATTTAGGTTATTTCCATCTCTTTGCTATAGTGAATTGTGCTGCAATGAACATGGATATGCATATGTCTGTTTGTGTCCTCTCTCTCAATTCTTTAGGATATATTCCTAGTAATGGAATTGCTAGATCAAATGGTATTTTATTTTCAGTTTTTTAAGGAAATGCCATTTTCCACAATGGTTGTACCATTTACAGTCCCACCAGTGGTTTATGAGAGTTCCAATCTCTCTACAGCCTTGCCAGCATTTTTTGTTTTCTGTCTTGTTGAACTTTGCTATTATTGCTGGTGTGAAATGATATCTCATTGTTGTTTTGATTTGCATCTCTCTAATGACTGCTAACCAGAAGGCTGGCAGTTCAAATCCACCAGCCACTCTTCGGAAGGAAGATGGGGCAATCTACTTCCATAGTGATACTGCCTCAGAAACCCAAGTAGGGGCCGCTGAGTCGGGTCCAACTCAACGGCACATAACAACAACAAGAAAAACAATGGCTAATGATAGTGAGCATTTCCTCATGTGTTTGTTGGCTGCCTGTATATCTTTAGTGAAGTGCCTGTTCACGTCCTTTGCCCATTTTTTAATTTGGGTTCTTTGTGGTATCAGTGTTGAAGTATTGAAGTTTTCAACAAATTTTGGAGATAAGTCTGTTGTCAGATATGTCATAGCCAAATATTTTTTCCTATTCTGTAGGTGTTCTTTTTACCCTTTTGTAGAAGTCTTTTGTTGCACATAAGAATGTTACTTTTTAAAAGGTCCCAGTCATTTAGTTTCTCTTCCACTGCCTATGAATTTTGGGTTATGTTTGATAATCTATTTAGGCCATAAATTAGGGCCACTAGATTTCCCCCGATTTTATCTTTGTTGAGCTTTATAGTTTTTGGTTTTACATCTATGTCTTTGATCCAACTTGAGTTTCTTTTAGTGTATGGGATGAGTCATGGGTCTTGTTTCATTTTGTCACAAGTGGATATCCAATTCAACCAGCACCATTTGTTTTTTGTTTGTTTGTTTGTTTTTATTGTGATTTGGG
>NW_006921614.1:17756074-17791829 GCF_000298275.1 Orycteropus afer afer
TTTTTTCTGTGTTTTCTTTGGTCTGTCTCTCAATCCTTTGAAGATACCTAAAGATAATTATTTTGAATGCCTTATCAGAGGGTTCCAATGCTGCTTCTTCCTCAGGGTTGAGTTCTGGGTCTGTATCCTGCTCCCTTGTTTCTACCACTTTATCCTGCTTCTTTGTGTGGACTGTTATGGTCTGTTTTTTCTGAGGCATCATAGCATCGTTGTATTTATATCTCTTTTAACTGTTTGTGAAGAGCAGCTAAGGGTGATTCAGGCTCTTCTTAATGGTTTTTTATCATTGGCCCATTGGTGGAGAAGGAGATAGTGGCTCTTGCTCAGTAAGTGAAGTTGTAGGAAGTGTGGGTGTTGTTGTGTCTTATAGGGACTGTTGTTGTCTCCCACTAAGTTAGACACAAATTACAATTGAATAACCATCAAATAACTAAAAGCCCATGGACAAAAAACACACCATGTAATCACATAGGAACAGTAACCAAAAAAAAAGAAAAGAGGGAAAAAAAAGAAGAAAAATCAAGAAAACCTGCAATATTTGGGGATAGGGCACTAAGAAAAAAAAAAGTAGGGAAGGAGAATAATGAATGAAGAAAAAAATGGGAAAAATGCAAAAAGAAGAACAAGGAATGGGTTTAATCATGAGAAAAAAGGGGGAAAAGAAAAAAAAAAAACCTTAAATTAAAAAAAAAAAATTTTTTTTTCAACCAGGCACAGGGAAAAGAAAAATGCTGAAAACTAGGACCTGGTAGGGGAAGAGTAAGAATAATAATGAAAAGGACAAAAGTATTAATAATATTAGTTGTTTTAAGACAGACCAATACAAGCAAACTAATCACCAGGAAAAAGAAAGGGAAAAAGAAAAAAATTAAAATGAGAGAAAAAAAAATCAGTGGAGGACAGGAAGGGCACCCAGGCTCCATCTGAGCACACAGACTGTGATGGAGTTCCTGTGGGCCCAGAAGGTAGATGGGAGTGGGGGATGGGCACACCTCCATTCACCAAGTGGCTGTGGGGTATAAGAGTAACACGAGGAATGTCTTCCCTTTTCAGTCTTGCACGTCCTGAGTGTCCTTGGGGTTGCTGGAAAGCAGAATGTGTTCTTAAGCCCCAGGAATCTGTGAGAGCACTGTCTCTTTAAATATCCAAAATAGTCAAGCCCCTTTTTAAACCTTCAAAATGGCAGCAGCCTCCGGACGGGCAAAAGTCCATAGCTCAGGACACGATTCTCTTCACCTTCTCCGTTTGTTCCCCAGCCACCGTGCACAGTCCTCTGTGCAGTCCCTGGCTAGCAGGGTGATTTTTAGGTTAATTCTTAGGTCCTACCACCACTCTGGAATCTCCAAGCTGTCTGTGCTATCAGGGTCACTCAGGATCGCTGCCAGACCGCAACTCTGTCTGTCTCCTTTTTTGGTGTTTTCACACAAATTCTTCTGCTAGTTGGGATTTAGTCCACTTCTATATCTTCCCCTTCAAGGCTCAGGGGTCCAAGATTATCTTCTGTGTCTGTGTTAATTGTTTTCCCTTTTCTTAGTTGAAGAGGGTCTGTGCAGTCCTTCTGCCTAGTCTGCCATCTTGCCAGAACTCCTCCAGCACCATTTGTTAAATAGGCTATTTATCCCCCATTTAGTAGTTCTGGTGGTATAGTGCCTAAGGCATTTGACTGCAAACCAGAAGGCTGGTGGTTCAAACTCACCAGCCACTCTTCAGAAGGAAAATCAGGCAATCTACTTCTGTAGAGATACCACCTTGGAAACCCAAGAAGGTTTCACTATGAGTGGGATCTGACTCCATGGCACTGAGTTTGAGCTATCCTCCATTTAATGGATTTTGGTCCCTTGTCAAAGATCAGCTGTCCATAAATCAATGGGTCTATTTCTAGGTTTTTAATTGTGTTCCATTGGTCTGCCAGTCTATCATTGTACCAATACCACACTGTTTTAACTACTGTGGCTATATAGTAGGTTTTGAGATCCAGGAGTCTAAGACCTACTTTGTCTTCTTCAGCAGTCCTGTGCTTATCCAAGGTCTTTTTCCTTTCTATATGAATTAGTGATTGGTTTTTCCATGTCCTTAATAAATGTTCATGGAATCTGGATCGGGATTGCACTGAATGTGTAGATTGTTTGGGTAATACTGATATTTTCACAATATTCAGACTTCCTACCCATTAACATGGCATGTTCTTCCATTTATGTAGATCCCTTGTAATTTCTTGTAGTAATATTTTATAGTTTTCTTTCCATAGGTCTTTTGTGTCTCTAGTAAGATTTATTCCTAAATATTGTATCTTTTTTATAATTATCATAAGTGCTATTTTTTTTCCTTATCTCCTTTTCATAGGCTTCTCTGTTGATGTAGAGTAATCCAACTGATTTTTGTATTCTGTCACTTTGCTGAACCTTTCTATTACTTCCAGTAATTATTATGCTGAGTGTCTTAAGTTTTCTATGTATAGGATCATGTCATCTGCAAATAAAGATAGCTTTACTTCTTCTTTTCCAATTTGGATGGCTTTTATTTCCCTTACTGCCCTGACTAGGACTTCCAAAGCAATGTTAAATAAAAGTGGTGATAGAGGGCATACTTGTCTGGTTCCCATTCACAAGGGGAATGCTTTGAGTCTTTCTCCATTAACAATAATGTTTTCTGTTGGTTTTGTGTATATACTCTTTATTATGTTGAGGATTTTCCCTTCTATCCCTATTTTTCTGAGAGTTCTGAACAGCATTGGGTGTTGGATTTTATCAAATGCCTTTTCTATGTCAACTGATATGATTGCATGGTTCTTTTGTTTTGTTTATGTGGTTGATTACATTGATTTTTTGTGTGATGTTGAACCATCTTTGCATACCTGGTATGGTTCTAACTTGGTAAGACTTATTATTTTTTTGATATGTTTTTGGATTCTGTTGACTAGGACTTTGTTGAACATTTTTGCATCTATATTCATGAGGAATATTGGTCTGTAGTTTTCCTTTTTAGTGGTGTCTTTGTCTGGTTTTGGTATCAGTGTTATGCTTGCTTCATAGAATGAATTTGGGAGAATTCCATCTTATTCTATGTTATGGAATAGTTTGAGTAGTATAGGTGTCAGCTCTTCCCTGAATGTTTGGTAAAATTCTCAAGTGGAGCTGCCTGGGCCAGGACTATTTTTTTGTGGGAAGTCATTTTATGAGCTGCTCAATTTCTTCTTTTGTTATGGGTCTGTTCAAGTATTCTATCTCCAACTGGGATAGTTAGGTAGGTCATGTATTTCTAGAAATTTGTCCATCTCTTCTAGGTTCGTCCATCTGTTGGTGTACAGTCCTTCAAAATATTCTGTTATTATCTTTTTCATTTCAATTTGTTTTGTTGTGATGTCACTCTTTTTGTTTATTATTCATGTTACTTGCATCTTCTCTTCTTTTCCTTTGTTAAATTTGCCAGTGGTTTCTCAATTATGTTAATCTTTTAGAAGAATGATCTTCTTGTCATCTTGATTTTCTCTTTTTTGTTGTTGTTGTTTTCTGCTTCATTTATTTCTGCTCTGATTATTATCTCCTTACTTTTGCATACTATAGTTTTTTTTTTGTTGATCGTTTTCTAATTGTTGGAGTTGTTCAGTTAAAGTGTTGATTTTGATTCTTTCCTCTTTTTGATGTGGTAGCAGTGTCTCAGTCATCTGACTACTAACCAGGTTGGTGGTTCAAACCCACCTTGGAAACAAGACTGGGCAATCTATTTCTGTAAAGATTTACTGTCTCGGAAACCCAACAGGGTCACTATGGGTTGGAATAAAATAGATGGCAGTGGTTTTCTTTTTTTATATATTGCTATAAATTGACCTCTGAGTACTGCTTTTGATATGTTGCAAAGGTTTTGGTAAGTTGTATCTTCACTCTTGTTTCTTTCTAGGAATTTATTTATTTCACACTTTATTTCTTCTGTTACCCAGTAGTTTTGGAGTGGTGTATTATTCAACTTTCACATGTTTGATATTTTTTTCATTCATCTGCCTATTACTGATTTCTAATTTTATAGCATTGTGATCTGAGAAGATGCTTTGTAGCATTTCAGTGTTTTTTAATTTATTGAGGCTTGTTTTGTGTTCTAACATATGGTTTATTCTGGAGAATGATTCATGTGCAATGGAGAAGAATGTGTATTGTGCTTTTGTTGGGTGGAGTGCTCTGTATATGTATATGAGGCCAAGTCAGTTGCTCGTGTTATTGAGTTCTTCTGTATCTTTGTTGAGTTCTTTTCTAGTTATTCTGTCCCTCCTTGAATGTGGTGTGTTAAAGTCTCCTACAACTATTGTAGAGTTGTCTGCTTTTCCTTTCAATTCAGTTGGTATTTGCTTTAAGTATTTTGGAGCACTTTCACTGGGTGCATAGATATTTATTACAGTAATGTCTTCTCAGTCACTTGACCCTTTTCACATCATTTGGTATCCTTCTTTGTCCCTTATGCTGTTTTTCACCTTGAAGTCCATTTTATCAGAAATTTATATTACCACTCCTGAGGCAGGAGCCAGGACAGATGGCCAGAACAGGTAAAGGGGAGAGGCCCTATACAGGAAGAAGCGGGAACTAGGGCCAACGGCCAGTACAGGTAAGGGTGAGAGGTCCCAGGCAGAAAGCAGTGGGAGCCAGGACTGACATTAGGAACAGGTAAGGGGGAGAGCCTACAGGCAGGAAGCAGGAGCCAGTTTGGCACAAATAGGGGAGATGAACTGGTCTGTCAATTTGTCATACTGTGGTGGCTTGCATGTTGCTGTGAGGCTGGAGGCTGTGCCACCAGTGTTTCAGATATCAGCAGGGTTGTCCATGGTGGACAGTTTTCAGCAGAGCTTCTAGACTGAGATGGACCCAGAAGAAGGAAGAGGCAAGGAATTGGCCAATGAAAATCTTATGAATAGCCCTGAAACACTGTCCAATACAGTGCCAGAAGATGAGCCCCTCCAGTTGGAAGGCACTCTCAATATGACTGGAAAAGAGCTGCCTCATCAGAGTAGAGCCAACCTTAATATTAATAAAGTAGAGTTTTGAAACCTCCATTTGTTGATGTGGCATGACTCAAAATGAGAAGAAACAGCTGCAAATATCCACTAATAATCAGAATATGGAATGTACGAAGTATGAATTTAGGACAATTGGAAGCTGTTAAAAATGAAATGGAATGCATAAAGATTGATATCCTAGGCATTAATGAGCAGAAATGGACTGATTTTGGCCATTTTGAATCAGACAACCATATGATCTACTATGTCAAGAATGACAAATTGAAGAAGAATGGTGTGGCATTCATCATCACAAAGAATGTTTCAAGATCTATCTTGAAGTACAATGCTGTCAGTGATAGGATAATAACCATACGCCCACAAGAAGACAATAATAGTTAATACTACTATTATTCAAATTTATGCACCAACCACTAAAGCCAAAGATGAGGAAATTGAAGATTTTTACCTACTTCTACAGTCTGAAATTGACCAAAAAAGCAATCAAGATGTGCTGATTATCACTTGTGATTATAATGCAAAAGTTGGAAACAAAGGAGAATCACCAGTAGTTGGAAAATTTGGCATTGGTGAGAAAAATGGAGATTGCATGATAGAATTTTGCCAGACCAACGACTTACTAATTGCAAATACCTGTTTTCAACACCACAAATAGTGACTATACATGTGGACTTTGCCAGATGGAGTACACAGGAATCAGATTGACTACATCTTTGGCAAGAGGCAATGGGAAAATTCAATATCTCCAGCCAAAATAAGGCCAGGAGCTGATTGTGGAACAGACCATCAACTGCTCATATGCAAGTTCAAGTTGAAGTTGAAGACAATTAAAACAAGTCCATGAAAGCCAAAATATGACTTTGAATATATCCTTCCTGAATTTAGAGACCATCTAAAGAATATATTTGATTCATTGAACACCAATGACCAAAAACCAGAGGAATTGTGGGATGACATCAAGAACATCATCCATGAAGAAAGCAAAAGGTCAGCAAGAAAACAAGGAAGGAAGAAAAGACCAAAATGGATGTCAGAAGAGACTCTGAAACTTGCCCTTGAATAAAGAATTGCTAAAGTAAATGGAAGAAATGACAAGATAAAAGAGCTGAATGGAAGACTTCAAAGAGCATCTCAAGAAGACAAAGTCAATTATTATGATGAAATGAGCAAAGACATGGAGTTTGAAAGATAAAAGTGAAGAACACACTCACCATTCCCCAAGCTGAAAGAATTGAAGAAAAAATTTAATCCTCAAGTTGCAATATTGAAGGATTCTACAGGAAATATATTGAATGATGCAGGAAACATCAAAAGAAGATGGAAGAAATACACAGTGTCACTGTACCAAAAAGAATTGGTCAATGTTCATCCATTTCAAGAAGTGGCATATGATCAAGAACCAATGGTGTTGAAGGAAGAAGTCAAAGCTGCACTGAAGGAAGTGGTGAAAAACAAGGCTCCAGGAATTGATGGAATACCCACTGAGATGTTTCAACAAAGGGATGCTGCACTGTAGGCACTCACTCAGCTGTGCCAAGAGATTTGGAAGACAGCTACCTGGCCAACTGACTGGAAGAGATCCATATTTGTACCTTTCCAAAGAAAGGTGATCCAACAGAATGTGGATATTATTGAACAATATCATTAATATTGCACACAAGTAAAATCTTACTAAAGATAATTAAAAAATTATTGCAGCAGTACCACAGAGAGCTTTCAGAAATGCAAGCTGGATTCAGAAGAGGATGTACAATGAGGAATATCATTGCTTATGTCTGATGGATCTTGCTGAGAGCAAAGAATACCAGAAAGATGTTTACTTGTGTTTTATTGACTATGCAAAAGCATTTGATTATGTGGATCATAACAAATTATGGGTAATATTGAGAAGAATGGGAATTCCAGAACACTTTCTTGTACTCATGAGGAACTTGTTCATAGACCAAGAGGCTGTCATTTCAACAGAACAAGGGGATACTGCATGGTTTGAAATGAAGAGCAGAGTGTGTCAGTTTCTTATTCTTTCATCATACTTATTCAATCTGCAAACTGAGCAAATAATCTGAGGAGCTGGACTATATGAAGAAGAACATGGCATCAAGATTGGAGGAAAGCTCATTAATAACCTGTGATACAATGATGACACAACTTTGCTTGCTGAAAGTGAGGATGACCTGAAGCACTTACTGATGAAGATTGAAGACTATACACAGTCTGCAGTATGGATTACACCTCAATATAAAGAAATCAAAAATCCTCAAAACTGGTCCAATAAACAGCTTTACGATGGATGGAGAAGAGATTGAAGTTGTCAAGGACTTCATATTATTTGGTTCTACAATCAACACCAATGGAAGCAGCAGTCGAGATACCAGATGCTGTGTAGCATTGGGCAAATCTGCTGCAAAAGACCACTTTCAAGTGCTGAAGAGCAAAGATGTCTCCTTGAAGCCTAAGGTATACCTGACACAAGCCATAGTATTTTCAAACACCTCATATGCATGTGAGAGCTGGACAATGAATAAAGAAGACTAAGAAGAATTAATGCTTTTGAATTGTGATGTTGGCAAAAATACTGAGAAAGTACCATGGACTGCTAAAAGAACTAACGAATCTGTCCTGGATGAAGTGCAGGCAGAATGTTCCTTGGAAGTGAGAATGGCCAAACTTGCTTCACCTATTTTGGTCATGTTGTCAGAACAAATCATTCCCTGGAGAAGGATATCATGCTTGTTAAAGTGGAGGGTCCAATAAAGGAGAAGGCCCTCAACAAGATTGTTCTGGTTACTTAGTGCCTCTCTGACAAGAAATATACCACAAATGGGAAAGCCTTAACAAACAGGAGTTTATTGTTACAATTTGGAGGCTTTTAGTCCAAGTTCAAAGCCAGGCTCTAGGGGTTGGGTGAAAACCCCTCAACCTTGAAGTCTAGCTCTGCCTCCTGCTCCCAGCTCACTGAAGCTAGAGGCGTTTCTTCACTCAGACAGCTGTTGGTTGCTGAGGCTGAGAAGCCCCAAGGTTGACAAATAAAAAGGCACAGTCCTGATGTTACCAAAACACACAACAGGCTAATTAACTTAAGTCCATTGTAAGTCCCAACGTCAGCAGAGCATGGCAGGCTGCTAAGACACAACATGGCTACATGCAGGGTCCAGGCGTGCCATAAGCTAGAGACCGTTCTCTAAGCTTCTCCTTATATACAAGAAGCAGACCACATCCCAAAGGCACCTACTCAGCTGCTTGTGGTAGATCTCACCATGGAGTTGATTGCCAGTCTCATTATGGGGAATAACTACCACCAGCTGCCCAGACACTCAACCAGGCCCCACCAAGTTGGTACACAAACATAACTAACACAAAGATGGATTGACATAGTGACTACAATGGGCTCAGGTATAGCAAGGATCATTGGACTGGGCAGTATTTTGTTCTACTGTCCATAGGGTCGCTATGAGTTGGAGATGACCTAACAACAACAACAACAATAACAACTCTTTTTTAGTTGCCATTAGTTTGGCATATTTTTTTCCACCCTTTAATTTTTAATTTGTTTTTATCTTTGTGTCTAAGGTGAGTCTCTTGTAGGCAACATATCGATGGGTCTTCTTTTCTCATCCAATATGCCACTCTCAGATTTCTCTTGACTGGTACATTTAGTTCACTCACATTGAATGTAATTAGTGATAGGTATGAATTTATTGCTGTCATTCTGTTGTGTTTTTTTGTTGTGTTGTTGGTGATTTCCTTGTTCCAAATATTTTTTTGTCCTGAACTTATTTTATTATCAAGTGTTTCTTCTCTTTTCTTCATTATTTTTGGTTTTGTGCTTACTAAGCCTATGTGTTTTTCTTCTTTCTGAATTTGCTTAGGAGGATTGTTAATTTTCTTTGTGGTTACCCTGAAGTAAATTCTTATCTCCCTTAGTTTGGAAGAGTCAGTTCTATAAAGACATTGTCCTGTCTTCCTCTCCATTTGGAAGTTTTGTAATTAAAACTTTTGTTCCCTCTATTTGCTTTGTTGCTGGTGTCATCTGCAGATTGACTCCTTTATTTCTCTGTGCACATTATTTTATGAGCTTATTTTGAGCATTTATTTCTGGTTTGGCTTCTACATGATTATGTCAAGTGTCTTGATTTTAATTTGTTGTTCCCTGTTGGGTTCTCTATTAGAAAGACTCTCTTTAGCATTTATTGTAGGGTTGGTCTCATTTTCATAAATTCCCTTAATTTCTGTTTGTCTGAGAATGTCTGGATTTCACACTCATATTTGAGGGACAGTTTGGCTGGATATGAAATTCTTGGTTGGCAGTTTTTCTCCTTCAAGGTTTTATATATACCATGCCATTGTCTTCTTGCCTGAATAGTTTTTACTGAGATATTAGATCTTAGCATTATTGATTGTCCATTGTAGGTGACATTTCACTTTCCCGAGCTGCTCCCAAGATTCTTCTTTGTCTTTGATTTTGGAGAGTCTGATTATGGTAGGTCTTGGTGACCTTTTCTCAGTAAAAACTATGCAGGCAAGAAAACAATGGCATGGTATATATAAAACCTTGAAGAAGAAGAACTGCCAATCAAGAACTATCCTCTATGGGACTAGTTGAGCTTCTTGGATGAATATCTTTTCTTCCTTCATGATATGGGGAAACTTTTCTGTTAGCAAGTCTTTGACAGTTTTCTCAGTCATTTATCTTTTACCTCTTCTTGTTCTTGTATTCCAATCAAGCGTACATTGTTTGTTTTCATGTCGTCCCATATAACTCTCAGGTTCTCTTCATTTCTCTTAAATTTTTGTTCTGATTTTCCTTCAAACAGGCTAACATCAAGGGATTTGTCTTTGAGTTGGGAAATGCATTCTTCAGCCAGTTTCAGTCTACTCTTTTGTCCTTCTACTGTGTTATCTAGCTCTGTAATTTTAGTGTTCATCTTCTGGATTTCTAATTGCTGTTTTTGTGTGAGTTCTCATTGTGTATGTATCCTGTTATTTTGTTCTTGAATTATTTTCCTGAATTCTTCCAGGGTACTGTCTATCTTGTTGTTTCCGTTTATGGTTTCCTTGAGCTCTTGCAGAGTCCTATATATATACCTTCTGAATTCCTTCTCAGGTAGTTCTATTGTTTGTTCTTCTTCCATGATAGGTAATTATTTAGCCTGGGCTTTTATTTCTATTGTCTTGTCCTGTTTATTTATTTATTTAATTTGAGATTGTCTGTTTCCTAGACATTTTAAAATTGTTGTCTTTAATTGTTATAATTGTTAGTTATGTGTGTATTATTTTCACCCTGATTTTATGTTTTACTATATCTGAAAGTGTGGAGCAGGTGTACTTCTTTTGTTATTAACTTAGCTGTACTGGGTTGCTCTCCAACTCTTTGTGCTGGTAGAATCATTGGTGGGGATGTGGGTGCAGGTTCATCGTGAAGAGGATTTGGAGTTGGTATGAGCAGGTGTTGTCCATCATCTCGTTGACTCCACAGCGGAGGAGCTATTGGTGTTACCTGCCTACTGGATGAGGTATTGAGTGTAATAGCTCCACTTGCTTGGTGGAGGTTTAGTGTGTTCCTCCTATTGGATGAGGCATGATAAAAAAGGAAGAAAGAAAAAGAAAAAAGAAAAAAAAAAAAAAAAGGCACCAGAAGTGAGCCCCAGGATAGAAAGGTAGAAAGAGTTTTCTGCATTTGAGGTGAGATAAAACAGTCAGCAATGCAGGCACAGGCAGGGTAGTCTGTGTCCTTCTGAGTTGTCTACTGATGATGATGTCCTACTGCTAATCAAAAACCTGTGGTTCAAAACCGACAGACATCCCAATGAATAGCGAGCCACCATTTTCTGCTTGGATCAAGAAGCTGCAAAAACCCAGTACCCTGGTCCACTCTGTGAACCCCTTTTAAGGGGTTGTGGTATAGTTGAACCCGAGGCCACTGCTGTGCACCCACTCCTGGGCTCTGCCTACTTGGAGGGAGTTTCTCCCTTTCCACTACTCTTTTCTGGACTCCATAGTAGCCCAAGCTAAGAGGGGTCATGACCTGTTCCCCAGAAAGATTATTGTACTCAATATTATTGAGACCAAGGTTACAAGGAAAAACTCCCAGTGTGGCTATTCTGAGTCCCCCATGCCTGTAAGGTCTGTGATTTTTTTTTTCCTCCTTCCCTCCACCTTGACCTCTTCTGTATTTCTAATGACTCTTCTCTGTCTCCACCAGCTAGGTGGGTTCATTTATTTCCCCCAATTGTTTAATCTGCCCTCTTTCTCTGCCTTCACTGAATCCAATACTTTATCTTCTCATTAGTTTCTCATAACACCAGTATCATATGCATCTGCTTTACCTAGTTACTCAGAGTCTAAATTGGAAGAGGGATCAAAAGTGTGGGTTATCAGTATGACCCATCTTTCTTCTCCCCTTCTTGGCCTTGTTTTGACTGAAGATATCAGGCTTCTCCATCACCTTTTTCCATAGATGTAGTCAGTCTGATTCCTGTGTATTCCATCTGGTGAGGTGCACGTGTATAGACACCATTTATGTTGTTGAAAAAGGTATTTGCAATGAATAAGTCATCGGTCTTGCAAAATTCTATCATGTGATCTCTAGCATCATTTCTATCACCGAGGGCATATTTTCCAACTACTGGTGATTCTTCTTTATTTCCAACTTTTGCCTTCTAATCACCAGTAATAATCAATACATCTTGATTGCATGTTTGGTCAATTTCAGACTGCAGAAGTTGGTAGAAATCTTCAATTTCTTCATCTTTGGCTTTACTTAATGGTGTGTAAATTTGAATAATAGTAGTATTAACTGGTCTTCCTTGTAGGCATATGGATATTATCCTATCACTGACAGCACTGTACTACAGGATAGATCTTGAAACATTCTTTTTGACAATGACTGCAATGCCATTCCTTTTCAATTTGTCATTCCCAACATCGTAGACCATAATGATTGTCTGATTCAAAATGGCAAACACCAGTCCATTTCAGATCACTAATGCCTAGGATATCAATCTGTATGTGTTCCATTTCATTTTTGACAACTTCCAATTTTCCTAGATTCATACTTCCTACATTCCACATTCTGATTAGTAATGGATATTTGCAGCTGTTCGTTCATATACTGAATTGTGCCCTACCAAGAAATGAAGGTCCTAAAAGCTTTACTCCATCAATATCACTAAGGTGACGCAGCTCTTCCCCTGTCATATGTTGAGTTCCTTCCATCCTGAGGGGCTCATCTCCTGGCACTATATCAGACAATGTTTCAGGGCTATTCATAAAGTTTTCCAGTATTAGATAAGTATTTCACTGCTATTCTTAAGGTTTTCACTGGCCAATTCTTCGAGAAGTGGATGACCCCTTCCTTCTTCCCAGTCTGTCTTAGTCTAGAAGCTCTGCTGAAATCTGTCTACCATGGGTAACCCTGCTAATATTTGAAGTATCAGTGGTATAGCCTCCAGCCTCAGAGCAACATGCAAGCCTACACAGTACAACAAAGTGACAGACGAGTGGTGGGTTCCTAGAAAGCAGAGGTGAATTCATAAAGGAGCAAGCCAGCCAGTCTGCTATTCTATGCATCAATCTCTAAGGAACATGATACATCAAAGGAATAAACTAAAAACTCAGTGCAAATTTGTGCATCTTTTCTGACTTCTGACATTACTGATGAAATGTAAATTGGCTTTGTTCCTACTGAAGTATATAGCATCTTCAAGTGGAAGTTTTTAAAAGATAATAATAAAACAGCCTTTCTCACTGCTATCAAACAAAAAAAACAAACCAGCAGCTGTTTAGTCACTTCTGACTCTTGGTGACCTTATGTATCTCAGAGTAGAAAGAGTTTTTAATGAAAGTAGATTGTCAGGCCTATCTTCCAAGGAGGCTCTGGGTGGACTTGAACCTTCAACTTTTCAGTTTGTGGCTGAGTGTGTGAAGCATTTGCATCATCAAGGGACTCCCTACCCACTCCTAGCTAGCAAGTTAAAATTAATAAAAATGCTATGTTATGTTCAATAATAAATCCTTTATTTGGAACATAAAGAGGTATAAATCCTTATTTGTAGAATCACTGAACCAGTTTGCTTCTGCCCTCCTTGTAACTGACTGGCAGGGCTGGGTCATCACTCTAGTCACTGACAAGAATTGTTTTCACATCCTACCCGGGTCCCTTTATCTAGGTTACATTTCTCAAGTATCTTGGCATTGAATGACTTTCCTCAACTTATCTATTGCCTTTCAGACCACCTACAGACAAACCTACTGCCAGAAATACCTTGATATAAACACAGGTGTTAAACACATCTTCTTTGAGGTTGGTGGCAAGTGGTTGGAGGAACAACTATCTTTACATGATATCCCTTCTGTAGAACCAGATTTATTTATACTTTTTTAAAATTAAAATATGTAAACAGCAAGTAAATAGAAATCCACAGAGCTCTGTTTTTTTTTTTTTTTTTTTTTTGTAAAACTGATTGGAGACATTTCACTATTTTAAAAGCACTTTTCATATACAAACATAGCTCTGAAACAGAAACATAGATGGTTAAGTCCATAGAAGGCATTTCCTGAAGATTAATCAATCCCAAGATAAAGTAAGAAACAAAATGTGGCAATGGCCTTCTTTAATCAATAGGCATAAACCTAGTAATTGTTAAAGCAGAATTTATTTTGTTACAACATTAGAGGATTTCAAATTGTCCCCATGACCTTAAAAAACAAAAGACTTGACCAAAGGATGACAGAGTTCGGTGGTATTTGGTAAAACATCTCAATCTTCTACATATTGTCAAGATTTACGTATCTTACCATATTTTGTTAGTTTTTTTTTTTTTTTTTTTTCCTTTAAATGACTATTAAGCATATTTTGAAATAGACAACTGGAAACAGGCATATCCTCCAACTCTGTGACATTACCTTTTAGTATCTTATTCAGCATATATTTATTGAGAATCTACTATGTGGGCCATGAGTGAACAACACAAAGTCCCTTTCCTCAAGGAGTTTATATTTTAGGGGAAAGAGAAAAAGCATACAAGCAGATGATAATGTAATTATAGATTCTGGTTAGCGATATTATTGGGTGGTCCAGCTAGTGTCTTAAAAACCTGCTATATTGGGCTCATGGTATTTATAGCCACCAAGGAGCTCAGAATTGATGAAGTGAACAGCAGCCACACAGATGCCAAAAAAAAAAAAAAACCTCACCGACATGGAGTTGATTCTGACTCACAGTGACCTCCGCTGGGTTTCTGAGATAAATTTCTAACAAAAATAGATTGCCTCATCTTCCTTCCACAGAGCAGCTAGTGGGTTTGAACTGCCAGTCTTCTGGTTAGCAGTCAAATGCCTTAGGCACTATGCCACCAGAACTCCTTACACAGATGCCAGCTTTTGGTAAACAGCCTCACTCAGAGCAAGCTAGAGCTATTTGGTCCCTTAAAAACTAATATGCCATGTAATAAGGTGTTCATTTAATGTAAAAAAATTAAATATTTAAACACTAGGGAATTGTTTCTCATGATATTTCCCAAGATTGAAACCAAGGAATTTCATGTCTGTAAATCATAAGATGAGCCTCTCACGTTAGAGGGCATCAAGATATGACTGGGGAAGAGCTGCCTGCTCAGAGTAGAGCAGACCTTAATGATGTGGATAGAGTAAAGATTTTGGGAGCTCGATTTGCTGATGTGCCACGACTCAAAATGAGAAGAAACAGCTACAAACATCCATTAATAATGGAATATGGAATGTATGAAACATGAATCCAGGAAAACTGGAAGTTTTCAAAAATAAAATGGAATGCATAAAGATTGATATCCTAGGCATTGGTGAGGTTGGACTGGTTTTGGTTATTTTGAATCAGACAATCATATGATCTACTATGCTGGGAATGACAAATTGAAGAGGAATGGCATGGTATTCATCATCACAAAGAATGTTCCAAGGTCTATCCTGAAGTACAATGCTGTCAGGGATAAGATAATATCCATACACCTTCAAGGATGACCAGTTAATACTACTACTATTCAAATTTATGCACCAACCACCAAAGCAAAGATAAGGAAATTTAAGATTTTTACCAACTTCATGCAATCAAGATGTGCTGATTATCACTGGGGATTGGAATGCAAAAGTTGGAAACAAAGAAGAATCACTGGTAGTTGGAAAATATGGCCTTGGTGATAGAAATAACACTGGATATCACCTGATAGAATTTTGCAAGACCAACAACTTATTCATTTCAAATACTTTTTTTCAACAACACAAATGGTGGGTATATACGTGGACTTCACCAGATGGAGTACACAGGAATCAGATTGACTAAATCTATGGCAAGAGGTGATGAAGAAGCTCAATATCTTCAGCAAAAATAAGGCCAGGAGTTGATTATGGAACAGACCATCAACTGCTCATATGCAAGTTCAAGTTGAAGTTGAAGACAATTAAAACAAGTCCATGAGAGCAAAAACATGACCTTGATACTATCCCTCCTGAATTTAGAGACCATCTAACAGAAAGATCTGATGCATTGAACACCAGTGACTGAAAACCAGAGGAATTGTGGGATGACATCAAGAACATCATTCATGAAGAAAGCAAAAGACCATTAAAAAGACAGGAAAGGAAGAAAACACCAAAATGGATGCCAGAAGAGACTCTGAAACTTGCTCTTGAATGGACAGTAGCTAATGCAAATGGAATAAATCACAAGATAAAAGAGCTGAACAGAAGATTTCAAAGAGCACCTCGAGAAGATAAAGTCAATTATCATAATGAATTGTGCAAAGACATGGAGTTTGAAAGAGAAAATGGAAGAACACACTCAGCATTTCTCAAGCTGAAAGAACTGAAGAAAAAATTTAAGCCTCGAGTTGCAATATTGAAAGATTCTATGGGCAATATATTGAATGATGCAGGAAACATCAAAAGAAGATGGAAGAAATACACATAGTTACTATACCAAAAAGAATTGGTTGATAATCATCCACTTCAGGAGGTGGCATGTGATCAAGAATGGATGGTACTGAAAGAAGAGGTCAAAGCTGCACTGAAGGAAATGGTGAAAAACAAGGCTCCAGGAATTGACGGAATACCCATTGAGATGTTTCAACAAATGGATTCTGCACTGGAGGCACTCACTCGGCTGTGCCAAGAGATTTTGGAAGACAGCTACCTGTCCAACTGACTGGAAAAAAAATCCATATTTGTACCCATTCCTAGGAAAGTTGGTCCCATGGATTGTGAAAATTATCGAACAATATCATTAATATCACAAAACAAAACAAATGCACTGCTGTTGAGTTGAATCAGATTCACAGAAGCCCCTCCTTGGGTTTCTGAGATGTTATCACTACAGAAGTACATTGCCCAGCCTTCCTTCTGCAGAGTGACTGGTAGGTTTGAACCATCAGCCTTCTGGTTAGCAGTCAAATGCCTTAGTCACTACTCCGCCATAGCTCCCCATTAATATCTCATGCAAGGAAAATCTTTCTGAGGACAATTCAAAAACAATTGCAGCAGTATATTGACAGAGAACCTCCAGAAATATAAGCTGGATTCAGAAGAGGAATGAGGGATATCATTGCTAATGTCAGATGGATCTTGGCTGAAAGCAATGAATACCAGAAAGTTGTTTGTGTTTTATTGACTATGCAAAAGCATTCAATTTTGGATAACATTGAAAAGAACAGGAATTCCAGAACACTTGATTGTACTCATTAGGAACCTATATATAGACCAGGAGGCTGTTGTTCAAACAGAATAAGGGGATACTGCATGGTTTAAAACGAGGAAGGGAGTGTGTCGAGGTTGAATCCTTTCACCATACTTATTCAATCTGTATGCTGAGCAAATAATCCAAGAATTTGGACTATATGAAGAAGAATGTTGCATCAGGATTGGAAGAAGGCTAATTAACAACCTGTGATATGCTGACAACACAACTTTGCTTGCTGAAAGTAAGGATGACTTGAAGCACTTACTGATGAAGACTGAAGACTATAATCTGCAGTATGGATTACACCTTAATATAAAGAAAACAACAGTCCTCACAACTGGACCAGTAAGCAGCATCATGATAAATGGAGAAAAGATTGAAGTTATCAAAGACTTCACACTACTTAGTTGTACAATCAACAGCAATGGAAGTCAAGACATATGGAAGTCAAGACATATTGCATTGGGCAAATCGGCTGCAAAAGACCTCTTTAAAGTGCTGAAGAGCAAAGATGTCTTCTTGAAGACTTAAGTGTGCCTACCCCAAGCCATATTTTCAATTGCCTTATATGCATGTGGGAGCTGGACAATGAATAAGGAAGACCAAAGAAGAGTTGATGCTTTTGAGTTGTTGGCAAGGAATACTGAAAGTACCATGAACTCCCCAAAGAACTAACAGACCTGTCCTGGATGAAGTGCAGTCAGAATGCTCCTCGGAAGTGAGAATGGCCAGACTTTGTCTCACCTACTTTGGTCATGTTGTCAGAAGGGACCATTCCCTGGAGGAGGATATGCTTGGTAAAGTGCAGGGTCAGCAAAAAAGGGGAAGGCCCTTGTTTTCGTTACCTCTGTGCTGCTCTAACAGAAAAATACCATAAATGGGTGGCTTTAACAAACAGGAGTTTATTCTCTTAGATTTTGGAGGCTAGAAGTTCAAAGTGCCAGGCTCTAGGGGCTGGGTGAAAGTCCCTCAACCCTGGGCTTCAGCTCTGCCTCTTGCTCCTGGCCCATTGAAGCAAGAGGCATCTCTTCACTCAGGCAGCTGCTGGCTGCTGTGGCTGACAAAACACTCAGGTTGACAAATGGAAAGGCACAGTCCCTATATCACCAAACCACATGGCAGGACATTATTTCAAGCCCATTAAAAGTCACAAGATCATTAGGGAAACATGGCAGGCTACTTAATGACTCAGCTACCTGCAGGGTTCAAGCGTGCCATTAGCTGGAGACCTTCCTCAAAGTTGCTTCTTATGTACTGGAAGTAGCCCATATCCCTAAAGCAGCTACTCAGCTGCTCCAGTAGATTCCACCATGAAGTTAATGACCAGTCTCACCATGGGGAATAACTATATCCAGCTGCTCAGTGACTCAAACAAGTCCAGGCAAATTGACACATAACCTTCACTACCACAGCTCTCAATAAGACAGATTGACACAGTGGCTGCAATGATGGGCTCAGCAAGGATCATGAGGCTGGCACAGGACTGGGCAGTGTTTCTGTTGTACATAGGGTCACTGTGAGTTGGAGACAACTCGATGGCACCTAACAACAACCGTCAATCATTCTTTCTCATTAGGTCAAACCAAATTGGGTGTGGAATTGACAACACAAAGCCGTGCAATGATCTGTAATTGTCTGTTACTACTGCAGTTTTAGGAGCTCTGGTAGCATAGTGCCTAAGGCACTTGACTGCTCACCAGAAGGCTGGCGGTTCAAACCCACCAGCCACTCCTCGGAAGGAAGGTTGGGCAATCCTACTTCCGTAGTGATACTGCCTCGGAAACCCAAGGAGGGGTCGCTATGAGTCAGGGCTGACTCGACGGCAAACAACAACAACAACAACTGCAGTTTTATGTTTAAGGATTTCATTTGCTGTCAGCTTCTGTAAGCTCAGCTTTGCTAGATGGCTTCAAATCAGGGCCGGGAATTTTAGGAAAAATAAATCAAGTAACACTTTGTTGTTGTTATGTGCCATTCAGTTAGACCCAACTCATAGCGACCCCTCCTTGGGTTTCCAAGGCAGTATCACTACGAAAGTAGATTGCCCCATCTTCCTTCCGAGAAGTGGCTGATGTGAACAGCCAACCTTCTGGTTAGCAGTCAAGTGCCTTAGGCACTACGCTACCAGAGCTCCCGCAAATAACACTAGTATTCTTCATATTAGCAAAAGATTCTCTTTCCTACTTTGAGTATTTTTGTTGCCAGGAAAAAAATTTTTTAGTCCTTAAGACCCATTGTTGTTGTAGTTATGTGCTGTCGAGTTGGACACGACTCATAGCAACCGCTCCTTGGGTTTCCGAGGCAGTATCAGTACGGAAGTAGATTGCCCCATCTTCCTTCCGAGGAGTGACTGGTGGGTTTGAATCGCCAGCCTTCTGCTTAGCAGTCAAGTGCCTTAGGCACTATGCTACCAGAGCTCCCAAACCACACCTCCCAACTGACTGCCTCAAACTCCTAGTGAGCCCTCCTTGAGTTCCCAAGGAGGGCCTGGTTGAGAAAGAGATGGCCAGGTCTATGTGGCGGGGAGTGGCTGGTGGGTTTGAACTGCCAGCCTTGCACTTGGCAGTCGCCTGCCTTAGGCCTGAAGCCATCAGTACTGGTAAATGGCAGGATGCAGAGGGAGACAATAAAAGGGTTGGTTTCATTGTGGAGGGGGAATGCCACTGCTAAAGCTATTGAAAGCTTTCTTTGTTTTCAACCTCTTCCAACAGGTCTGTGACTCTCATTCCTAGCCCTCTTCCCACCCCCCACGGCTGGTTGTAGAACAGGTGAGTTGTTGCATATTTAAGCACCTTGACACATACTCTGATGTAAAGACAACAAAGATGAAGTCAGCCTATATCCATGATTCAAAGTGTCTGTGACACAAAATGCCACATTCTCTTGTTACAGGATGGAGTTCTCTAACAAGTGGGCAATTCAGCACATAGAGACATTTGAACTGTAATAAGTATAGATTGGATTATTTTTGGTCTTAGATAATGACCATGTTGGTTGGAGTTTTCCAGAAGCTGAACCTGAGATAAGATTTTCCTAAGGGAAGTGAGGGGAGTCTCTGGTTCTACTACTATGAGGTTACACAATAATTATGGTGCCAACAATGCATTCTGCTGCTTAACTCAAAGGCTGAAGGTTAAAGTCCATCCAGAGGCACCTTGGAAGAAAGGTGTGGATATCTACTTCCAAAAAATCAGTTATTGAAAACCCTACAGAGCACAGTTCTACTCTGACACACATGGGGTTGTCATGAGTTGGAGTCAACTCGATGATAATTACAATTGTTTTCTTTTTTCCTAATCTAGCATGTTACTGTAAGCAACTGGAGCTTAATTGAACTATGAAAATCTGTTGTACAATGAAGAACATGTCTTAGAGTTGTCCCAACCTAGGAACTAGAAACCCAGATATTTATAAAGCAATTCCTTGCCTATCCATTGGCTGAAGCCTGTTTTGGCACATTAACTTTCCTGTACTTCTAGGTTGCTAGAGCTACAGGTGTTCCCAGAAAGCAGCCTTCAGAAAGTAAAGGTGAACATTGAGGGAGTATGTGTGAGGCAATGATAGCCTCTGCTACTGTCCCACCTTGCACCCCATTCTGTGTCCACTCTGTCCTGTCATTGATTCTTTAAGATGGTGTCCAGTCACACTGTATTGGGAAAGAAAAAAACCTACAACAGAAGGATGGGTGAATTTAGCTAGTCTCCACCGCTACAGTTGGTTCTGAGGCCATGAGTGAGTTTCATCCTCATCCCCCTCAGCTGCCCATTTTAGATTTTCCTCACACTCAGTTAGCACTTCTGCTGGGCCAAGTTGCTTGCTTGATGAGGTGATCCAGACCATCATCCTTGTGGAGTCTGGGCTAGTCACCATGCCCCTGGCAGGCCAGGGCTGCTGTATTGCCCATTTACTGATGTCAATGAAAAGATGCCCAGTGAATTCCCTGACTTCCAGAAATTATCCTCCCTGCCCCATTTCTTCTGATAATCAGAATAATTTTTTTTTTTTTTCAAATTGTTGTTGCTGTAGGAGAAGCCAAAATGAGTGAGATGCACAAGTATCTTTAGATTAGTGGAACTATGTGTCCATAGTAGTGCATCCTCTGCCCCACCCCAGGAACCAGGCTTCTAGCTATTAGGGACACAATGGTATTAATAGCAATATAATGGTATTAATTTCAGAATATATACTGCATCTTAAAGCACAGCAACCCAATTCTGTGAAGTGTTATCTCCAAGCTGGAGTCTTAGATGTGCCTTTAAGTGGCAACTCTTATGTTCTATCAGGATGGCAACATCTGGATGTGTGATATATGGTAGAAACCAGTGGATCTTGCTCGTGTCCCCTTTGTTACACCTCTTTCACTCTTAAGGGAGTGCTTGGTCTAAGCCAAATTATGGGAAATCAGATGATGATAAATCACATATTCTATGCAATTGGATAGTGATGCTTGCTGCTAAAAGGACATGGAGGTAGGAAATTCATGGTGCATGAGAGATACCCATTCCAGGATTGGAAGTTAAAGGGAGCTGGTGAGTAGCAGGCTTGTATGCTGCTTGTTTGTCACCACCTGGGTCCACTTGATGAGAGGAAATGGGGGAAGTGCAGGAATGAAGAAATGGGCTGAGTTTGGCACTCTTTGACATAGCCAATGGAGGCTAGGGATGAGAGTAAGGGCTGACTGGTCTGAAGTGTGAGAAGTTGTGTGAACTCCTGAGCCTACAGCACTGAACTAGTCCCTGAGGACTAAGGATGAGAGAGAGAGAGAGAGAGAGAGAGAGAGAGAGAGAGAGAGAGAAGGTTGGGTGGTCTGAAGTGAAGGGAGGAGTGTGACTTCCAAACCTGTAGCTGGTACCCATGACCTAGCTGGGATGGCTAGGGCTGAGGTTACCAGAATCTGGCCAAAGGAAGAGGAAGATGTTTTATACTGAACTGGTGTTAAGTTGTTGCAACTTGATGGCTTGCTCTGGACAGGACTTTGCTTATGGATGCAGATATACAAAGTTCTAAGCAGAATAGAAGGTTCTTTAGATAGAAAGGAACATGCTTGTCTCCTCAGAGTACTGGTTTGATGTTGTTGTTGTTGTTGTTTGCCGTTGAGTCAGCCCCGACTCATAGCGACCCCTCCTTGGGTTTCCGAGGCACTATCACTACAGAAGTAGGATTGCCCAACCTTCCTTCTGAGGAGTGGCTGGTGGGTTTGAACCGCCAGCCTTCTGGTGAGCAGTCAAGTGCCTTAGGCACTATGCTACCAGAGCTCCTACTGGTTTGATAGGGATGGGCAAATTAGAAATTGGCTATTTAAAATTGGGGGAGATAAAGGCATGAAATGGCTGGCTTATATGCTTTCATGGGTGTGTATATTCTTAAACTGATTGTGAACAGGTTGGTAATTTTTGATGTATGAAAGGGACAATGGCTAGAAAAGCCAGGGAGTGGCCTGCAGTGCAGTGAATTACTTGGCATGGTGTTTCTAGCCATAGTCTTTGAAACTCCCACTGGACTACTGGGTGGGACCATGCAAATAAGGTATGTAGAACTCTGATGTTGGGTTGGCTAGTTTTATCACTCAGTCAGGCTTAAAATGAACCCTTCTGGAGGCAGAAGGGGGGAATCTCATTGCCACCAAGAGAGAAGAGCTGAGGTGACATGGAGTGCGTCCTTCAGCCCGAGATCCCTGCGCTGGACCTCCTTGGCTGAGAGACATCTGGCTGAGAGAGAAACCTGGATGAGAGAGAGATTCCCAGCTGAGAGACAGCAGCAGTGGAGCCAAGAGGCAGGACATGGAGTAGTAGGTTTTCTGGCCCATGCAGTGAGAAAACTGTGTGTGCCCTTGGGCAGGAGGCTTGCTGGTGGAGTGGGATGCATGTTAGTATGTTGTTGTTGTTGTTGTTATGTGCCGTTGAGTCGGACCTGACTCATAGCGACCCCTCCTTGGGTTGCCAAGGCAGTATCACTATGGATGCAGATTGCCCCATCTTCCTTCTGAGGAGTTGCTGGCGGGTTTGAACCACCAGCCCTCTGGTTAGCAGTCCAGTGCCT
Source organism: Orycteropus afer afer (assembly GCF_000298275.1). NCBI lineage: Eukaryota > Metazoa > Chordata > Mammalia > Tubulidentata > Orycteropodidae > Orycteropus > Orycteropus afer. The sequence goes on from NW_006921614.1 coordinate 17,778,823, forward strand.
TAGGCACTATGCTACCATACATGCTGGCAAAACTAAGAGCTTTGTAACACTTGCCCAAGCAGATCAGAGGCCAGCCTGAGAGGCCAAGGGCCAGAAAAGCATGCCTAAGGGCATAGCAGATGGGAGACTGTCCTGATCAAAGAATTGTATCCTGAGCATATGCCTGAACCTGAATTGTAACCTGTTATTTCCCTCATCAACCCTATAATTGTGAGTATTGTCTGTGAGTCTGTGTGGTCATTACAACGAATTATCAAACTCAGCAGAGTAGTGAGTGCCATGGGAGGAATGGTTGGTATCAGAGCTAGTAAAAAGGTTTGAGGGTGGTGGCATGTCTGGCCTCATAGGAACAAGCCTTAGGCTGCTGCTGATGACTTTGTTTCCCCCTTATGGGATTGGAGGAGGTCAGAAGATGCTGTCTCCATGGCCTTTTTGCATTTGCCAAGGCCCTGCAGTGAAAGAAGACAAACCCAAATCTAGGATATTTATCTGAGATCTGATTAAATCAATATGCCACCAAATGGTGGTTTCCTCAAGGGATGGTACTGTATCACTGCCAGAGCATTGGCTTCTTGCAGCTGGAGGGGCAGCTGCATTATCTACATCTGCTTTGTTGAGAAGGAGTCCATATTATTGGAACCACACACAGCCTCCACTCTACCCCTAGGGCTACTCCATTTACAGGCCCAGTGTGTGAGCACTGGGTTGGCCAACAACAAGGGCTGACTGTTTTGGATCACCCTGGTTGTTCAGTACCTCCTCTGCTGTTGTTGTTGTGTTGTTGTTATGTGTTATTGAGTCAGACCCAACTCATAGCAACCGCTCCTTGGGTTTTCGAGGCAGTATCACTACAGAAGTAGATTGCCCAACCTTCCTTCCGAGGAGTAGCTGGTGGGTTTGAACCACCAGCCTTATGGTTAGCAGTCAAGTGCCTTAGGCACTATGCTACCAGAGCTCCTAGAGGTGCATATTCTCTGGTGGGCATTCCTATGAGACACAAAGATCTGTCAGGTACCCAACAAGTGAATTTGTGTTAGAGGTTGCAAGATGCCAAAACATGGCTGTGGCAGCTCTTCCCTGCCATATTTCTCTCCATTCGGCTCTAGTAGGTTATTTCAGCAGGTCTTTACTTCTGGAATTTCTAGTTCTGAAACAAGAAGCACACTCTGAGTCACAGAGATCAGCTCTCCTGGGAACATTATCTTTGCCCAGCCTTGCTCTGATGGCAACAAACAGAGCCCATGGATTCCTCAGCACGTACTAACCCAGGTTAGAGCCAAACAGATGCTGTTTTATAAGCACTGAAGAGCTGTCCACTTCAATTGTTATAAAGTGAAGCAACTTGGAGAGACTCTAGGGTGACAGAACAGTATCTTCTCTAAATAGTTCAGCTCATATGTCCGCTGGCCTACGTAACACCACCACTGGAATGTCTCATAGCATTTTAAAGTTTAAAATAGATTTTTAATCCCCCTTCCTCACTTTTTTCCTTGGTCTTACTCGTTTAGGTCTGCCCACTCTCCCAGTACCCACCAACACCCTGGTTCAACTACAGTCCTTTCTTGCCTATATCCTAAGTGGCTCCCTCGCCTCTCCCTCCTGCCTGCTCCGCGAAGCAGGGGCTGGTGGGTATCTCCTCTGCGCTCCAGCGCTGCGCGCATGATGGGCTTCGGTGGTTTATTACTCCAAGTTTTCTACCAATACACTGGAATCTCGACCTGTCAGAGCCTTTGTGGGGCCTTGGTGCACCGCTCCGTCTGCACATCGAGTTCTCGGTGATCGACTGCCGGGGCATCGACGCTGTCGCTGCTCTTGTGGGCAGAAGTGAGGACGCAATCTGCGCTCTTGAGGGCGGAAGTGCAGGCGACGTCAGCGTACGTGTGGGCGGAAGTGCGGCGGGGGCCGGATAGCTGCGAGTCTGGCGGAGTCCAGCTGGGCTTCTGTACAATTTGAGCAGAGCGGAGATCGGCCTGGTGGTAGCTGCTGAGCTACAGGTAGGTTTGGAGCGCATGATCTTTGGAGGTTGGCAGTTCAAAGCTGAGGACCAGTCGGGGCAAGGGAGGGTGGAGAGACGGGCGTCGCCCCTGGGCTGGCCTTGGTCCGCCGAACTCTTGCCCTGCTAGTCTCTGAGGAGCAGGGTGGGGGCTGACCTGAGCCTCCTGATACATCCTCTCTGTCTCTCAGCCCTTGACTGTGATGAAGAAGGAGCAGCCCTCTGTTTTGTTTTCGCCCTTTGGCACCTGCCGGAGTCCTCAGACTTTCCCTATCCCTCACTTAGAATCTTTACCTTCCAGAATGTTAATCTCTTGGAGACTGGTTGTAGTTGTTCTCACTGTTTTTGATAACCCCCCCCCCCCAATCTCTTTTATCACTGAGCATTAGGTGAAGTTAATTGGTGGTTTTCTCTTACACTCAGAAACTTAATCTTGAAACTACTTTTGCTTTGCTTTGGTATGTATCAGTTTAAAGCTATATTGAGCACTTACTAGAGACTTGTCACTGTTCTGAACGTTTTACATGTAGTGACTGATTTAAATCACAACGGCTCCAAGGAGTAGATGCTGTTATGTTATCCCCGTTTTACACTCTGAGAAACAGAAGGTTGGAATGGTTAAGTAACTAGCCTGAAGTGATAGTTAAATGCTTTTTCTGCCAGCGAGGCCCTTCAGTGAGGGGTTAGAGCCTGTACACCTAACTGCTGTGCAATTTCTCCGTTAACCCTGGGTACGCTTTACCTAGTATCCAAAGATTTTGTAAATAAATACTTTCTTAATTCCAAGAAATTGGCATTTATGTGGAAATAAGATATTTTTAATTGCTAAACATCAGTCATCCTAATAAATATGGGAAAATTTGTTTAAATTTGATATCATTATGAATTTGTGAGTAGACTTACAAGGAAAACGTATTTTTTTTTTTTTTTTCAGTCACATGTCAGTTAAATCATTTGGGTATGTTATATTGCAAAGCTAGTTCCATGGATCCATTTCCCAATGCATAATAACATCTTGTTTGTAAATGTTAATATGTTCTGGGCCAGACTTTGTGTAACTGACTTCTGTAACAACCAAGTAACTGAAAGCCAAAAGCTTCCAAGGATGGTCACCAGTGTGTTGAAAGTTGTTGATTTCAAGAGTGGTAATAGAAAGAGGATGATGTGTGTTTAGTACATAAAGGTTCTCTTCTGTTTGACTAAGTAGAAATTCAATAATTCTAACCAGAGAAGAAGATTCTCCCAGTGAAACCAGAACTCCTGGAAGTTTCAGAATATAATTTGTTTTTTTCTTGTTAAGCATTTAGGTTTCTCTACTGAGTATCATTTCTAAAAGGCAGTTATCAACTTGGTAGGTTAAATTTTCATTCATTACATAAGTACCTGAGAGCCCAGTATGTATGAATCTTATGGTAAATGGAAATGTTCCTCAAAAACTTCTAGAAGGACAGTTTTCTTCTAATAAGGGACTTTGAACAGGTTCTAATGTCAGACTGGCAGGAATAAGGACGTAGGAAATGCTAGTTACACAATGTTGTTGTTGTTATGTGCCGTCGAGTCGCCCCGACTCATAGCGACCCCTCCTTGGGTTTCCGAGGCAGTATCACTATGGAAGTAGGATTGCCCAGCCTTCCTTCCGAGGAGTGGCTGGTGGGTTTGAACTGCCAGCCTTCTGGTTAGCAGTCAAATGCTTTAGCCACTATGCTACCAGAGCTACAATAGTCTCTCAATTACTTTCTCTCTCGTTCTGCAGTGAAGTTTGTACCATGGCACTTACCACATCCTAGCTGCTTACATGTTTATTGAATGATTGAGTTTTAGGCTAGTGTTGAGTAGAGAAGACATTGAAATTGAATAGAATGGAAATTGAATAACATTGACCCCTCTGATAAGCTAAGTATGCTGGAATGTTGGCTGGCAGTTGTCAGACCCTGGAGGAGTATATTCCTGGACCTTCTGGGCTGCTTGCTGAAGTTGTATGGTAGTGTTCAGTTATAATCATACTAGATACAGTATGTTTATGTTAATTTAAAAGTATTAATATTGATAGGAACACACAGACGTAAAAAAGTAATTGTAGAGAAAGTATAAATCTTGAGGCTGTGGATCCCTATAGGCATTCTTGGACTTGAGTTTGAAAATTACCGAGTCAAAAGGTCTTTTGGCTTAAGGGTGTAAGAACCATTTCTTACACCTTGCATTTCCCTGGCCTGCTTTGTAGCATTAGCCAAGTTCTTAGCCCCTTCCTTTCCCATTTATTCAGAGAATACAGAAAACTAGATAATCTCTAAGAATTCTTCCTGTTTTGAAATTTTCCAACTCAGTAAATCCTATAACCATTTAGCCCATATCTTATCCCTGTGTTATCTTAGGGGCTCTAACTATTATTTGGTATTTATGCATCTGTTGCTGAATAGAAAAAAATGATAACAAACATCTTCCTTTAATTTTAAGGATTTTCTTATTCACAAAACCAAATGTTAGCCAGAGAAGAGCCTGCCCCAAACTGCGAAAGCCTGCTGTTCATTTTAAAAACAAACCAACCATCCAAACTCACTGCCGTCCAGTGGACTCTGTCTCATAGCGCCTGTATGTTGTTGTTGTTGTTGTTATGTGCCTTTGAGTCGGCCCCAACTCATAACTACCCCTCCTTGGGTTTCTGAGGCAGTATCACTACGGAAGTAGGATTGCCCAACCTTCCTTCCGAGGAGTGGCTGGTGGGTTTGAACCGCCAGCCGTCTGGTTAGCAGGCAAGTGTCTTAGCCACTATGCTACCAGAGCTCCCTAGCGCCTGTATAGGAGAGTAGAAATGCCCCATAGGGTTTCCAAGGTTGTAAATCTTTATGGAAGCTGACTACCAAATCTTTCTCCTACAGAGCAGCTGGTGGTTTTGAACTACCAACCTTTGGGTTAGCAGTCTAGTGCTTTAATCACTGTGCCACCAACTCTACAGCGTATAAGTTTTGTCTCATCCTACTAGAAAAAGATAATTGTCAAACCAATGCCTCCTAATTTAAATCTCAGAAAGACACCTGACTGCAGGTTGGTGGAGGACAAAATTAGCAGCCAGGAGAAGTAATCTGTTAATCAGTTGATCTCAGTAAAGGGTGAGAGGCAGGGTTCAGTCAAACATCTTGAGATTACAATAGTTGATCTTCTGTATTTCTCCCTCTTCACCATTCTGTTCTGCCCTGTAGCGTCACTATGAGTTGGAATCGATTTGATGGCAGTGGGCTTCTCTTTGTATATAGTCTAGTTTTCCTAGGTTTTTTTTTTCCCTCATCCATTTGCTTTTTTCTGGAATCCAAAGGGTCTCTCTATATGCATATAGAATAAATAACTGCTCAGAATAAACTGTGTTCAAATTTCTGTGAGTTTTGATTACTTGAAATACTGTCAAAAAGCTGTGCTCTTTTGGGACAGGAGTTAGTGCCAATCATTTTTTGTATCTCTTGATTGTAGCATATGTTTGACACACAATTGGGAATAAAATAATATTAGCATGAATTCAGAAGGGGCATTTTTGCCCTCTCAATTAAAGAATAGCTAAGAACTAAACCGCAGTATAGTGTACAAATATAACAGGAGTTCAGAGATGGGAAGGATCTGTTTGTGTTAGAACAGTTGTGCTTCAGTGGGGAGGTAAGACTGCTCCATAGGGTTTCCTATGGAAATGCCTCTGCCTCAGAAACCCAAGGAGGGGTCACTATGAGTCGGGCCTGACTCTATGGCACATAACAACAACAACAACAACTGCAGAAGAGAAGGTATGTGTGTGTTGCCTGGCCAGCACAGCAGGAGCCAAGGCCCAGAGGCTGATGTGTTAGTGTATTTTGGGTTGTGGAATATTTTGAAGATCAAGCATAGGAGCTTGGAAATGATTCATTAAACAATAAGGGGTTACTGCAAATAGGAATTTCCTCTGGAAATATTGTATTAACAAAACAAAACAAAACCCACTAACTACTGCTAACAAGTCAATTCTGACTTAGAGCGACCCTATAATACATAATAGAACTGCCCCATAAGATTTCCAAGGCTATAAATCTTTACAGAAGCAGACTGCCTCACTTTTTTCCTGAGGGGCCACTGGTGGGTTCGAACCACTGACTTTTTTGTTAGCTTATTCACTGCACTACCAGAGCTCCTTAGAAAATTATATTTCGTTTCCTCAAAAGCAAGTCAAGGGTCCCAAGTACCTAAAACAGTCCCTGACACATACTAAATATTCAGTAATAATTATGCAGTGTTGAACAAGTTCTCCCTTTGCTGCTTTTAGCTGTGTTGCTTTTAGCAAGACTGTCTTTAGTTTCATCTGTAAGCTTTGATGAATTTTTAAGGCTTCTATGTGATTTTGGAGAATATAACTTTTATTGTGTTGTAATTTTACTGAAAAACAAAATAAGACAATAAACCAGAAAATTTTAGTTTTAGCTTAATTATAATGAAAACCCTATGTGTGATTGGCATGATGCATTTCTGTATATGTCGAAGTCTCAGCAGGGATCATAAATCACGCCAGATGGTTCAAATGAAGAGACTAATAGAGGGACTGCTTGTGGAGATACGGGCAGGGGTAAGTGAACAAGGTCAGGACAGTGAGATGCAAAAAGAAACTGACAACTGGAGGGACAAAAAAAGAAAGTGTAGCCCCTGGAAGAGGAGTCTCATTGCTCTGCCAGAGATGAGACGTGGGGTGGGGCCAGACTGAACTGCCCCAACCTTGAGATATTTCTACTTTTTAAATCCAAAGCTCAGACCTCCTGCTCATCAGTTAAAGTCCCTTTGATTTAGTTACTTCCACGATACCTGTTCTTTTACTTCATTTGTGATTCCCTTATTGCCATTCCCTCTCATGACAACATGCTCACTTATATCATTGCCCTTTTGTTACATCTGGCTGACAATATCTCAGCCCTTGATGATCTCACTCTCACCTTCTGTAATGCTTGGACTGGGTTGCTGAGGCCAGCTGGAGAAAATAGCAGTAACCTGGATCTGTTGATGTTGTGTGCCATTGAATTGATTCTGACCCTATAGGACAGAGTTGAACTGCTCCATAGGGTTTCCTAGGCTGCACTCTTTATGGGAGCCAATCTCCAGGTCTTTGCTCCCATTCCTGTCCACTGACCCTTTCAGTTAGCAGCTGGGTGTTTAACTATTATCCCTCTAGGGCTTTTGATCTACATCTGTGCCCCCATAAATCCACTGTCACCAATGTCTACAGGGCTGTCAAGGAATTGAGAGTTTTCCTCTTTGGCACTTGCTTCTATTCTCTGCAAAAAATACGTTTTTCACCTTTTTCAGATCTCTAATCCTGTCAGGTTATCTGTACTTCTAGCCTATGAGAAATGAGAGTTATAGGAGGAAAACCCCATGTTCTCCTCCTCCCCTAGTACAGTGGGGAGCTGGAGCCTAACTCAGGCTGATCCCTGTTCCTGTGCTCTGGATCCCATCCACTGCAGCCTATGGGGAACTTCACTCAGTAGTTTGTCTCTTGTCTTTCCTTTATCTTCAGCCTCTCTTGTCTTCAACCTTCCTTCCTGTCAATAATTAAATGTGCTTAGACAGAAGACAACAATAAAGCAAAACAGAAAAACTGCAATACAAAAAGAGAATCCTCCCTTGATTTCACATTCCCCCGTCAAAATTTATCTGTCTTCTTCCCTTACTACCTGAATTTCTTGTAAGAATTGTTTATAGAGGTATATATCATTTGATACTTAGACATCTGTTTGGGCAACATCCAACATCCAACTGTATATATAAGACCCTGATCTTGAGGTTGGAGCCCTATTTATGCCTGGCTGCTGTGCGTTGTTGGAAAGCCACCTAGTCTGCAGTGATGAAGGCCCAGGCCCAAACTCATCCAATACCCCTTGACTCTTGACACTTGCAGTCTAGTCTCCATGTTTTGCCTGTAGAGCACTGATTGAAAAGTATGCACTATGGGTGCCCCAAACCTGGCTTGGGTGTCCTCATTCCTTTGGCCTGCACCGTCCCCTCCTTGGGCACATTCTCACAGGTAAGCTGATATAGTGGATTTAGCAGAGAAGGTGGTGACAGCCCAGTAGGACCTGGATGAGCACTCACCTGAGGCAGCCACAGGGAGAACTGCCTGAGTTTTGTGCCCAGGGTGGGGTGGGGTGGGCTAAGGGCGGGTTTGTGATCCTCAGTGGGAGCTTCCCAGTCTATGCAGCAACAGCAGTCGCTGGGCCAGCATACTGGGAAGCCAGCCACCTCCCACAGCAGGTATTTACACAACCTTCAAATTATATAAAGTCCTATTTCATGGAATGTATGGTGGATGTTAAATGACACATACTTGTACTTCTGCTCACTTCTCACCTTACTATTGTATGGTTTCTGCACTCATCACCCTGTGGATGCCAAAGTCACCAATGACCTCTTCCTCCTCACAAAATCTCATTCATATAATTTCCCCAGTATGGTGTCTGGGACCTGGGAAGTGCTTAATAAATGTTTTTTTTTTTTTTTTTTAAATAGCAAACAAATCTGAGAGTATTTATTTCCTTTTTCAAAATAATAGTTTTGTCTGTATCCCTGTGTTTTATTTACTCTGTAATAGAAATCCAACACAGTCATTTTCTAATGAACGTGTTGGGTCACTAATCTCTGTGTCCCAAATCTTGATGTACTAAACAAAGATAGAAATGAATTTTATTAGATAATGACTTCTTCATTCTTACCTAGGTGATATGACTTCTTGGAAAACAAACAAACAACAAACTAAAATGTTTTATTTGAAAAATTGTGATTTCCTAAAATTAATTCTTAATGAAGAATAAATGTTTTGTCTATCTATGCCAGTCTAATAAAGAGTGAGTGGTAGGGTTATGGGGTACAGTTGGTAATACCCACTGCCATCGATCATTTCCAACAGATAGCAACCCCCATTGGGTCTCCAAGACTGTAAATCTTTACAGAAGTAGATTGTCTCATCATCTTCCCACGGAGCAATTGGTGGGTTTGAACCTCTGAACTTGGGATTAGCAGCCAAATAAATGTCTTACTGCCACCAGAGATCCTACAGTTGGCAATGGATTGATGAATGAGTAATGTCATGCTTTTATATGAAAATATTGTTTTAGATACCCAGCCTTTCTCCTTCCATTAAGTAGTATGTCTTCTTTGGATTTTTTTTTTTGTTTTGTTTGGAGAGAGGGTGAATTTACACCTGCCCACCCCAAACCAAAAACCAAACTCACTGCTGTCGAGTAGGATCCAACTTATAGCGACCCCTCCTTGGGTTTCCGAGGAAATATCACTATGGAAGTAGATTGCTCAACATTCCTTCTGCAGGGTGGCCGATGGGTTTGAACTGCCAGCCTCTGGTTAGCAGTCAAATGCCTTAGGCACTGCACCCCAGAGCCCACCCCATTGGTGATAAATTACTGTCTAGTGGTAGGAGATAGAAGACATTTAGACTTGTATTTTTGGCTTTGAAAGGAAGTGAAGGTAATCCAATAGGAAGAGATTTAGCATGTTGAGGCACAGGATTTTATGGTTTCTGAGGAATAAAGAGGGAAAAGATTTCTTAATAAGACAGACTCCAGTAGGTAAAGATGTGGGGGGAAAGTGCTTGTTCGTTTTAAGTGAATAATGAGGTAATCAAGTATTTATGTAACAAACTCTGGAGAGTTTGATCAGAGCCAAGTTTCCAGGCTTTTCCTCTATTATACTATCTTGTTTTTAGTATCATTTTCTTGATGTGAAAAATAATCAAAGCAGAAAGAAATTAAGACATAGGATTTATTCGAGTAGTTATTCTACGTGCATATAGGGAGATCATTCTGATTCTAAAAAAGGCCAATGGCTCAATATAGGCTGCTTATAATGAAGCTTATAAAGAAAAAAAGAGGGAGTAGGATAAAACTATTGATAATCTTAACATGATCTTAACACCCCTCCTACCCCTGTTCTTTTACTGAGATCACCTGGCATCAGGTTACCAGGTCATAACCTGGTAACGTGGTAACCTGGCTGCTCTTCCCCCATTCATTTGCAGAAATCTTAATGATTACAAGTTTCCATGGTGATAATGCACTTAAAAGTTATTGACTTGGACTTAGGTGCCACTGCTTCTGTTCCAATTCTTGATGACCCTGTGCATAGCAGGATGAAACACTGCCTTGTACTGTGCCACCCTCACAGTTGTTGCTATGTTTTAGCCCATTGTTGCAGCCCATTGTTAACCCATCTTGTTGAGGGTCTTTATTTGTGCTGACCTTCTACTTTACCAAGCAGGGACTGGTCCTTCCTGATAACATGTCTACAGTAGGTAAGATGAAGTCTTGCTATCCTTGCTTCTAAGGAGCATTCTGGCTGTACTTCTTCCAAGACACATTTGTTTTGGCAGTCCATTGTATTAATGTTCTTAGCCAACACTGTACTTCAAAGGCATCACTTCCTTTTTGGTCTTACTTATTCATTGTCCAGCTTTCACATGCATATGAGGTGACCGAAAATTGATGGCTTGGATCAGACCTACCTTTGTCTTCAAAGTTACATCTTTGCTCCTTCCCACTTTAAAAAGGTGTTTTGCAGCAGATTTGCCCAATGGATGATGTCTGTTGATTTCCTGTTTGCTGCTTTCATGGGCATTAATTGTGATTCTAAATAAAATGAAAACCTTGACAACTTTAAAATTTTCTCCATTTATCATGATGTTGTTTATTGGGCCAGTTGTGAGGATTTTTTTTTTTATGTTTAGGTGTAATCCATACTGAAGGTTGTAGTCTGATCTTCATCAACATGTTCTTCAAGTCTGCTTTCTACAAGCAAGATTGTGTCATCTGCTTTTGGGAGGTTGTTAACGAGTCTTCCAATTCTGATGCCATATGCTTTTTCATATAGTCCAGCTTCTTGGATCATTTGCTCAGCGTACAGATTGAATAACTGTGGTGAAAGGATACAACACTTTTCCTGATTTTAAACCATGCAGTATCCCCTTGTTCTTTTTGAACAACTGTCTTTTGGTCTATGTACATTCCTCACGAGCACACTTAAGTGTTCTGGAATTCCTATTCTTTACAGTGTTATCCATAATTTGTTATGATCCACATAGTCGAATGCCTTTGCAAAGTCAATAAAACACAGATGCTTAAGGGGCAGAGAGGCACATCTTCTGACCTCCTCTAATCCCCCAAGAGGAAGACAGAATCACTGTGAGTAGCCCAAGGCCTATTCCTGTGAGGACAGACATGTTTCCTCTCTCCAGCCTTTTCATCAACCATTCCTTCCTCAGCACCCATCACCTCTTTGCTGGGTTCGATAATACGCTGCAGTGGCCACACAGAACTCACAGATTATGGGGTTTATTAGGGAAGCACCAGACTACAATTCAAGTTCAGAAATGCACTCAGTCTCTCGCAGCTGGCTGTTTTACTCAGCAGCCTATCTTTCTCAGCCAACGTCAGAGAAGCTCCTTCTGCCTCTAGGAGGGCTCCTTTTGAGCTTGGCAGAGTGGCTCAAACCATCCAATCCCAACATCAGAATTCTTTACACCTGAGAGAGAACTTCCCAGAAGATTGCTTTGTGCCACTCTCAACAGAAATACCCCAGGTGGATAACTTTAACAATCAGGAGCTACTTGGTTGCTCATGGCAAATTCCACCATGGAGTTTACAAAGATGTGTAACTAGAAAAGCCATACCAGGTAATTTACTATACTGCAACAGGTATTTCTGGTATTTTCTTCTTTCTGGTATTTCCTGCTTTCAGCCAAGATCCATCTGACATTAGCAATGATATCCCTCATTCCACATCCTCTTGTGAATCCAGCGTGAGTTTCTGGTGGTTCCCTGTCAATATTCTGCTGCAACTATTTTTGAATTGTCTAAAGCAAAATTTTACTTATGTGTTATATTAATTATACTGTTTAATAATTTTTGCATTCCACGGGATCACCTTTTTTTGGAATGGGTACAAACATGGATCTCTTCCATTTGGTTGGCTAGGTACCTGTCTTCCAAATTTCTTGGCCTAGATGAGTGAGTACTTCCAGTGCTGCATCTCTTTGTTGAAACATTTCAACTGGTAGTCCATCAATTCCTGGAGCCTTGTTTTTCACCAATGCTGTCAGTGCACTGACGTAGCACACCTATGTATTTATGGGTTTATAATCATTAAATTCTTTGTAGTTAAGTTTGAGGGAGCATACAAACTTTCCATTCATTCTTAAGGTAATGGTTTTGTTATTGACCACACAATTTAAGCCCCAAAAGACAAATTAACAATGCTGCAAAGTAGATTAGCAGTTCTGCCTGAAAATAAGTTAATATTTTTAGTTTTTGGGTCAAACTTTTACTGTGACTTTTTGGGGAAGAGAAACCAGTTGAAATAAAAAGATGTCTATTTGCAATTTTATTTCATAATCTTACTCATGTTGATCATGATGTGATGTTAGAACGTTTGATCAACTAAGTGTTGATAGGGCACTATCTAGGTTCTCCAGGTCTCAGTAATCATAGGTACTGTTTTATGAGAAACCTTTCGTGAAACATGTTCTTTTTGTTGGTTTCTTAGCTGCTTCTCTTCAGTATGCCTTTAGTCAGAAGGAGGAGATTTACTTTATCTTAGATGGCCAATTGTGAGCTTTCAAGATCACAGACACCAAATTATTTGTAGCTTAATAATAAATATACAGGATCACAATGACTCGATGGCAGTGAGTTTGGTTTTTCGGTTAATGGTCTAAAAGGCATATCTGGCCTATGAACTCAAATTTTCCTTTTTTTTGAATTATTTTTTATTATTGTGATTTGGGTGAAGATTTACAGAGCAAATTCACTTTCCATATAGCAGTTTACATATACTTTGTCTCATGACAATGACCACAGTTTACCATAATGCAACAGCACCCCTCCCACTTCCTCCCCATAGTTACCTCTTCCCAGTGTCCATCCCTCCATGCACTCCTGCCCCCTAAGCTGTCTCCCTGTGCATAGGCAGCCCTTCTTTCTCAATGATTGTTCTCTCCAAGGAGTGTATC
>NW_006921614.1:17809537-17848476 GCF_000298275.1 Orycteropus afer afer
GATTATCTTCTGTGTCTGTGTTAATTGGTTTCCCTTTTCTTTGTTGAAGAGGGTCTGTGCAATCCTTCTGCCTAGTCCGCCATCTTGAACTCAAATTTTCTAATCATGAAAACAAATCCCAAAAGGATACAAGGGGAACATCTGCAGCCTGCATTGCATCTCTAGTATGAACTTCTGTTAAAACTATGTCTTGATACACTTCCACCTGGGAGGTCATTAATATATACACAATACTTTTCTTTTTACCAGAGCACAAAGTCTTCCTTGGGAACCAAGTAAATAAGTAAGGTCTAATGTATTTTATAGTGTCATTGTTTTTATATGTGGTACTTCAGTAAAAGGAGCTCTGGTAGCGTAATGCCAAAGGCACTTGACTGCTAACCAGAAGGCTGGCAGTTCAAACCCACCAGCCACTCCATGGAAGGAAGATGAGGCAATCTACTCCGTAGAGATACTGCCTCGGCAACCCAAGGAGGGGTTATTGTTAGTCGGGTCTGACTCGATGGCACATAACAACAACAGCAACTTAAGTAAAGAGAGGATACAGTATTGCCTGAATTATAATAGAACTGTATAATTCTAAAGCCACTTTATTTAACATCATTTGCAACCTTAAAATTTTTTCTCCTACACAGGCTACACCAATTCCAGTAACTAAGGGTAGTCTAATGTATTTTATAGTGTCATTATTTTTATATGTGGTACTTCAGTAAAAGGAGCTCTGGTAGCATAATGCCTAAGGCATTTGACTGCTAACCAGAAGGGTGGTGGTTCAAACCCATCAGCCACTCCTTGGAAGAAAGACTGGGCAATCTGCTTCCGTAGAGATACCACCTCAGAAACGCAATGAGGGGTCTCCATGAGTCTAATCGATTCAGGGCAGTGAGTTTGGTGTTTTTTGGATGCCTTTTTAGGGTGGAATGTATCTTGAGTCCTGCCTTGCTTAGGGATGTGACTCAAGTCACCACCCATTTTGTGATGTATTGTAAATCTTATTCTCTATGTCTCTTTAGGGTGGGATGTATCTTAAGTCCCGCCTTGCTGGAGGGTGTGACTCAAGTCACTACCTTTAGCTTCCTTAAGGGCATATATATAGAAATGTTCCGGGAAATTTCGCTCACTCTCTTGTTTCAGTTTTGTGTCTGGTTCGTCATCATCTCACCCCTGGACTTGAGACAGTGGCTGTCATCTGACCTGCTGATTGGGTTTCACCAATCCCTGCAACCTTGTGAGTTGGGAGAATCCTCCAGACCTACCCTCAGGCTTGGGACTTGCCAGCCTGCCAGCTTTCACCACCACCATGTGAGCCATTTCCTTGGGAGTTTGAGAGTTCTGTGAGGTGTTACAGTGGACTGTGGAACTCTAAGATGAGGGGACATTATTGAGGGGAGGAGGAGGAGTTGATATCAGAGATGATGAAGTTGCATGGCAGTTTGGAAAAGGTGGATATTTGGGACATCTTTAATCTCCACCTCATAGGCACTGGCCTTGTGCTGATCTTTCTAAAAGAAAGTATTCAAGCAATACTCCATAGACTAAGTAACAAATTCCAGTCCAATTAAATGGCAGGACTTTAGATATTTGATGAGCATGAATGAAATAATGTCGTTTTAATGCTATATATAGGAAGATACCTTGTGGCTTAGGAAGGACAATAAATGGTGTGTATTATGAGGAGAAGTGGGTAATGATTGACATCAGGGGAACTATCATTTGTAGTTGTTGTGTTGTTGTTATTTGCCATTGAGTCAGCCCCAACTCCTAGCGACACCTCCTTGGGTTTCCGAGGCAGTTATCACTACGGAAGTAGGATTGCTTAAATACTATGATTCACTAGTGTGCTGCTGCTGCTGTTATTAGATTCCGCTGAGTCAGTTTTGACTCATAGCAAACCTATGTACAACAGAACGAAACACTGACCAGTCTTGTGCCATCCTTACAGTGGTTACCATGCTTGAGCCAATTGTCACAGCCACTGTGGCAGTCCATCTCATTTTTATTGACCCTCTACCTTACCTAGCATGATGTCCTTCTGCAGGGACTGGGCCCTTCTGACAACGTGACCAAAGTACGAGAGACAAAGTCTGGCCATTCTCACTTCTAAGGAGCATTCCAGCTATACTTCCTCTAAGACACATTTGTTTGTTCTTCTAGCAGTCCATGGTGCATTCAGTGTTCTTTGCCAGCACCACAATTCAAATGCATCAGTTCTTCCGAGGTCTTCATTGTCCAACTCTCACATGCATATGAGGCACTTGAAAATACCATGGGTTGGGAAAAACAAAATGTTGTCACTTTTGTAGTGCCCATGCTAGTTCCCTTTAGCATCTTAGTGCCTGAAAAACTAGGTGCAGCAGTTTGAAAGGGGGATTTTGGATTTTGGTGCTCTGAACAGCTCATTAAGTCAGAGTACACCAAACTCAGGGGAGTAGGATTAGAAAGGAGAAAGGGGCAGTGCAGTTACCTGGAGGGGGAAGAAATAACAAAAACAGGTGAACCACCCCTACGGAGCACTGACTGGCAGGCAAGGAAGGCCATTGGAGACCTCCCTGGGGGAGTGCCGACCAATAGGTGAGAAAGGCCATCGGAGACGACCTCCCTGGGGCAGTAGAGAGGACGCACCACACAAGAGAACCTGTGGCCACTTCACGGATCTACCTTCAGCACCTGCTTTTATCGGTAAACTTGGGACTGCTGGATGGGAGCAAAGATTTCTCTGGCTCTGGTACTGCTGAAGCCTGAGGAAGAGAACATTAATGCCACAAGTGGCTGGGCCCTGGGAGGAACTCCTGTTGCAGATCACGGATAGGGGCAGTTATCCTAAGTCAGCTTTTTGGCATGGAGGGGCTGGCACCTGCTTTTTCTGGTAAACTTGGGACCGCTGGGTGTGAGCAGAGATTTCTCTGGCTCCAGTGTTGCTGAGCCTGAGCAGACAGAACATTAACACAGAGATTGGGTGAGCACTAGGAGGAACTTCCATCGCGGATCGCGGATTGGGACAGTCATCCTAGGTCAGCTTTTTGGCACATAGGGGCCTGGAGAGCGGGGTTTTTGCATGTGCTTGAACCTGGCAGAAAGTGGCAGCCGCCTAACAATTGGAGTCTTTGCTGAACTTGAACTGCAGGCCTGTGAATAACAGTATAATGTTGTCATTAGCAGCCTGCTCAAAGCCCTAGAAACCCTTGTGGCACCTTGGAGCTTTTCTTTGTTCTCTCTTCTTCTTCCACTTATTCTACCTCTTCCTTGCTTCATCCAATAGAAAAACCATGTTCAGCCACCATAATACCTGCCGGCTCGAATCCTAAGCTCCCTTTATGACAAACAGAAGCCTGCATCCACATTCTACGCAGTGATTCCATCATCACAAAGAAAACACTACTACATGAGACAACAAGGGCTCTACATAAATGGAAGAATCTGCCTTGTTCATGGATAGGTAGACTGAATATTGGAAAAATGTAAGTACTACCTAAAGCAATCTACACTTTTAATGCAATCCCAATCCAGATGCCAACAGAATTTTTTAAGGACATGGAAAATCCAATTACTAACTTCATATGGAAAGGAAAGAGACGTTGGATAAGCAGAGCACTTCTGAAGAATAAGAACAAAGTGGGAGTCTCACACTCCTGGATCTTAAAACCTACTGTACAGCCGTAGTAGTCAAAACTACTGGTATTGGTACAATGATAGATAGAGCAATGGAACAGAATTGAAAGTTCAGAAATAGACCCATCCATCTATGGACAGCTGATTTTTGACAGAGGTCCCAAACCTTTTAAAAGGGGAAGGGACAGCTGCTTTGACAAATGGTGCTGGCAAAACTGAATATCCACTTGCAGAAAAATGAAACAAGACCCATTCCTTACCCCATGCACAAAAAAACAAACTCAAGCTGGGTCAAAGACTAAAATGTAAAACCCAAAACTGTAAAATTCATCAAAGATAAAATAGGGGCAAATCTAGGAGCCCTAATTTACAGCATAAATAGACTATGAAGTATAACCCAGAATGCACAGGAGGTGAAAGAGAAGATAGATGACTGGGACCTTTTAAAAATTAAATTTTCTTATGTGCATTGAAAGACTTTGTCAAAAGGGTAAAAAGAGAACATACAGATTGGGAGAAAATATTTGCCTATGACATATCTGACAAAGCACTTACCTCCAAAATCTATAGAAAACTTCAACACCTCAACACCAAAAAGACAAAACAACCCAGTTGAAAAATGGGCAAAAGTCTTGAACAGACACTTCACTAAAGATATGCTGGCAGCCAACAAACACAAGGAATTGCTCACGATCATTAGTCATTAGAGAGATGCAAATCAAAACGACAAGGTATAATCTCACCCCAGCAATAATAGCAAAGTTCAACAGGACAGGAAATAACAAATGCTGGCAAGGTTGCGGAGAGATTGAAACGCTTGTGCACTGCTGGTGGGGTTGTAAAATGGTACAACAGTTGTGGCATACAGTGTGGTGTTTCTTAACTGAAAATAGACATACCATTTGACCCAGCAATTCCATTACTAAGAATATATCCTAAAGAGGTGAGAGACAGCGCACGAATAGACCTATGCACACCTTTGTTCATTGCAGCACAATTCACTATAGCAGAGAGGTGGAAACAACCTAAATGCCCATCAACAGATGAATGGATAACCAAATTATGGTACATTCACACAATGGAATACTATACTACATTAAAGAACAACGAGGGATATGTGAATCATTTCACAACATGGGTGAGCCTGGAGGACATGATGCTGAATGAAATAAGTCAATTGCAGAAGGATGAGTACTGTGTGAGCCCATTACTATAAAAAGACAAAAGAGGGTTTGCTCTTTTGAAAGGCAACTCACTTTGTAGGTTATCGGGGTGGGGAGGAATGGGAAGGGATTAATTTTGGGCTAGTTGGGGCCCACATGCTGACATGGGTAAGGGAAGGGATGTATGGAAAGAGTGTGTGACCACCACAATAACATTAGAAAAAGGGAGGACACCAAACTCTGCACATAGGAGATAGACGACAGATGCTAATACCAACCAGTGTGTCCACAATACTGCATTACCATGAACACCAAACACCAGGCTACAGATAAACACATAAACATCTGAGAGGATCAGATGGTGGTCAGTGAGCAGGATTATACTCTAGACCAAGGATAGGTTCAGCGGGGGCTAATCTTGCACAGATACCAGTGATACAAAAAACCTGCAATCCTTACAGAAACAACAGAAGGCAGACTTAGAGTAATCCATTACAGACACCCAATCACTGTGGGAGAGAGATCCAACAGATCTACTGTCTCAGGACCATAGTACAGGGTGACACCTGACTCAGTTGGCACAACAAAATACATGTTCCTCATCCTACAATGGGAGAAGTGACTGGGGTCTTAAAAGCTTTCAAGTGGCCATCTAAGATGCAGCTAATGGTCTCATAGCATTGGAAACAAAGAAGAGTGCAAAATAACAAGGGCATTTGGAAGCAATCAATCCTAGGACACAATGGCCCTCCAGATCAGAAGAACTAGATGGTGCCTGGCTACAAATGCCAACCACTCAGGAAAGAATCAGATCTGGAGATCCTGGATAGAGTGGGAGGAAAAATGTGGAACAAAATCCCAAAACTCAATAATGACCAGAATTACTGGTCGGGGGAGTCTGGTGAGATCTCCAATACTATGGTCCTGGAATACATTCTGGACCTGGAATAAAGTTCACTCCCAGGGGCTGGCTCTCAGCCCAATAGTAAAAAAGATATACATGCAGACAACTCAACCCAGGGTGACCCACCCACATACTGTGTGGAAATGCATCCCTTGGAGCAATTGACCATGGGGCACCAGAGGGGCAACATTCACACGGAGGAAATGCAGGACACAGGAGTGTATAAGTATGAGGAGCACAGTGGGGAGGGAGGGGAGAAAACTGGGTTAGGGTTGGGCATGGTAAATGGGGAGTGAAACTAAATGTACACATAATGTTGAATGTAAAACAAACTTAAAATAAAAAATATTTAAAAAAAGAAAAAATACCATGGCTTAGGTCAGGCACACCTTAGTCTTCAAAGTGATATGTTTCCTCCTGAACACTTTAGAGGTGCCTTTGCAGCAGATTTGCCAATGCAATACATTGTTTTGATTTCTTAACTGCTGCTTCCGTGAGTTTTGATTGTGGGTTCAAGGAAAATGAAATCCCTGAGAAGAACTTTAATCTTTTCTCTGTTTATCATGGTGTTGCTTATTGATCCACTTGTGAGGACTTTTGTTTTATTTATGCTGTGATGTAATCCATGCTGAAAACTATAGTCTTTGATCTTTATCAGTAAGTGGCTGAAGTCCTCTTCACTTCTAGCAAACAATGTTGTGTTATCTGCATATCACAGGTTGTTAATGAGTTTTCCTCCAATCCTTGATGCCATGCTCTTTTTCATGTAGTCCAGCTTCATATTTGCTTAGTGTACAGGTTGAATAAGTATGGTGATAAGATATAACCTGGACACATACCTTATCCTGATTTTAAACCATACTGTATCCCCTTGTTCTGTTCAAACTGAGACATGCAGAAGGTGGCAGGATGTAAAAGGTTAACTAAAATCACAAGGTGCAAGCTGTAGCTAAAAGCCAAACCACATCCCGAGACATAGGGTATAGAAGTAGCCATGCAGCCCACCCAGTTCTGTGTCTTGCAGTCTTGCAAAATCTTTTTGCAGGTGTTTTTGGGCAGTCTGATTTTCTGCTCTCCAAGCCTGCACATATCACCATGAGACAACCGGATAATATGACTTTCCTGGGGTGGCGGTATTAAGGCAAAGACACTGACGGGGATTTGAACCAGTACCCCAAAAGATATTGCATGTGCAACATACCATAATAAGTCATGTCAAGTATTCTAGAAGCCTTTGTATCCCAGCAACCCCTGCAAATCCTGCGGGTGCACCCAGTTTCCATGATGCTTTGTTCCTGTGGGAAATAAGCCTTTCCTATTCATTCTTGGTCAGTAGGAGGGAGCTTGATGGGGTTGATCGTTGATGGGGAAGCGCTCCCTATGACAGAATGATTGCCTCTTGGTCTATGTACAGGTTCCTTATAAGTACAATTACCAAAAGAAAACAGCAACAACAAACTCACTGCCGTTGATTCAGATCTGACTCATAGCAACCTCTCAGGTTTCTAAGGCAGTTATCACTATGGACATAGATTGCCCAGTCTTCTTTCTGAGGAGTGGCTGGTGGGTTTGAACCGTCAGCCTCCTGGTTAGCAGTCAGATGCCTTAGGCACGATGCCCACCAGAGCTCCCAGAAAGTATATAAGTCGTACATTTAAAAAAAAAAATTTTTTATTGTGTTTTGAGTGAAAGTTTACAGAGCATATTCATTTTCCATATAGCAGTTCTTACATGTTTTGTTTCATGACATTGACTACAGTCCCCCAAAATGTAACAGCTCTCTTCCCAATATTTATTAACTCCATACCAGTAAATTACTCAAAGATCTAGAAATTATTTATATACCACAAAACATAATACTGTTGAAATAAAGTTTGTTTAAACATTCTAAGTTTTCATTCAAACTTTTCCTGTTTTCCCAAATCTAAATTTAGCCCTTTAAGATTTTACCAACTAGTTGTGGAAATCATAAGTTTCTGCTCAACTGACCAGTTGATTCCTATGAATACAATTTTAAGTCTTTGGTGGTGGTGGTGGTGGTTATGTGCCAGTGAGTCAGCTCCGACTCATAGCAACCCTATGTACAACCGAATGAAACATTGTCTGGTCCTGTGGCAGCCTCAGTCCTTGCTATACATGAGCCCACCCTCCCATAGTGAGTCTCTGACTAGGGGTGGAAATATTTCCCACCAGTCACTTGGAAGGAAGATTGGGCAATTTATTTCTGTGGTGATACCACCTGGGAAACCTGAGGAGGGGTTGCTATGAGTCAGATCCCACCCTAAGGCAGTGAGTTTGGTTTTTGATTTTATCCCAAGTAGGTCTCATTGTGATTTCTGTTTTGGCTTCTTAGAAATCCCCAATAGTTTACAGAACTTGTTTACAGTTATTTTATGATGGAGATCGACTTGATTTCCTGATAACCATAGTAAGTTTTTTGGTATAGTCCAATGCTGTGAAGTTGGATCCAACTCATTGATTCTGGGTTTTAATTACCATCAGTGGCTGCTCGATTCAGCCAGCCCAATTCCCTACCTATCTCACTATGACTCATGATCATGTGACCCTGCGGCAGTACCAGGACCCTAGCCTTTAGTTTAAATTAGATAATGTGTGTGATTGGCTACTTTGGATAAAATGCCCAGGAAAGTTCCCTAGTTCTTTACGTGAGCATCTTTCTGCACAGTCTACTTTCAACTACATTCTTTCTGAGGGCAAATTGCCCCACCTTGGGCTTGCCCTGGACTTTTCTGAGCATATAGCTATGTTGCTGGTTTTAGTGGTCAGTGAGCATTGGGGAAGAATTCAAATGGTAATCTCAGTTTATGTCAAGACTCAAAATGAAGTAGGGCTCTGGCTGTAGACCACAGCCTTCCATAAAACAAACACTTTAGAATTTAACCTTTCGTATAGTACCATCACTTGATCTTTAATCACCAGTGAGGATTCCTTGGTGATCTACAGGTCTAACGTCTGACACCAAGACGATTAAAAAATATTCAAAACATACAGAAATTAAACATAAGGTTTATGCAAGAAATTATTGTATGTGCACATAGGGAAACCATTCTAATTCTGAAAACAAACAAAATGAGTCAATGTAGATTATTTACAATGAAGATTATAAAGAGAACATAGGAAGTAGAATAAAAAATCCACCATTGGTTAATCTTAAAGTGGTTGAAAACCTTCTCCTGTTTTTACTGAGATCAGCTGATGTCAGGTTGCTAGGTGGTCTCTGGCCTGGCTGCTCCCTCCTCCAATTCATTTGCACAGTCTTAATGAATACAAATTCCATGGTTAATAAAGTACTTAAAGATTATTGATTTAGCATTAAAAAGATATCTCAGGAAAACCTATTTATATATTTGTAACCATTAGATTTTTTGTAGTTAAGCTGAAGGAGCACATAGCTTTTTTCATTAAATCATGTGGCAATGTTTTTTTTTTTTTAATTGACTACATACTTTAGCCAGAGAAAGCAAGTCAACAATGCTGCAAAGTAGATCAGCAGTTCTGTATGAAACACAAGTTAATAGTTTTAGTTTTTGGGTCAAACTTTAACTTGTTAATTTTGGACTCATGTTAAAAGAATCCACTTGAAATCAAAGTAAGGTGTCTGTTTTAAAATTTGTTTCACACCAGTTACCTCATTTATATTCTTAATCCCTTACTTGCAAACGTTGTAGCAGCAGTGAATGTTGTCTTCCATTAAAAAACAATCAGAATAAACCAGTTAGATGTCCATCAACAGATGGGATTAAAAAAAAGTGGTACATACATGCAATGAAATATTGTATTACTTAGCCTTAAACTTAATATAGATGAAGTACTAATGCATGCTACACCATGACTGAACCTTGAAAACATTATGCTGAGTAAAATAAGTCAGTCACAAAGGACAAATACTGTATGATCCTACTTATAGGAAAATACTATGCAGAATAGACAAATCCATAGAGATCAGTTTAATAGTGGTTACCAGTGGCAGGTGGGAGGGAGGGGGAAAGGAAGACACAACACAGTGGACATTGAGTTTCTGTTAAGGGTGATGGAAAAATTTGGGAACACTTAATGGTGATGGTTGAACAATATGATGAACATATTTAATTCCACTGAACTGTACATGTGAACATTGTTAAAATGGCAGATGTTTTGTTATCTGTATTTTTACAACAATAAAATGGAAATTTGAAAATAAATTATAAAGAACAATTATAAAAAAATCGATTTATCATTTACATTTTTAAAATCATTGGACTTTTACAAAAGAATTATAAATACCTGTGTTTATTTTTAAAAACCAAAGGAATATATTTCAGTTGTATTTTATTTGTGGCGATAAAAAAAGAAATGTGTAAGGAAAGCCAGGAAACCAGGAAGGCATTATCTCTGATCTAGTTAATTCTTCCCTCTGTCTGCCATTAATTAGGGCTTTTGTAGGGTCACTATTAGTAGGAATTGACTTGAAGAATATGACTTCTTCTTTTTTTTTTTTTTTGGTTTACCAGGCCTTAAGTTAGGAGCACTGGTGGTGTATTGAATTAAGCATTTGCCTGCTAACTGGAAGGTTGGCGGTTCGAAGTGGTGGAAAGAAATCACTGAACTTTCTGCACTGGAGAAAGATGTGACAGTCTGCTTCTATAAGGGTTACAACTTTGGAAACCCTATAGGGCTAGGAAACCCAAGGAGGGGTCACTATGAGTTGGGTGCGACTCGACGGTCCATAACAACAACAACAATAGGGCAATTCTACTCTTTCCTTTTATAAGGTTGCTATTAGTTGGAATCAACTTGATGGCAACAGGTTTTTTTTTTTTTGACCATGCCTTGACCCTGTACAGTTTGGGCCCTGTGTTCTTTCAGATTTGTGCATGATTATATTTTTGTTACCCATAGTGTTGAGATGGACCAGGAGGAGAAAGATGAAATTGCTTCAGTACCTGTGCTGCTGGATAGTAAAATAGTGGCACTGTTGGCCTAACTTGACCCTGCCTCAGACAGAGTGGAGTCTGAGTTTATGTAGAATTGAGTGAAGTAAATGACAGTTCCTTTTCTCACTATCTCTGGGTGATCCCTTTCACTTCAGCCTTGGGGTAAGATGAGCAGGACTCAAGGAAGTATTGGTGAATTCTGAGGTACTTTTCAAGTGTAGTTCTGTTGTTGAGTGACTTTAGGCTTTAGTTCAGTATGTTTTTATTGTTTAAACTGACTAGGCAGCTTTGCAGCCAAATGATTTCTCTGAGGTCCTCTGGTCCAGGATGGTTCTAGATAGGATGAGGATAACTAGTGCTTCTCACACTCTGATACGCATATAAATTGTGAAAATGGCAATTCTCATTTGATTGTGGTGGGCTGGAGTCTGATAGCTATCTTTCTGATTTGCTCCATTTTGAATGGTATTATGGAGATGGGGGCATTTGGGAGATTTTGTGTGTGTGTGCTCTGCTTTTCCTGCTTTATCCTGTTTGGAGATAACTTTTAGTCTTCTGTGGCCTCATTTATCAAGAAAATAGCACTTAAGTATCATGTGACTTTTCTTCGCTGTTTAGTCCAGATTCTCTTAAATTATTAGTGAATCAGAACTTATGTTTTTACCAAATGCTGGCATTATCCCTTCATTTAGCCTCTGGGGATGTAACAGAATAAGACACTTGATTTCTCATTTTGTTCAGATTTCTGGTAGTGTAGTGTCTAAGGCATTTTTGACTGCTAACCAGAAGTCTGGCGGTTCAAATCCACTAGCCACTCCTCAGAAGGAAGATTGGGCAATCTACTTCTGTGGTGATACTGCCTTGGAAACGCAAGGAGGGGTCGCTTATTAGTCGAATCTGACTCAATGGCAGTAAGTTTCGTTTTTTTTTTTTAATTCAAATCAGCAAAATTGTTTTGTATTAAATATTAAAGAAAAACCGATTATGATTCTAAAACTACATTGTCATATTTTAAAAATTTTTTAGAAAATATTACTGCTACTGGTTAATTTTTTCTATGTAATTTTGGTCTGAAGTTCTGTAAGAAACAAGAATTTGTTGTCTTTTGTCTTACCAGTCAATTTTTGGAAAATTAAGATTGTGCCACAAAGACATAAGGAAAAATTATAAAATTAAATCTTTCTGATCTGTGTTGCAAAAACATCTTAAATTCATTCCAATGTGTTTTATTAAAAGGCAAGAGTAATGCAAATCTATTAAAAAAAGTATTTAAACATTATACATTTTGAAAAAGCATGGCCTTTATTTTATTAAAATAAAATTCTTAGTAATGTCATCTTTGACATGTAATGAGGAACCCTGGTTGTTAAGCGCTCAGCTGCTAACTGATAGGTTGGTGGTTCAATCTCACCAGTAGCTCCATGGAAGAAAGATGTGCAGTCTCTTTCCAAAAGATTTATAGCCTTAGAAACAATATGGGACAGTTCTACTCTGGCCTGTAGGGTCCATATGAGTTGGAATCCACTGCATGGCAGTAGGTTTGGTTCTTTGGTTTTGGAGGTGTGATGGATAGGAGGTTAATTGATGTTAAATGGATCCTTTGTTAATCCTTCATCAACTGCTAATTGATGTGGAGGAGTACAAGTCAAGACTGCAAAAGACTGGGGCCAACTTGTTTTGTCAGTGGGTTTATGGAATCCTCTTTCCCTTGCTCTAAACCACACACACACTGTCTGCTGCAGAGAGAATGCTCCTCTCTGTCTCTTTCTTTTTTCTGTCTCTCTGTCTCTCCATCTTTCTTTCAGAATCTCTTTCTTTTTCTCTCTGTCTCTATGTTTTTTTGTCCCTCT
The DNA here is from genome assembly GCF_000298275.1 of Orycteropus afer afer. Lineage (NCBI taxonomy): Eukaryota > Metazoa > Chordata > Mammalia > Tubulidentata > Orycteropodidae > Orycteropus > Orycteropus afer. The sequence continues at coordinate 17,821,998 of NW_006921614.1, forward strand.
TTCTCTGTCTGCCTTTCTGTGTCTGTCTCCATCTTTCAACCCCTCCCCCTTCATTCCCCCTTTCCTCTCTCTCTGTCATCTTACTCTTCTAGCCTCACCCCCTCCCCAATTCCCTCCCCTTCCTCTGCGGCAGAGTGACAGCTTGTAAAGGTTGCGTGCAAGGGAGTCCAGCTAGCGCTGTGTGGTCTGGGTGTGTGGTCTCCAGTCCAGCAGAGAGGCTGTGAACAGGGTGGAGGAGAGTGAGCATTACTGTTTACTTTAATTTATTTCGGATGCCTGAATGTGCCCAGAGTTTCTCCCAAGCTTGGCTCCATGTTAGCAGCTGTGTGCAGTCAGAACCATGCCCTGATTCTCACCGTGGGCCCCTTCCTGCTTGTACCTGCTTATGTAGACCCTTGTGGCCTTGAAATGCCAAAGATTTTGCTGGGTGCTGTGACTGCTCTGCTTTTCCTGTGTTGAGATATATAGCCTTGAAGAGATTCTTTTGAGATAGAAGTAGAGATAGAGAAGTAAAGCAGAAGTTTTAGGATAGTCCTAAAATTGGTGTGTTTTTAAAATGGGGAAAGCTGTAATACAAAAGTTGGATCAAATTAATCCAACTCTGTTCATGTAAAAGAATCTGGGAGTTACATGACCTCCTGTCATTTTTAACAGTTTTAATAAAATTAACCAATTTAAGCTGATAGTTGATCCCTTGACCTTTTTTAAAAAGTCTTCATTGATTTTGGCATGCCTGTTTACTGTAATTGCTATGTTTTCAGCAGTGGCTTGTTTCAACATAAACAAGTTGAGACAAATGAAAGTTACACTATCATTTTTTTTCCTATTTCTTTTATTATTAATAGTTTAGTAATATTTTCTTGATTTCTTTTTTCTACCTCATTCCTGAGCATTCTTGTTGAAATGGCCAAGTATTATTTAAATAATTATCTATAGATTCTTCATATCACTTGGAATTTTTCATTGTTTAACTTATTCCCTTAAATAGGGATCTTGGCAGTCTTGAAGGAATGCAGTTGATGTTACTGATTCATTGTGGAGGACTAGAAATTCTAGGCCCCTACATTTTCAAGAGGAATTTTGTATGTAAGCTACTGTTGTTTTGGTGTTTTTTAGCTACTTGTAACCATGGATTTCAATAACTAGATTCAGTTTCCATCTTTGGGAAGGTATAACCTGCCCCCATTCCTTCCTGCCTTCAAGTCCTGGCCAAAGATTTCCTTAGATTCATCTGAACTGACTCAAAGGGCTTCAGGAATTTAGTCATGTCAAGTATTTTTATCATTTTGAATTTCCCTTTGTGTTAATTTCTTTGTGTTCTATGTTGTAGTGTTGTAGTTCTGAAGTACAACTAGTGTGTTCATAAAGATGTGCTCCCACGACTACTATCTAATTACAGATTCTCATCACCAAACCCTATACACATTAGCAGTATCACAGTTCCCCTACCCCCAGTCTTTCGCAACCATTAATCTACTATCTGTTCCTATAGATGTCCTATTCTGATCTTTTGTGTTAGTGGGATCATACAATGTGTGGTCTTTCAGTCTGGCTTCTTTTGCTGAATGTGTTTTCAAGGTTCAGTCATGTGGTGGCATGTATTAGTACTTTCTTTTTTCAGTGAAGCACAATTAAATTATATTTAAATTTTAACTTTCATTTGAATCAGGAAATAATGATACTAGTTTAGTCTTCCTTTTCTACAAAAGATTCTCCAAAACGTACTTATTGTATCTTTCTGTGTAATTCATATCTTATTTTGTGTGTCTTTATCTTTGAAGGAGCTCTGGTGGCATAGTGGATAAGGCATTTGGGTGCTAACAAGAATGCCAGCAGTTCAAACCCACCAGCTGCTCTGTGGGAGGAAGATGAGGCAATCTACTTCCATAAAGATACACAGCCTTGGAAACCGAATAGGGGTCGCTATGAGTCAGAATCAACTAGATGGCAGTGGGTTTGGCTTTTTTGGTTTTTGTCTTTGAAGGAAGATTATCATCATAAAGTTAAACAGATATATTTGTGTTTTTCACAGTTTAATTTCTGCTCTTGACCAGTGAGAAAATAATTTAAGAAGGCAATTTTTCTTTTTGAAAGTAGAGGTAGTTGACATAACTTTTCCTTAGAGGGGTATTCACAGATTATAAGTTAAGAATTGTGTCTGATTGTCACTTTATTTATACTCTACCACTGATCTGTGAGTTTGTTGTACTTTGGTGGCTTACTTATTGCAGTGAGGCTGGAAGCTATTCCACCCATATTTAAAATACCAGCAGAGTCACCCATGGTGGACAGGTTTCAGCAGAGCTTCCAGACAAAGTCAGACTTGGAAGAAGGATGGAGCCATCCAGTTCTGAAAAGAGATGGGGACTGAAAACCTTATGAGTAGCAATGAAACACTATTACTGGGAAACTTTATGAAGAGCTGTGAAACATTGTCTGATAGCGTGCTGGAAGATGAGACCCTCAGCTTGGGGCACTCAAAATAGGACTGGGGAAGAGCTGTCTCCTCAAAGTGGAGTCAACCTTAATGACGTGTATGGAGTAGAGCTTTTGGGACCTTTGTTTGCTGATAGGGCATGATGCAGAATGAGAAAAAACAGCTGCAAACATTCATTAATAATCAGAACATGGAATGTAGGAAGTATGAATCTTGGAAAATGGGAAGTTGTCAAAAAATGAAATGGAATGCATAAATATCAGTATACTGGACATTAGTGAGCTGAAATGGATTGGTATTGGCCATTTTGAATCAGACAATCATATGGTCCATTATACCAGGAATGACAAAGAGGAATGGCATTGCATTTATCATCAAAAAGAACATTTCAAGATCTATCCTGAAGTACAGTGCTGTCAGTGATAAGATAATAACTGTACGCCTATAAGGAAGACCAGTTAATATTATTATTCAAATTTACTCACCAACCACTAGAGCCAAAGATGAAGAAATTGAATATTTTTGCCAACTTCTGCAGTCTGAAATCGACCAAATATGCAATCAAGATAATTAAAAAATGATTGCAGCAGTACATTGACAAGGAACTTCCAGAAATTTAAGCTGGATTCAGAAGATGTGGAACAAGGTATATCCTTGCTGATGTCAGATGAATCTTGGCTGAAAGGAAAAAAATACCAGAAAGATGTTTACCTGTATTTTATTGATTATGCAAAGGCATTTGACTGTGTAGATCATAACAAATTATGGATAACATTGTGAAGTTTGGGAATTCAAAAACACTTAATTGTGCTTATAAGAAACCTATACATAGACTAATAGGCTGTTGTTGAAACAAAACTAGGAAATACTGCTTGATTTAATATCAGAAAGGGTGTGCATCAAGGTTGTGTCCTTTCACTATATTTGCTTAGTCTGTATGCTGAGAAATAATTCGTGGTGCTGCACTACGCGAAGAAGAACGTGGCATCAGGATTGGAGGGAGACTCGCTAGCAGCTTGTGATAAGCAGATGACACAGCTTTGCTTCTTGAAAGTGAAGATGACATGAAGTACTTACTGATGAAGATCAGAGACTAAAGTCTTCAGTATGAATTGCCCCTCAACATAAAGAAAATGAAAATCCTCACAACTAGACCAATAAGCAACCTCACAATAAATGGATAAAAGATTGAAGTTGTGAAAGATTTCATTTTACTTTGATTCACAGTCAATACCCATGGAAGCAGCAGTCAAGAAATCAGATGTTGCATTTCACTGGGCAAATCTGCTGCAAAAGCTTTAAAGTTTTAAGAAGCAAAGATGTCACTTTGAAGACTAAGGTGCTCCTTATCCAAGCCATGGTATTTTCAATTGCCTCATATGCAAGTGAAAGCTGGATAATGAGTAAGGAAGAAGAATTGATGCCTTTGAATTGTGTTGGTCAAGAATAATGAAAAATACCGTGGACTGCCTGAAGAATGAACAAATCTGTCTTGGATGAAGTGCAGCAGGAGTGCTTCTTGGAAGTGAGAATGGCCAAACTCTGTCTCACCTACTTTGGTCATGTTGTCACAGGGCACCAGTCCTGGAGAATGACATCATGCTTGGTAAAGTAGGAGGTCAGCGAAAAAGGGGAGAGATCCTTAATGAGATGGATTGACAGAGTCACTGTAATGGTTGGCTCAAGCCTAGGAAGGATGGTGGAAGGCTGAGCAGAGTTTCATTCTGTTGTACATAGGGTTGCTATGAATCGGAGCTGACTTGACAGCACCTGACAACAACAACAACCTTATGATGTTAGAAAGTCAGTTATGGCAAATTATGTGCATAGTAAACTTGTTACCTTATGAGATTTACCCACTGCCATCTAGTTGATTCTGATAAATGATTATAGTTATCATTGTGAATAGAAATGAACTTATGTTTTGGAAACACAGTGATAATTCACAAGAAGTGGGCAGTGCTCTAGGCTTATATTTGATGGACATGCCCCTGTGTATTTATTGTCTATTCGTCTCCCAGATGGTAGCAGTCAGTCATGAGCTCAGTACCTGTTCTGAGTCCTTCTTGAGTTTCACCCATGTTTGAAATTTGCTATAGAACTCTACAAGGACAACTTCTGACTGATGGAATCTCTCCACCCCGCTTTAGCTCTTGTTGGGCTAACTCCTCTAAGAACAAAATCCCAGCAAGAAAAAGAGTAGGGTTTGCTCTTTGTTAACTCAGTTGGAACTTTTCCTCTTCCAAGTGAAGGGAAACAGTGTCTGTAGAGCCATAATACCCTGGTAGCATTTTTAAAAATAGCATTTCCAAATGAATTTCTGTTGAAGATAAGTTCATCTATAATTTTAAGAAATAAATTACCATTTTTGTTTGGAGTTTTCATTATTAAAAGTTGGAATCTTTTTTATATATTCTCAGTACCATTCCTCCCTCTTTTATGTGTGGACTTCTAAAACTTAAAAGTCAAAATTAAATCAGTTTTGCCCTGGTTTTTATAGATATGGAGGATGGTAAAAAATAAATAATTTTTTAATGCAAAGATTTATGATGGTTAAAATTAATTTTGGTTTAATTATTTTAAATAATTTTGGAGCAAAAATATTAAGAATCTGAATGTACAAATTAGAATTTATGATTTTCGGATCACTGTATGTAAGTGAGGGACCTTTGGTGGCATAGTGGATAAGGTATTTGGCTCACCAGAAGGTCAGTGGTTCAAACCCACCAGCTGCTCCATGGGAGGAAGATGAGGCAATCTACTTTCAAAAAGATTTACAGCTTTGGAAACCCAGTGGGGGTCATTATGAGTCAAAATCAACTGGCAATAAATATATCAAAATTTTAACCTCTTGGGCCTTATAATTAAAGCCCATGTTTGAATTTGGCCTTTGGTCTCCCACGGAAAAGGAATTGCCCCACACAGGTGTTTGTGATTCCTTTGGACTTATCTGTCTGGATTGAGTATCAAGAGGATCTATCAGGCATCAGTTGGGTACACTTTTGACGTGTCCTCAGAGCATTCTCAGATTTTAGATAATTTTTGACAGTGGCACAGATGCATTGGTTTATAAAACAGTGCCTAGCACACAGTGTAGAATGGAGAAATGGTGTTTGTCCTGCAGTGTGAAAACTCAAGGTGACATCCCTCTTGAAAGGCTGTGCTCAGATGGTTTCTCATAGTGAGAGTTCCATGTGGCCTGTGAGGGCTTTGCTGCTGGAGCCGAGAAGCCAAGAAAAGCTATCCAGGACAGTGCTGCTGTGTTCCAACAGTGGGCGAGTGTTGGGAGTGTAAAACGGTGTAGTCATTGCCAGTCCACTGAGGACAGTGCTTTGTCAGGGAGCTTGGTATAGTGATGCCTTTCCTTCTTCCTTTCCTTTCTTCTCCTCTTTTTCTCCAACCTTTTTCTTGAATGTGTAGATGTTGTTTTTTGTTATAATCCCTTTACTAAAGTAATCAATTGCTAAGAGAAGGGCCGTGGCATTGAGCAGGTCCGTAGAAGAAACACCATGTGGCTCAAGTTTACAAGAAAGGCAGGGCTGCCTTGAGCCCTTTCAAAGGTTGCTCCATAGGTGCTCTGGAATTGACCTATTCTGTGCTAAGACCTAACTGCATTTTAAAACATACCCATGCTCATTGCTGCTAGGGAAGCCATATAAAAATGTACAAGTGTGTGTCACAATGTTCACAATGCATTCTGTGAAATAGGATGTTATGTGAATTGGACTTTGTGCTAACACTGTATTAAAACCTTATAGGAGCCCAATTCTGGTTGTCCTTGTCACCCCTGCTTCCACTGCGGCTGCAGCTGGAGCTGTTGGCGGAGGCTGGAGGAATGGGTGCCAGCTGCGGAGGTGGCTGAGAGGGCAGTAGTGGAAGCGAAGTGAGGAGAAAAGCAAGTGAGGAGGAAGTGGAGTGCACCCAGCCCTGCCTGCTGTTCTGCCTGCCTGAACAGCAGGTATAACTTTGGCTCTGCAGCACCACCCCCATCTCCACGCACGCTGCCTGCCTGCTTGCTCACCAGATAAAGCCTGTGAGCCTGTGCCCACAGCCACGTCCTCTGCCTAACCTGTCTATGCCACTCATGGTCCAGTGCTGCGAGTCTGGGTTTGGGGTTTTTAAAACCATTGTTGTTGTTATGTGCCATTGAGCTGGATCTGACTCTTAGTGACCCCTCCTTGGGTTTCCGAGGCAGTATCACTACGGAAGTAGATTGCCCAGCCTTCCTTCTGAGGAGTGGCTGGTGGGTTTGAACTGCCAGCCTTCTGGTTAGCAGTCAAGTCTATGCTACTAGAGCTCCTTTGAAAACCATTAGGGGAAAATAATGAACAGAAGGAGAGCTACTTCCTCTTTTTCTAAAAAAATACCTAAGGGGCCACAGACATATGTGAGGTCAGATGTTGTCTGAAGGAATGTTAAGTGATTTACACCTATTTAAAAAGTTGATTTCATTTAATTTTCTCAGTATATCTACAAATTAGGTGTTGTTCCCATTTTACAGATGAAAAAGCTGGTAGAGATTAATAGGACCTGAATAGATCATAACAGTTAGGATAGCATTAGGTTTAGATTAGCATTAGGGTTTGGATTAGTGTTTGGTTATGGCTAAAATTAGTTTCAAGTTTTTGTTAGAGTTAGTGCTAGATTTAGGGTTAAAGTTAACATTTGGGCTCAGGTTGGGTAAGGGCTCTGGTTTAGGTTTAGTGCTCCAGTTTAGGTTTATAGTTAGGTTTAGGGTTAGATGAGATTTAGGGCTATTGTTATTGTGATGGCTTGGGTTCGTTTAGGGATAGAATTAGAGTTAGATTTAGGGCTCATACTTGGTTTTGTGATGGGGCTAGGTTTAGGGTTGAGTTTGTCCTTGTTAGGTGCTGTCAAGTCAATTTTTGACTCATAGTGAGTCAAAAAGTACATGTGACAAAGTACAATTGCCTAATAGGGTTTTCTAGGTACAATCTTCCTGGGAGCAGATTTCTAGGTTTTTTCCTACAGTTGGCTAAGTGGGTTTGGTTAGCAGCCAAGTTCTTAACTGTTTCACCTCAAGGGCTCCTTAGGGTTAGGGCTGTATTGAAAATAACACTCACACACAAACAAAAAAACAATTGCTATCAAGTTGTTTCCAACTCATGGAGACACCATGTGTTACAGAGTAGAGCTATTCCATTGAGTTTTCTTGGCTGTAATCTTTACAGGATCAAATGATAGGCCTTTCTTGTGCAGTGCTGCTGGGTGGGTTTGAACTGCTAGCTTTTAGGTTAGTAGTGGAACACAAACTGTTTGCTCCACCAGGGACCACAGCTCATACATATAATGATGATTTGAATGTGTTTTCTGTCTCCTAATTGTGTTTTCTACTTTTCCATAGCTGAAGCAGTTGGTTTGCCTGGCTAAAATATGGTACTAATGACACAATATTCTTTACCACATGTATGTCAATTTGTGTTGTACTAATAAACACCACTCCTCAGAAGGAAGATGGGGCCGTAGTGATACTGCCTCAGAAACCCAAGGAGAGGTTGCTATGAGTCGGGTCTGACTCGATGGCAAATAACAACAACAACAACAACAACAACAACAACAACAACAATAAACACTGTAGGAGGTCTGGTAGCATAGTGCCTAAGGCATTTGACTGCTAACCAGAAGCGTGGTGGTTCAAAGCCACCAGCCACTCCTCCGAAGGAAGGTTGGGCAATCTATTTCCATAGTGATGCTGCCTCAGAAACCCAAGGAGGGGTCGCTATGAGTCGGATTTGTCTTGACGGCAGTGAGTTTGGTTTGGAATAAATGCTGTTGGGGTTGTTCTTATTGCTACTCAGCACCTTCCAGATGCATGTTCACTGTTACATGAAGAATGGATGAAGAAGGTGAGTTCATCTGTACTTCCGGGAAAGCAGTTCTCTTATGGTACCATTTTCAAATACGAAGGACAACATGATTTGGTTTCTTTCCTTGGTGTTTATGAAAACAGCCTCTGGAGCTAAATGTCCTGGATTCACATCCAGCTATGCCAGTTACTAGTTGGGTAGTTTTGAAAATGGCAGTGTGGCATCAGAAGTCCTCTAACTTCATGAGGTGGAGGGTAATCAAGATCAGCATCAGGCCAAAGCTGATTCCTCTGAGGTGGAGGCCAGACATACCTCCACTTACCAACCTTTTTACCAATTCTGATGCCAGCCATCCCACCCTCAGCCCTTTGTATTTCTCTGTTGGGTTTGATAATTCATTACAGTGGCCACACAGAACTCATAGACCATACTCACAGTTATGGGGTTTATTAGGGAAATAACAGGTTGCAATTCAAGATTAGGATCAGCTTAGAAGTAACAGAAATAACTCAGGATATATTTCTCTAATCAGGACAGCTTCTTCTTGACTGCTGCTTCTAGGTCCTCATTCTCAGCCTTGGCCCTTGCTCTTGGCCTTGATCCTTGCTCTTGGCCTTGGTCCTTGCTCTAGCAAGTATTACAAAGCTCTTTAGCTCCACAGGTAGCTAACGAAACATCTCGCTCTGTCAGTAAGCCTCCTGGCTGAAGGTGCTCACCTCTTTTGCTCCATGGGTTGACACGTGCCCATAATAGCCACTTCACTCCTGGGCCAAGAAGAAGTTCACTGTGCTGTCTTGTGGTGGTCTTCTAGTTCTGATGCTGCAGTTTCTCTGCCACTGACTGCCCTGCTTGCTGTTGCTTCTTATCATCTCCAGTGTTACAGCTCTGTCTCCTGAGACTAGAAGGTTCTCAGCACAGGGACCCTGGGTCCAAAGAATGCACTCTGCTCCTGTTCTTATTCATGATGTTTGTGAGGTTACCACCACTCCCCCACCTCTGATATCAACTCTTTTTAAGGTTAGCGGGATGGCAAAACTGACCAATCCCTACAAGGGTTCCATATACTTTATTTGCATGATTCTACTTCACAAGTATTCCATGCACCTTATTTGTATTAACTAAACTGTACAGTCTCCTTGGTGAGCAAAAAGTACTTTATTTGCATAGTTTCATCCAGCTGAACTATATGAACAAGAATACAGCATCAGGATTGGAGGAAGATTCAGTAACAACCTGTGATATGCAGATGACATAACCTTGTTTTCTGAAAGTGAAGAAGACTTGAAGCACTTGCTGAGTAAGATCAAAGACTATGGCCTTCAGTATGTATTACACTTTAACCTAAAGAAAACAAAAATCCTCACAACAGAACCAAAAAGCAACATTATGATAAATGGAGAAAAGATTGAAGTTGTCTAAGATTTCATTTTACTTGCATCCATAATCAACGTCCCTGGAAGCAGCAATCAAGAAATCAAACAACGTACTGCATTGGGCAAATCTGTTGTAAAATGACCTCTTCAAAATGTTAAAGAGCAAAAATGTTACTTTGAAGATTAAGGTGCACCTGACTAAAGCCATGGTATTTTCCATCACCTCATAATGAATGGAAGAGCTGAACAGTGAATAAGGAGGACTGAAGAAGAATTGATTCATGTTAACTGTGGTGTTGATGAAGAATATTGAATGTGCAATGGACTGCTGGAAGAACAAACAAAACTGTTTTGGAAGAAGTATAGCTGGAATGTTCTTTGGAAGCAAGGATGGCAAGACTTCATTTCTCATATGTTGGTTATATTGTCAGAAGGGACTGGCCCCTGGAGAAGGATATGCTGGGTAGAATGGGGGGTCAGTGAAATAGGGGAAGTCCCTTAATGAGATGGACTGACAGAGTGGTTGGGATGTTGGGCTCAAGCATGGCAAAAATTGTGGAGATGGCACAGGACGGGGCAGTGTTTTGTTCTGTTGTACATAGGGTTGCTATGAGTCATAACTGAGTCAATGGCAACCACCCAATCATTTTATGGGAGTTACAAGACCATGGCTGGAAGGACCATATTAAGGTAATTCACTGTACCACAGTGATGTTGGACAAGTTGTTTACGGAATTTACTTCTAGGGAAGCTGTGAGAATTAAAAAGATTGTTACATTGAAAGAGCTCAGGAAAGTACCTGGACATAATAAGCACTCAATACATCCTCGGAAGGAAGGTTAGGCAATCTACTTCCATAGTGATACTGCCTCAGAAACCCAAGGAGCGGTCACTATGAGTCGGGGCTGACTCAATGGCACATAACATTAACAACACATATAGTTGTCATCTTCATTAATTGATTTTTGATTAATAAGTTATTTTGTGTTATCTGTTAATTAATGACTTATTGCATCCTTTACTAATGCAACTTGTAATGTTTCTTATTTTCTATTAAAAAAGTCTTGAAGAATCATGTTTATTCTTTAATAAACATACTCAAATTGTAATTGTACATTCCTACATGAAAACTTCAACATACTAATTAAGTTATCAAGAGCTTAAGTGGTCTTTTTAACAAATGGTGCTGGCAAAACTGGATATCCAGTTGCAGAAAGATGGAACAAGATCTGTACCTCACACCATACACAAAAACTAACTCCAGGTGGATCAAAGACTTAAATGTGAATCCTAAAACTGTGAAGTTCCTCAAGGAAAAATGGGCAAATTTAGGGGTCCTAATTTATGGTGTAGGAGCTCTGGTAGCATAGTGGCTAAAGCACTTGACTGCTAACCAGAAGGCTGGCGGTTCAAACCCACCAGCCACTCCTTGGAAGGAAGGTTGGGCAATCCTACTTCCGTAGTGATACTGCCTCAGAAACCCAAGGAGGGGTCGCTGTGAGTCGGGGCCGACTCGACGGCACATAACAACAACAGCAACAACAATTTATGGTGTAAATAGACAGTCAAACATAACCCAAAATGCACAAACAGTAGAAGATAAACTAGATGAATGGAACTTCTAAAAATTAAATTTTTATGTGCTTCAAAAGACTTCTCCAAAAGAGTAAAAAGAGAACCTATGTTGTTGTTATGTGCCGTCAAATCGGACCCAACTCATAGCATCCCCTCCTTGGGTTTCCGAGGCAGCATCACTGTGGAAGTAGATTACCCAGCTTTCCTTCTGAGGAGGGACTTATCTCTAAAATTTATAGAAAACTCCAATACCTCATCAACAAAAAGACAGAATCCACTTAAAAAATGGACAGAAGGCAAAAACAGACACTTTACCAAACAGGATATTCAGGTGGCTAACAAACACATGAAGAAATATTCACAATCATTAGCCATTAGAGAGATGTAAATCAAAACAACAATGAGATACCATCTTGCCCCAGCACTGAGAGCAAAGTTCAACAAGATAGAAAATAAATTCTGGCAAGGATGTGGAGAGATGGGACTCTCATTCACTGCTGGTGGGACTGTCAAATGATACAACCATTGTGGAAAGCAGTATGGGGATTCCTTAAAAAGTTGGAATTAGAAATACAATTTGATCCAGCAATCCCAATACTAGGTATATATCCTAAAGAAGTAAGTGCGAGGACAGGAACAGATATATGCACACCTATGTTCATCACAGCACTATTTACAATAGCAAAAAGATGGAAACAACTGACGTGCCCATCAACGGAAGAATGGATAACCAAGCTATGGTATATACACACAATAGATTACTGTGCAACACTAAAGAATAACGTAGAATCTGCAAAACACTGCATATTATGGATGAACTTGGAGGACGTTATGCTGAGTGAAATAGATCAGTCACAGGAGGACAAATACTGTATTAGTTCATTATTGTAAAAAGTCAAGAAAAGGTTTATATATGGAAGGAAACTTTCTTTATTGGTTATCTGGGGTGGGAGGAGAGGGGAGGAAACACTGCCCCCCTAAAAAAGAGTCCCGTAAAGTGTAATGTGAGTAATTTAGATCTGCTCACTCACCTTCACCAGGGGAACCCTGCTCTCCACAGGTTCAGAGAGTTAGAACAATGGGTGATAAGACACCCTTCTTGGTGTTTACACTCCTCTCATCAAGCTGCTCTCTCATTAATGTGCGATGGAGAAATAATATTATTTCCTTTTATCCAGATACTAAAGTGTCGTGACCAGACTCACCTAAAGCACATTTTACCGCTTGAAATAGTTATTTCTAAATATTCCTTGGCCTTGAGACTCTGGTGAAGAAGGTGAATTGACTTTGACTTACAGCCCAGAAAGTTTAATGACAGGGGAAGACAATGACTTTTTGCCACAGCATTAGGGTGTAGTAGCAGAGTCCATGAAACATCGGTGGAACAGTGATTCTTATCGCTGATGAGAAGAGGCATACAAGCATGAGACCTAGATATGAGCACAAGAGAAACCATTCATGATATTAACTCCCTCTTCCCAGTTATTTTTGAAGTTACTGTTTTTTTTTTTTTTCCAGACTTTCTTTTGTTTGGTATGGCTTACACTCATTTTTCTGTTAGACTTTAAGAAGTATTCACACTTCACATTTTGTATAAGACACTTTTTTCAGGGTATGTGAAGTTTTGGCAGAAACATGGTGCAAATGCTAGCAAGCTGAAAAATGAAGTGAGTCACTTCTAAGGCTAAACAAATTCCTTGTTTATGTATTTATTTTACAGAATTATGTGAGAGGAAATAATCATGTCAATGATCTCTATAATTTATTTGGAACCAGTTGTTCTGTAATTATGGTAAAACACACACACACACCTCATTTTGACCTTCTAAAAAATCAGGAGCTCTGGTAGCATAGTGGCTAAGACACTTGCCTGCTAACCAGACGGCTGGCGGTTCAAACCCACCAGCCACTCCTCGGAAGGAAGGTTGGGCAATCCTACTTCCGTAGTGATACTGCCTCGGAAACCCAAGGAGGGGTCGCTATGAGTCGGGGCTGACTCGACGGCACATAACAACAACAACAACAAAAAATCCCAAACCTGTTGCTGTTGAGATGCTTTTGACTCACAGCAATCCCTGTAAGACAGAATAGAACAGCCTTATAGGCTTTCAGAGGCTTGGCAAAGAGTATTGAATGTACCGCGGACTACTAGAAGAATGAACGGATCTGTCATGGAAGGAAGTACAGCTAGAATGCTCCTTAGAAGTGAGAATAGCCAGACTTTGTTGTCTGTACTTTGGTCATGTTGTCAGAATTGACTGCTCTCTGGAGAAGGATATCACGCTTGGTAGAGGGTTAGTAAAAAAAGGGGAGGACCCTCAATGAGATGGATTGATGCAGTGGCTGTGACAGTGGGCTCAAGCATGTCATTCTGTTGTACTTAGGCCTTGACGGCGCCTAACAAAAGCAATCTTTATGAAAGCTGATTGCCACATCTTTCTCCTGTGGAGCCACTGGTAGGTTTGAACTACTGACCTATTTGTTAGCAATCGAGGGCTTAACCACTGAGCCACTAAGGCACCTTTTTTGTTTGAGCTACCAACCTTCTGGTTAGTAGATAAATGCATTAGGTACTATGCCACCAGAGTTCCTTTATTTTCTCTTTAGAGTTGAGTTACCTGTTTAGGTATAATGATTAAAATTTGGCTAATTGTACGTGAATTATGACCAATTTGGGACTTTTGCTTAATTTCTAGGTTACAGTTTATTAGTCTGTAAGTCTTTGAATCCAGCATAGCAATATAAAGTTGTTTTTATTAATTTTTTAAAAATAATTTATCTTATTTTTGTTGTCGTTGTTGAGACTGTACATAGTAGATCATATACTAATTCAACAATTTCTACAGGTACAATTCAGTGACATTGATAATATTCTTTGAGTTGTGCAGTCATTCTCCCCTTCCTTTTCTGAGTTGTTCCTCCCCCATTAACATAAACTCAGTGTCCTCTAAGGATGTTGTCTAATGTTTCTAGCTGCTGTTATCAATTTAATCCAATGTATACAGATCTTTACTAGTTAAGCTAAACCATTGTTTGGTTTTTAGATTTCAGGGGATAATTTTGGTATAAGGTTTAAAGTTTATCTCAGGGCAATAGCTTCAGTAGTTTATCCAGTCTCCATGACTCCTGAAAGTCTAGGTTTCATGAGAATATGAAATTATGTTCTGGATCTCCCCCCTTTTGGCCAAAATTCTTCTACAGAATGTTTGATTAACATGTTCAGTGATGATAGCCAGTCACCATCCAGTTCTTGGTTTCGTGGCAAAGGAGATGGTTAGCCACATAGTCCATTTCTCTCCTATTCTAGACTCTCCTTCTTTCTCTTTTGTTCAGATGTTGTTGTTGTTATTGTTGTTTGCTGTCGAATCAGCCTCGAATCATAGCGACCCCTCCTTGGGTTTCCGAGGCAGTATCACTATGGAAGTAGGATTGCCCAACCTTCCTTCTGAGGAGTGGCTGGTGGGTTTGAACCGCCACCCTTCTGGTTAGCAGTCAAGTGCTTTAGCCACTATGCTACCAGAGTAGAGACCAATTATGTCTTGAATGGCCAGTTGCAGATTTTTAAGATCTGAGACACTGCAGTCAGCTAGGAGGTAGAACAGAAGCATTAAACATGATATTGGTCTAATTAAGTGGAATGTCCCATGAAACTATGACCCTAAACCTCCAACTCAAGGAAACAAAGCCCATGAGGTGTTTGGTTGTACATACACAGCCTAGGAGTTACTCTTTTTAGTTTTTGTCATTGTTACAAATATATCTATCCCAACTTTTGCCAATTCAACTTTTTACAGGTGTACAATTTATTATTTACATTGATCAGCCATGCAACCCTATCTTTAATCATTATAATTTTTCTATCACTGCACACCAAAACTCAGCACTCCATAAGCAATAACCCTCCCCTTTCCTTCTCCCTCCCACCTCTGGTAACCACTAATAAACTTTGGTCCCTATAGATTTGTCTGATTTTGTCTTCATGTAAGTGCAGTCATACAGTATTTACTTTTGTTATTTCACTCAGCATAATGTCTTCCAGCTCCATGTATATTATGTTCTGTTCTAAGACTTTAGTTATCTTACTATCTGAGTAGTATTCTATTGTATGTATATACCACATTTTATTTATTCATTCATCTGTTGATGGGTTGTTTCCACCTTTGGACTATTGTGAATAGTGTTGTACAAGTACTTGTCTGCTTCTCTGTTTTCAAGTCTTTTAGGTATTTACTGAGGAGTGGAGTTGCTGAGTCATATGATAGTTCTATTTTTAGTTTTTTGAAGAGCCACCACACTTTTTTCCACAATGACTATACCATATTGCATTCCTACCAGCAGTAGGAAAGGTTCCAGTTTTCCCACATCCTTGCCGACATTTGTTGTTCTTTGATTTTCTCATATTGGTCATTCTGTTGTTGTTGTTATGTGCCATTGAGTCGAACCCGACTCATAGCAACCCCTCCTTGGGTTTCAGAAGCAGTATCACTACAGAAGTAGATTGCCCCTTCTTCCTTCCGAGGAGTGGCTGGTGGGTTTGAACCACCAGCCTTCTGGTTAGCAGTCAAGTGCCTTAGGCTCTACGTTACCAGAGCTCTCATTAGTCATTCTAGTGGGAATGAAGTAGTGTGTTATTGTGGTTTTGCATCTCTGATGGGTAAGAACTGATATTGAATATCTTTTTATGTGTTTGGTGGCCATTTGAATATCCTCTGGTGAAATGACTATTTGAGTCCTTTGCCCATTTTTGATCAGGTTGTCTTTTTGTGGTTAAGTTGATGTTTTATGTGCATTTTATTTATTAGATTCTCATTGGATTTATGGTTTCTGAAGATACTCTCCCAGTCTATAGCTTGTCTTTTTGCTTTTCTGGTAAAGTCTTTTGATGAACAAAATTGTAAAATTCCATGAGGTCTGTCTTTCTTATCTATCTATCTATCTGTCTGTCTATCTGTGTATTCATTCATTCATTCATTCAGTTTCTGCTCTTGTTATTGTATTAGATAATCCATTGTTAAAAGTTAGGCCTGACAGCCTTGTCCCTGCATTTTCTTATAATAATTTTATGGTTTTAGTTTTTACATTTAGTTCATTAAGCCATACTGAGTTTTTTTTTTTTTTTGTGTAAGGTGTAAGGCATGTATCCTATCTCATTTTTCTGTATGTGGAAATACAATTTTCCCAACAGTATTTATTAAGGAGATTCTTCTTTTCTCATCAGATGGACTTATTAGCACCCCTGTCAAAATCAATTGACTAAAGATGTGTAGGTTTATTTCTGGGCTATTAGTTCTGTTCTGTTGGCTTATAGATTATATCAGTACCAGACTGTTTTGTTACTGTAACTTTATAATTGTTTTAAAATCAGTAAGTATGCATCCTCTCACTTTGTTCTCATCTTTCAACATTGCTTTAGTCATTTGAAGCCTCTTCCCATTCTGTATAAGCTGAGGATTGCTTTTTTTCCCCCATTTTGTAAAGACGGGTGTTGGAATTTTGATCAGGACTGTGTTGGATCTATATATCGCTTTGGGTAATAAAAGTAGAACCCAACTTAATGATATACTTGAGTTACTATGAACTTCACTTATGTTTGTCTTTTTGTTTTTGTGCATGCATTTATCCTAGTAGTAGTAATATGCATGTGTGTTTTAAAATGTATTTGTAATTTCATATGAATGTTTCTAATCCCCAAAGACAAATAGAGATTGTATTTATAAAAGATACTGATAATAAAAGACAAAAATAATGAAAACTAAAAAAACAAAAAAAACAAAAAAAAAAAAAAGAGAGAAATCGTTGGCTTTACATTAAAACTAATTTAAGAAGTTGTTGTCAAATGGAACTCTGCCATAAGTTAGGGACTATCTGTATCCGTATCTTAATGATAGTTATACTTCTGATACATAAACATGGAATCTTTCCATTTATTTAAGTCTTTAATCTCTTCTGGCAGAGTTTTATAACTTTCATTTTTAAGTCATTCACATCCCTGGTTAAATTTATTCGTAGGTATTTTATTCTGTTGGATGCTACTGTAAATGGAATTATTTCCCTAATTTCACTTTCACATTTCTATTGCTGGTGTTTAGACAACTGACTGCTTTTTGTGTATTGCCATTATATCCTGCAACTCTGCCCAATTCCTGTATTAGATCTCAAAGTTTTCTTGTGGAGTTATTTTGGATTTTCTACATACAAGATCATGTAATCCATGAATGGAGATAATTTTGCAATATTAAAATTTAATTAGAAATAATGATAGTTCTCAATTTTCTATTTTTAGATTAATGGAATTAGCAGGAAGCCATTCAAGTGATTTTTTTTTTTTTTTTTTTAACATTTATTAGAAAATCAATATAAGTCGTGGCATTAACAGACTCAAAGAGAAAAGCCATGTGATCATTTCAAGAAATGAGAAATAAAAGTGATAAAATTTAATGTCATAAATGAAGAACAAATGTTTGATAAAATATAGCATTAATTTATATTAAAATTTTTTTTTTAATTGTGATTTGGGTGAAAATTTATAGAGTAAATTCGCTTTCCATAGAGCAGTTCACATATACTTTGCCCCATGACATTGACTACAGTTTACCACAGTGCAACAGCTCCACTCCCACTTCCTCTTGATAGTTACCTCTTCCCTATGTCCATCCCTCCATGCACTCCTGCCCCCTGAGCTGTCTCCCTGTGCATAAACAGCCCTTCTTTTTCCCATGATTGTTCTCTCTGAGGAGTGTGTACCTCAGATAAATGTTCAATCCCTATGCCTGTCTTTTGTTTTGTTTCAATTCCAGACCTGAAGGGCAGCTTGGGGCCATAGTCTCAGTGGTTCCACCAGGCTCTATCAGACCAGGAAACCTGGTTCCCCACCCCACCCCTCCATTTTTTTTCCCCCCAAGTGATTTTGACTTTGTTTCTCATTTTTCTCCCTCTCTATCCAGGATCAACATAGATCCCCTTACAAGTGGTTGACAGTGGTAGCCGGGCACCATCTAGTTCTTCTGGTCTCATAGTCATATAGGCTGATGATTGCATGGTGTACCAGTCACGAGGACTAATTGTTTCCATGAATCTTTGGTTTTCTTCATTCTTCTTTGCTCTGGCCGAGGAGAGACCCATCATTGAACCTAGATGGCTGCTTGCAAGCTTTTAAGATCCCAGTTGCTACTTGCCAAAGTAGGAGGTGGAACAGTGTTTTGTGTAGTATATTATGCCAATTGAGCTTGATGTCCCCTGTGACTATGGTCCTGAGCCCACTGGTTCAACTACTCATTCCTTCTGGGAAGCTGGCTGTGACCAAGAAGTGACTACAACCTTGTCGCTTGTCAGTTCTACTATACATCTGGGACTTCAGATCATACAAATACACTTATAGGACCATTGTCTGCCAACCCTATACATGGTCTTGGGTACCCTCCCTGCTTCATAGACATATCTAATAGTTCAGCCTGTCCACCCATCTATCCACACATATACCCATCTTTGCCTTCACTGACAGTGCAGTACTGTATGTGCTAAAGGGTTCATCTTTGTTTTCTGTACCTCCCTTGTTCCTCTCTATGTCTTCCTCTTCCTCAATGCCACCATGGTGATCACTCACATTTGGTACACTGCCCTTCTCTTCACCCAAATCAATACTTATCTTGACCTATCTAACAACGTTCCCTACACTCCCCTCTTACCCCTGGTAACCAACAAAGAAAATTTCCTTCCATAGATAAACCTTTCCTTGACTTTTTTTTTTTTTTTTTAATTAGGATTTGGGTGAAGATTTACAGAGTAAATTCACTTTTCATACAGCAGTTCACATATACTTTGTCTCATGTCATTGACCAAAATTTACAATGCAGCAGCTCCCCTCCCACTTCCTCCCCATAGTTACCTCCTCCCAGTGTCCATCCCTTCATACTCTTCTGCACCCTGAGCTATCTCCCTGTGCATAAGCAGCCCTTCCTTCTCCCATGATTGTTCTCTCCAGGGCGTGTGTCTACTTGAGGTAAATGTTTAACTCACATGCCTGTACTTTGTTTGGCTGGAAACCACAGTTGTGGGTTCAATTCCAGACCTGAAGGGCAGCTAGGGGCCATAGTCTCAGTGGTTCCACCAGGCTCTATTGGACCAGCAAACCTGGTCCCCATCAGGTATTTTTCTTTATTCTCATTATTTCTGTTTTCCATTGCATCAGTTGTACCCCTTTGCCCTTTCAATGTGTTGTCTGTTTCTGACAATTTATTATTAATCTTCTGGATTTCTATCTGTAGATTTAGAATCATTTCTAATTTTTCATTTATTTTGTTATTTTGTTCTTGTATTTTATTCCAAAATTCTTCTAGGGTTTTGTATGTGTTTTCCTCAGTCTGTCTCTCATTCCTTAAAGATACCTAAATATAATTCTTTTGAATTCTTTATCAGAGAGTTCCAATGCTGCTGCTTCCTCAGGGGTATGTTCTGGATCTGTATACTGCTCCCTTGTTTCTACCACTTTATCTTGCTTCTTTGTGTGGACTGTGATGTTTGTTATCTCTGAGACATTGTAGCATTGTTGTATTTAGATCTCCATTAACTGTTTGTGAAGAGCAGCCAGAAGTGAGTCTGGCTCTTTATGGTGGTTGTTTATCACTGGCCCATTGGTGGAGAAGGAGGTGGTGGCTCTCACTCATTAAGTAAAGCTGCAGCAGGTGTGGGTATAGTTGTGTTGTATAGGGACTTTTGCTGCCTTCCACTCAGACTAAAATAACAATTGAATAACGGTCAAAAAAGTAAAAGCAAATGGACAAAAAACACATCATGTAATCACACAGGAACAGTAACCAAAAAAAGAAAAAAGGGAAAAAGAAAAAAGAAAAAAACAAACAAAACCCTGCAGTATCTGGGGAGAGTAGAATAAGAGAAAAAGGTAGAGAAGGAGAATAATGAAGAAAAATATCAGAAAAATGCAAAAAGAAAAACAAGGAATAGTAATAACAATGAGAAAGAAAAAAAAAAATGCCACCAGGAGCAGGGAAAAGAAACAAAGTTGAAAACTAGATCCTGGAGGGGAAGAATAAAGAATAATATTAAAAAGCATGAAAATAATAATAATAATAATAATAATAATGTTGCTGTTGTTGTTATGTGCCGTCAAGTCGGACCCAACTCATAGTGACCCCCTCCTTGGGTTTCTGAGGCAGTATCACTATGGAAATAGATTGCCCCATCTTCCTTTTGAGGAGTGGCTGGTGGATTTGAACCGCTGGGCTTCTGGTTAGCAGTCAAATGCCTTTAGGCACTACTCTACCAGAGCTCCCAATAATAATATTAGTAGTTTTAAAATAGAGAAAAGGAAACAAACTAAAAAACAGAAAAAAGAAAAAAATCCGGCGGGGGCAGGGCACCCAGACTCTGTCTGAGCACACAGACGGGGATGGAATTCCTGTCAACTCAGCAAGTGGGTGGGCGTGAGGGATGTCCACACCCCTGTTCACCAAGTGGGTGTGGGGTATAAGAATAACAAGGGGAATGTTGTACCTTTCCAGTCGTCTGGGTCTGGAATGTCCTTGGGGTTCCCGGCAAGGGAAGCCTGTTTTTAAGTCCCTGGAATTTGGGAAAATGCTGTCTGTTTAAATATCCAAAATGGTCAAGCTGCTTGTAAACGTTCAAAATGGCTGCTTCCTCCAGACAGACAAAAGTCCACAGCTCAGGCACCCTTCCTCTTTGCTGCTTCCACTTTTATTCCCCAGCCAGCAGAGCAGTCCTCCATGCAGTTCTTGGGTAGGAGGGCTGATTTTTAGGTTAATTCTTAGGTCCTACCACCACTCAGCAATATCCAAGCTGTCTGTGCCGTCAGGATCACTGCCAGACTGCAGCTCCGGTTGTCTCCTTTTTTGGTATTTTCATGCAAATTCTTCTGCTGGTTGGAGTTTAGTCTACTTCTATATCTTTCCCTTCAAGGATCAGGGGTCCAGGATTACCTTTTGTATCTGTGTTAATTGGTTCCCCTTTTCTTTATTGAAGAGGGTCTCTGCAGTCTTTCTGCCTATTCCACCATCTTACCATGGGAGCATGGGAGCTCTGGTAGCCCAGTGCCTAAGGCACTTGACTGCTAACCAGAAGGCTGGCGGTTCAAATCCACCAGCCACTCCTTGGAAAGAAAATGGGGCAGTCTACTTCCGTAGTGATACTGCCTTGGAAACCCAAGGAGGGGTTGCTATGAGTTGGGTCCGACTCGACAGCACATAACAACACCACCACCAGCATGGCTGATGAGGAGAAGTTGCTTTTTCAGAGTTTGGCACCCTAGTTTTAATAATTAGAGTCTGATATCAAGTAAGATGACTATGAAAAGCAAGCTCTTAGAGCACTGCAGCATGAAGCAATAACCTAGGGACATGCACAGAATAGTCATTAATGACCATATTAGTGGTTATGAATGATTTTTTTTCTCTAATTTTACAACAATGCATATCAGTAATATAAATATTAAAAACAAATATTTCAGTTCTAGAGAAAAAGTACTGATTTATAGACCTTAGCCTTCTACAAAAGATGCTGAAAGTACTGATTTATAGACCTTAGCCTTCTACAAAAGATGTTGAAAGTTTTTTGAACTTTATATTATAACCACAGGTAGTATTTGAAACATTTACTCAGTTTTGTATCTATATGGCTTCTAGGAAAAAGATGCTATCACATATATGCCAATGAGCTTGATTCCTTTTTCTTCTAATTTTTGATGTTAACAATCTATATGAAGGAAATAACAGTGCTGGCAATGAAAGGTGTTTTAACAATATGTTTGGAAATTCAAAGAGTTTCAAGTGGTAATGTTTCAGGTGAGATTAGGAATGAGGGGATGATGACCTACTGTCATTGAATAGGAGCTGTAAATGTTTTATGTAGAGAATCAGTGGTTTTAAAGAGCAGAAATATGTTTTCTAATACTTCTGGAGGAGCTCTGGTAGCATAGTGGCTAAAGCACTTGACTGCTAACCAGAAGGCTGGCGGTTCAAACCCACCAGCCACTGCTCGGAAGGAAGGTTGGACAATTCTACTTCCGTAGTGACGCTGCCTCGGAAACCCAAGGAGGGGTCGCTATGAGTTGGGGCTGACTCGACGGCACATAACAACAACAACAACAACAATACTTCTGGAGGCTAAAAGTACAAGTTAAGGTCTTGGCTGTGCAGATTCTTTCTTTATCAGTTATTTTGGGTGTTCCTTTGTTCCTTGGTTTGTAGATGATCTTTGTATGACCCCCCACACACCCCTCCATGTGTGCACACCTCTGTGTCTTGTTGGTAAGTGCTGTCAAGTTGATACTGACTCATAGTAGCCATATACAACAAAATGAAGCACCACCCAGTCTGTGCCACATTCATAATTGTTGCTATGCTTGAGTCCATTGCTGTAGCTTCTGTGCCAGTGCATCTCATTGAGGATCTTTCTCTTTTTCTCTGACCCTCTACTTTAGGAAGCATGCTCTCTTTTCCCATTGGTCCCTCTTGATAACATGTCCAAAGTAAGTGAGACGCAGTGTTGCCATCCTTGCTTCTGATGAGCATTCTGGCTGTATGTCTTCAAAGACAGATTTGTTCTTTCTTCTGAAAGTCAATGGTGTATTCAGTATTCTTTGCCAATACTGTAATTCGAAGGCATCAATTCTTTGGTGGCTTTTTATTCATTATCCAGCTTTTGTATGCACATGAGATGATTGAAAATATCATACTTGGGTCAGGTGCACCTTAGTTGTCAAAGGGATATCTTTGCTTTTTGACACTATAAAGAGGTCTTTTGCAGCAGATGTACCAATATAATATGTCATTTGATTTCTTGACTATTGCTTCCATGGACGTTGATTGTGGATTCAAGTAAAATGAAATCCTTGGCAACTTCATTTTTTTCACCAGTTATTATGATATTGCTTGTAGAGTCAGTTGTGAGGATTTTAGTTTTGTTTGTGTTGAAGTGTAATCCATACTGAAGGCTGTAGTCTTTGATCTTCATCAATAAGTGCTTCAGGTACTCTTTGCTTTCAGCATGCAAGGTTGTGTTATCTGCATATTGCAGGTTGTTAATGAGTCTTCCTTCAATCCTTATGCTGTGCTTTTCTTCCTTTAGTTCTGCTGCTTTTATTATCTGCTCAGCACACAGATTCAACAAATATGGTGAAAAGATACAGCTGGGAAGCACAACTTTCCTGATTTTAAACCTTGCAGTACCCCCTTGTTTTGTTCCAGTGACTGCCTATTTTTCTATGTACAGATTTCACGTGAGGACCATTAGGTGTTCTGGAATTCCTGTTCTTTGCAGTGTAGTCTACAATTTGTTACGATGCATGCAGTGGAATGCCTTTGCTTGGTCAATAAAACACAAATAAACATCTTTCTGCTGTTCTCTCTGTTTAGTCAAGATCCATCTGACAGCAGCAACTGAAGTGGATGAGGATGTTAAATTCCCAGCTGCTTTCACAGAAAGACACGAAAAACAGATTAAAGAAAGAAATAGTTCGGGAGCTCTGGTGGCATAGTGCCTAAGGCATTTAACTGCTAACCAGAAGGCTGGTGGTTCAAACCCATCAGCCACTCCATGAAAGGAAGGTTGGGCAATCTACTTCCATAGAGATACCACCTTGGAAACCCAAGGAGGGGCCTCTATGAGTTGGGATCGATCTCTTCCTTCAGTCAAGATCCATCTGACATCAGCAACTGAAGTTGGATGAGGATGTTAAATTCCCAGCCACTTTCACAGAAAGACACAAAAAACAGATTAAAAAGAAATAATAGAGAAGGCTTAATCAGGGCTCTGCTGTTTAAGGAGAAATTGGAGATTTTCTGTGGGTTCTGTTTTCCAGTCACCTTGACCTCTCTTCATTTCACTGTGGTGTGAGTGGGTAGAAGAATGGAATAAGGTCCTTTCCACTTGAGTTGAAGAGGTTCGTCTTTACAGGTTTGCAGGATGACTTCCCTGGAAGGAAGTGATGAGCAGGAATATCAAGGGGTTATTTCTGCTGTGAGAGGACCTGTGAATAGTAGAGAGCACAGAAGACAAATCCTTCAAATAAGAATGGACTCTACATTTCCTAGTACATACAGTTGATCTCCATTTGTCAGCTCAAGGTTTCTGGAAAAGGGCTAGCTAAATAGGAGCTCAAAAGGGCTCATCTTTAATTTATCTCTAGGTACTATATAAAGCCACAACAAGGCAATTGCCAAGGCTTCTCTCTGTGTTAATTTTGCTTCTTGGCAAATTTTTGCTCTTTGCCTCTTGAGAGTTTGGTTCATTTGTTCAACTTTTCCACTTGACTGGGGTCCCCAGATTGAATGTGATTTCCAGGTTATGTCTAATACGTGAGCATCTCCTTGAATTACTTCTGCCATAAAATGTGACCCATTATCACGTCCTTTGCTTAATGGGCAGGCCAAAATGTTGGATGGTGTTTTTAATCCATGCTTTTACTACTTCTCTTGCTTTGCTAGTTCTTTAAGGAAAGGCTTCCACTTATTAAGCAAAGGTGTCTATAAAACACTACTAAATATCTAAAGTTTCTGCTTGCATGGTGTCTCAGCCAAGTCTACTTGCCACTGCTTACCTGGATATGTCCTTTAAGTCTGGACTCAAGATAAAGGGGACTTTTGGATTTTTGTATTGTTCTTTGCACAAGTTAAGCAAGCTTGGCAGACCAAATCCCAAGATGTATTGTTTTACCTATTCATATGTGGCTTCCCGAACTCATTTTAATGAAGGCTGTAGCATATATTTTTGGATCAGGAGTGTATTTTCATTTCCCAACACAGCAAGATGTTCCTCATTTCTGGACAGCTTCTAATTCTTTTGCTGAATATTTTGGCTCTTCTAGTTCCTTCAATGGCTTCATATGGTCGCTTTGTAATTAATCCAAAATTAGAAATCCAAATTCAGCAAAACCCTTCTATTCCTAGGAAACCTTGTAGCTGGTGGCGAGAACGAAGGACTGCCAGCCTGCAGATAACCTCTTTCCTCTCTGGCATCAATTCTCATTATCTGTGGAAAATAAAAAATCTGAGATATTTTACTTTAGATTGAGATTATTTGGGCCTTGGTGTTCGACACTGTATCCATCTGATGTCAGCAGGTTGAGCGTTGTAATGTTATTGGCTAGAGAATCTTTTGGTTTTACTGGCTATTAACAGATTATCAATATTCTGAAAAATGATTCTGTTTTGGAATTGTATACCCCTTAAATCCTTTGCTAGAGCCATTCCAAGGAGAGTGAATCTATTTTTAAATCCTTGAACACTGCTGTTCCTTAATGCCCCTCTCAGTAAATATTTCCTGGCTCTCTTCTTCTACTGGAATACAGAAGAAGGGATCTTTTAAGTCTGGAGTTGAAAACCACTCAAAGTTAAAAACCACTGGAACAGAATCCATGGGTTAAGGACTACAGAATGAATAGTCACAGTTACTTGATTAGTAGCTTAAAGGTCTTAGATAAATTGGTACTCCCTGAGTTTGGCTTCTTGACAGGTAGTATCAGAATGTTAAGAGGAGATTGACATTGCTTTCACAATCTATGTTTGAGGGTTTCAATCCAATCTGAGTCTCCAGGTGTGATGGGTGTTGCTGCACATGCAGAGGCAAAATTCTTGGCAGTAGTGCAGCATTCAAAAGTACTGTGCTCCTTGCTTATCCTTGCTCTTTGCAGCACAAACCTATGGGGCCACCATGAGGTTAATTTCAGGTGGGAGATCCACTGGTTCAGACTTGAAGAGCCAGGAGAGGTTTACAGCCTTGCTCAGGGGTACAGCAAGGGTTAGTTATCTTTTCTGGAAGCTAACCTTAGTCTACAGTTTAAACAGCTAGCAGAGGGACTAGACATATAGCATGTAAAGAAAGTCATGGATTAAGGTTTTGTTGCCAACGGAGCAGTTAATTGGTTGTATACAGTTCAGGTAAACTTCCTTTCCTGTTAATTCCCATTACCAATACCTTTTTACTTTGAAAGAGGCCCCTTTAAATTATTTAAAACTGAATGAGTAACTCTTATATCTAATAAAAAGTCTATCATTTCCTCCTCAACCTTTATTTTAACAAAGGGCTTGTCTGGGCTGACTACAAGTTTCATCCCTTGTCCCTATCATTCTGAATATTCTGAATCTTGGGTGAAGTTTAGGAAAAAAGTATGGGAAGGCCCTTTCTTTATTTCCATTTTGCCATGTTCCTCTTTATCAGCCCCTGTCAGGGCATTTCCTTTTTTTTTTTTTTTTTTAAATTTATTTTTTTAAATTTTATTTTATTTATTGTGATTT
>NW_006921614.1:17851644-17854411 GCF_000298275.1 Orycteropus afer afer
TATTTTCACGCAAATTCTTCTGCTAGTTGGGGTTTAGTCTACTTCTGCATCCTTCCCTTCAAGGCTCAGGGGTCCAAGATTATCTTCTGTGTCTGTGTCAATTGGTTTCCCTTGTCTTTGTTGAAGAGGGTCTGTGCAGTCCTTTTGCCTAGTCTGCCATCTTGCCGAAACTGCCAGGGCATTTCCTTTTCCAGTGTCCATCCTACTTGCATTAAACACATGGGGTTTTTGCTAGTCAGTGACAGTTCTGCATGACCCTTTCTTACCTTGACTGAGGGCAGCTAATAGTGATGCTTGTGTTTTCATTTTCTGTTTCTTTCCTTTCGTGTGCCCGTTCTTGGTTTCTGTAAACCTTGAAGGTCATATCCATTAATTGCGAAGTTCCCATTCCCAATCCACCTTCTACTTTCTGAAGTTTCTTTCAAATATTAGGAGCACTCTGCTGTATAAAAGCCATGTTCATCTTCTGTACATTGTCAGGACTTTTAGGATCTAAATCAGTATATTACTTAAAAGTAGTATATTTCCAAAAAGTTGAGGGGTCTTTCTTTGGCTTTTGTTTCACATCATATATTTTATTTCAGTCTCTGTTTGTGGACACTCACTCTCATCCTAGCCAATAAACAAATTGGTAATGAGCTAGAAGCCCAAGTCCTTCCTGAATATTCAGCTTCCATACCGGCTGTTCTGCAGGGTAGGCTCTCTCGCAGCTGTCTGTTGTCCTCCAAATGATGAAAGCAATCTGCTTCCTCTTTAGCTTTTTCAAATACTATCCTCCTCAACTCCATTATGAGTGAAATAATGCCTGACAATCCACGCACCTGGGGTTATGAATCTTAAAAAGACGTCATGCATTTGTTTTGGGCCTGATAGGAGGGTAAATTATTTTTCCAGTTGAACAAACTGGAGGTGGAAAAAGGGGTATGCACCCAAAGCATCTGGAGTTGGACATCTGGGTCCTTGGCATTTGGGGCCGGAACGTGCCAGAGGGGGAGCTTCCCTTCTCTCTTTCCTAGACCAAATTAGGCACCATAATGGGAGTGAAAAGAAGTTACGGCCTCAGATTTCAGGGGCTCTTCCCAAACCCAAACCAAATTCACTGCTATGGAGTTTCATAGCAACCCCCATGAGGTTTTCAAGGCTGTAAATCTTTAATAAAAGCAGACTGCCTTACCTTTCTCTCAAAGAGTGCCTGATGGGTTTGAACTGCCAGCATTTTGGTTAGCAGCCCAATGCCTTATCCACAGCGCCACCAGAGCTCTTCCAGGGGCTCCTGGGGATTGACAAATGGTTTGCATAGGAGGGAGAAGTAGGAGAACTAGAACTATTGTTAGCTTATGGGGGAAGTCAGCACCTGACCTGTAGGTCTTCCTCTTCTAGTTCTGTTTCTAAAATCTTCCTATTTGGAAAAAAAGTCTTATAGTCCTTCTGCATACCTGCATATGTGGTGAAGCTTTCATTTCTGGTGGCACACAGCAGACTGTGGATTCAGGTGTGCTCAAATGATGAGTCCCATCTGAGTCTCAAAATTGATACCTGCTAAACTCTGGGTCCATTGCCTGGGGTGACTGAAGCCAATAAAGATACACCAGAGTTTATCTTTATTAAATTCATGCATGAGCTGAGACAGAGAGGGCAATTTCCTCAGATTATCTGCCTTTGGGTGCTTTCCAAGTTTCTTTTATTGGGTGAACATTGTATCAGAATCATGTTATACATAAATTCTATTTAATTACAGGTTAAGCCTGTACAATATAGGATACAATGATAGTGGCTCTTAACATGTCTCATTATAATGTTAAATTTCTGCCCAAGGGAGTAATTTTTGGTATGCTAATATCTACTTCCTTAGTGATACTGCCTTGGAAACCCAAGGAGGGGTTGCTGTGAGTTGGTCCGACTACACGGCACATAACAACAACAACAACAACAACAACGTTAGCGTAGATTCAAGCTGTCCTTGAGCTTTTATAGGTAAGTTAACCTCCTATTTACAATTTCCCAAAAGCTACATTTTATTTCTCTTATTTCAATGGGAGCATCTTTATAGAACTCCTTTAAAGGATACTTTGTATCCTTTCAGCGAAATGCTGTGTATCAGGTATGTTGATACAGTATGCCTTCAGGCTAGTTTGGTAACCCATGATAGAATCTTAAATGAGAATCCTTTGACCAACAATTCCTCTTCTTTGAATTTAATGAAATAGGCAGTTGGGCAAAGGAACAAAAGTATTCTTTGCAAAAATGCTCATTGTCATGTTCTTACTAGCAAAAAAATGTCATATAAATGACAGTTGTGGAATGGTTAAATCAATGATTTAACACATCCATATGGAAGAATACTAAGCAGTCATTAAAATTATGTTAATTGTATTTATCAAAGTAGAAAGATATCCACTAGGTATTTTATGTATTAAAATCAGATTACAAATGGTGTGGCTAGTATGGTACAATTTTACAAACATATAGTATCAGTGTGTATATATGAAAAGGTTTACAATGGTTAGTTTTCTCAGTGATGGTTTTAATTTTCTTTATTCTGTTTAGAATATTCAGAATTTTATATGATGGAATATGTATTCTGTTGATAATCAGAGGGGGAAAATGGAACCTATTGAAAGAGGAGGTAGCCAGAAGAGGGTGGGCATTAAATCTCATGATTGTTGTTGTTGTTGTTGTTATATGCCGTCGAGTTGGCCCCGACTCATAGCGACCCCCTCTTGGGTTTCCGAGGCAGTATCACTACGGAAGTAGGATTGCCCAACCT
>NW_006921614.1:17854511-17863578 GCF_000298275.1 Orycteropus afer afer
CCTTCTGAGGAGTGGCTGGTGGGTTTGAACCGCCAGCCTTCTGGTTAGCAGTCAAGTGCCTTAGCCACTATGCTACCAGAGCTCCCAAATCTCATGATTAGAGCAGCAGAATTGGTTATGTTCTCATGGCTGGTTGGAGATAGGAGGCTGGAGACTGAGCATGGCCAAAGAGACCCCAACTCCAGGCTTGGTTGAAGAGGGGTGGAAAGAACAGGCCTAGGGGAGAGGCTGTGAAAAATCGGGCCTGGATGAGGGACTGGGTCAGAGAAGGGGCCTGGGAGAAGGGTAGGGGTAAAGGTAGAGGTCAGGGAGTTGTGCTTGGTCTCATGAGGTCAGCATTCTGAGGGATTTTTCTTAATTTAGGAAACTCAGTATGATATCTGAAAGACATAAACAACAACAACAACAAAAATCCAGTTCCTGTTGAGTCAGTTC
This sequence comes from Orycteropus afer afer, assembly GCF_000298275.1. Classification (NCBI taxonomy): domain Eukaryota; kingdom Metazoa; phylum Chordata; class Mammalia; order Tubulidentata; family Orycteropodidae; genus Orycteropus; species Orycteropus afer. The sequence continues at coordinate 17,854,947 of NW_006921614.1, forward strand.
TGTCTCTGCTTCATAGAGTTTTCAAGGCTGTTACTTTTCAGAAGCAGATTGCCAGACCTTTCTTCCAAGGTACCTCTGGGTGCATTTTAACCACCAACCTTTCCTTTAGTAGTTGAGGGCCTAACCATTCGCACCACCAGGTATTCCTTGAATGATAAAAGGCGTATAGTATTTGTGTATGTTACTTATTCAACATTGTTTTTGCATAGTTTTCCATTATCTCATTTAGAAAATAGTTCTGAGGCTTCATGATTTTGAGTAAAGAAAGGAGAGGAGGCTATAAAGGGCAGGAAGTGATTAACATCTTCGTGAGGAGAGAGAATTTATTGTTTGATAATTTTGGGACAGTCCCATTTTATTTGTTGAACTTAGGTTTGTCAGCCTCAGCAGCCAGCAGATGTCTGAGTTAAAAAAAGCCTCCAGCTTCAGTGCTTAACATTTCCTTCTCAGAAAATTAATCTTGGAAAGTATTTGGAGGAATATATGTATTTGTGTCTTCAATGAATATATGTGCCTGCACTCACATATTTGCGTTTACACATACCCACCAGCCACTGCTTGGAAGGAAGGTTGGGCAATCTACTTGCATAGTGATACTGCTTTGGAAACCCAAGGAAGGGGTTGCTATGAGTCAGATCCGACTTGAGGGCAGTGAGGTGTTTTTTTTTTTTTTAAATAAATGCTTGGTTAGTATCTATCTAGTATCTAGTATCTACTAGTATCTAGTATATTTGTATAAGGAAACCAAAACCAAACTCACTGCTGTTGAGTCAGATCCGACTCGTAGTGACACCTCCTTGGGTTTCAGAGGCGGTATCACTACAGAAATAGATTGCCCGATCTTCCTTCTGAGGAGTGACTGGTGCATTTGAACTGCCAGCCTTCTGGTTAGCAGTCAAATGCCTTAGGCACTATGCCACCAGTGCTCCCTTAGTATATAATTCTATACCCAATGCACTGCCATCGAGTCAGATCTCACTCATAGCGACCCCTCCTTGGGTTTCTGAGGCGGTATCACTATGGAAGTAGATTGCCCAGCCTTCCTTCCAAGAAGTACCTGGTGGGTTTGAACCGCCAGTCTTCTGGTTAGCAATCAAATCCCTTAGGTACTGTCCCACTAGAGCTCTATAGGTATGTGTAAATACAAATATGTGAGTGTAAACGCATATATTCATTGAAGGCACAATTACAGATATTTTTCAGATATAACCAAACACCTTAGATACTTCTAGGAGCTCTGGTAGCATAGTGTCTAAGGCATTTGACTGCTAACCAGAAGGCTGCAGTCCAAACCCCCCAGCCACTCATTGGAAGGAAGATTGGCCAATCTATGTCCATAATGATAACACCTAGGAAACCCAAGGAGGGATCACTTTGAGTCGGATCTGACTTGACAGCAGTGGGTTTTTTTTTTTTTTTGTACAGATATTTCTAAGGAGCCCTGGTGGTGTAGTGGATAAGGCATTTGACTGCTAACCAGAATATCAGTGGTTCAAACCCACAAGCCACTTTGCAGAAGGATGATGGGTTGACTACTTCCATAAAGATTTACAGCCTTGGAAATGCAACGGGAGTTGCTAAGAGTTGGAATTGATTCAGTGGCAGTAAGTTTGGCTTGATGTAGATACTTCTGCGGTGTAGTGGTTAAGGCATTTGGCTGCTAACCAAAAGGTCAGTGGTTCAAACCTGCCAGCTGCTCTGCAGAAGACGATGAGACAGTCTGCTTCTATAAAAATTTATAGCCTTGGAAACCCACTGGGGATTGCTATGAGTCAGAATCTATTTGATAGTATTGAGGTTTCTTTTGGTTTATAGATCCCTCTATGGAGTTCTGGAAGTAGCTCTGGTGGTGTAGTGCCTAAGGCAATTGACTGCTACCAGAAAGTTGGTCATTCAAACCCACCAGCTACTCTGTAGAAGGAGGACTGGGCAATCCACTTCTGTAAAGATTTGCCTCCTTGGAAACCCAAAGGAGGTTGCTGAGGATTGGAATTGATTCAGTGGCAGTGAGTTTGGTTTTTGGTATGGAGCTCTAGTGGCATAATGGTTAAATCATCTGCCTGCTAACCAAAAGGTTGGTGACTTAAACCCATCAGCTGCTCTGTGGGAGAAAGATGAGGCTGTCTGCTTTCATAAAGATTTACCTCCTTGGAAACTCTAGAGGTCAGTTCTAATCTGTCCTGAAGGGTTTTTATGAGTTGATTTCAAATTGATGGCAATGGGTTGAGTATAGATACTGCTATCTGTTCTCAACCTATGTGAGCACAACACAACCAAAGGAAAAGCAAGTGGTTTAGCTTAGTTTTTTAATATCTTATGTAGTAAAAGAAGTCATTAACTGGACAACCTTTATTTTTGCATGCTCAGTAAATTCCTATGAGTACATTTTCATTAGTTATAATTTCCTACTAGGTTTAGTGATAAAATACTTAAATTTGATCATTTACTTTGTTTTGCTGATTTGTAAATTTAATTCCTTAATGACTGTCTTCAACTCTACCTCATTAAAGTCTGTCTCAGCTTGGATAGATTCTGATCTAGTACAAGCAGTTGTTTTTAAAAAATCTCAAAAATAATACTTTGTAATGATTAATATTTAACCACTTCAATTACACAGTTTAAGCTTTGGAAAGTATTTACTTTCTAAACTCCTAGTTATATACTGTTGCTTGGTGAATGTTTTCAAAGCTGCTTCTGAAGATTAAAAATGGAATTTTTTTTGACGTTTTTAAGATTCCCTGCCCTGATTAACATTTTTGTAGACAATATTTAATTTTTAACTTTTAATTGTGATTTGGATGAAGTTTACAGGTACTGGTTTCCTATTGAAGAATTCATGAGCATCTTATTTCATGGCATTGCAATTCCCACAGTGTGGTAACACTCTTCCCATTTTCTCTCTGTTGTTGCCGTTTCCCTTTGTCCTTCCTTCCTATCCATTCCTGCCTTCTGAGCATTATGTTTTGGCAAATACTGCGCTTTCTGAGCTATGATTGATTGTTCTAAGGACATCTACCTCCCTAGTGTTACTGTTTACCTCATAGGTTTGTCTTATTTCAGCTGAAAGTTGAGCTATGGGAGTGTGTTCATTTCCAAGCTTGAGGGGTGACTAAGGGCTATTGTTTTGGGGTTCCTGCAGTCTTTATCACACCAGTAACCCCTTTTTATGATTTTCAGTTTTGTTCCACATTTTCTTCCCACTCTATCTGGGAGCTCCTACTGTGATCCCTTTCAGATTTTTTTGTAATGGTACTGGGCACCATCTAACTCTTCTAGTATCAGGGTTGTGGAGGCTGGGGTGCTTGTGGTCCATTAGTCCTTTGAACTGATTTTTTCCTTGTATTTTTTATTTTCTTCACTCTTCTTTGGGCAGACTATTGGAGAGACCAATAGTTGCACCTTAGATGGCTGCTTAAAGGCTTTTTATTTTATTTTTTGTCTGATTTTTAATTATGATTTAGATGAAAGTTTACAGAGCAAATTCATTTTTCATACAATTCATACACATTTTGTTTTCTGACATTGGTTGCAATCTCTATAATGTAACAGCTCTCTTCCCACTTCTTCCCTGTGCTCACAGGCTTTTAAGACCTCATTTGCTACTCACCAAAGTAAGATATAGAACAGGTTCTGAGCTCCCAGATCCAGTGACTCATTCCTTCAAGTTGTTTTGTTAGGGCTAAGAAGTTTTCATAACTTTGCCCTCTGTCTGGTCTGCTATATTCATGGATATATGTGCAGCAGTGGTTTAAACCCACTAGCTGCTCCTTGGATGGAAGACAGGGCGATCTATTTATGTAAAAAGATTTATAACTTCAGAAGCTCATTGGGGGTCTCTGAGTCAAAAATGACTGGATGGCAGTGAGTTTTTTTTTTTTTTTTTTAGTTTTTAATTACATATGTAAAAGTATCCTCTGTCAATCTATATATACACATGAGTGCATTCTCCTTCTCCTTCCAAGAGCTGTTCAGCTTGAGTGTATATGTATCTATTTGTAGATTATTGTTATCACTGTAATTGCAAAATTGTATATTTAACTCTGTTGCCTTTAACTCTTGTGCTCTTCCCATTGTCTTTGTTTGCCTTGTTCATTTTGTAATGGTCTCCCCTAATTGTATATTGCCTTCCCCTTTACCGAAGTTAATGGGAGTCTCCCCTGTAGTAAGCAATGAACCCTCTTTTTCCCTCCTACTCTTTCTAAGAATGCTTATTTCTGTATGTATGCCTTTTCTCGACTTTTTACAGTAGTGGTCTCATACAATAATTGCCCTTTTGTGATTGACTAATTTCACTCAGCATAATGTTCTCTAGGTTCATCCATGTTATGAGGTATTTTGCAGATTTATCACTATTTTTCTTTTTTTTTTTTTTTTCCGGTTTTCACACTTTTATTGTAAAGCTCAGGAATAATTACACGGGTCTCTTCATTGACAGCTCAGCAAACAAACCGGAAACCTTTATCACTATTTTTCAGTGTTGCGAAGTATTCTATTATGTATTCGTACCACAGGTGGTTTATCTATTCCTCCATTGATGGGCACTTAGGTTGTTTCCTTCTTTTTGGTATTGTGAATAATGCTTTTGTGAACATGATTATGCGTATATCTGTTCGTGTGATGGCTCATATTTATTTAGGATATATATTTAATACTGGGATTGCTGGATCATAGGGTTTTTTCCATTTACAACCTTTTAAGGAAGTGCCATACCCTTTTCCACAGTGGTTACACCATTTTACAGTCCTACCACTAATGTACAAGGGTTCCAGTTTTTTCACACTCACATCAATATTTGCTGTTTTCTGTATTTTTCTACTTTGCTGTTATTGCTGAGGTAAGATGATATCTCATTGATGTTTTGATTTGTATCTTTCTAATGACTACTGATTGTGAGCATTTCTTCTGCGTTTTTTTGCCACCTGAATTGTCTTTATTGGTGAAATATGAGTTCATGTCTTCTGCCCATTTTTTAATTGTATTGTTTATCTTTATATTGTTTAGGTGTTGGAGTTTCCCATAAATTTTAAAGATTAGACCCTTGTCTAATACATTGTTGCCAATTTTCTTTTTCCCAGACTGAAGGTTCTTTTTTTTTAATTCTTTTGATGAAGTCTTTTGATGCACATAAATGTTTAATTTTTAGGAGAATCTAGTTGTCTAGTTTGTCTTCTGCTGTTTGTGTGTTTTTAGTTATGTTTGATAGTGTATTTATTACATGTATTAGGGCCCTAAAGTTTGCCCCTATTTTTTCTTTGATACTCTTTATAGTTTTAGATTTCACATTTAGGTCTTTGATCCATCTTGAGATAGTTTTTGTATATGGTAAGAGATACAGTCCTGTTTTACAGGATATCTGCTATGCAAGTAGATACCCTGTTTAACCAGCACCGTTTGTTAAAAGAGACTATCTCTTTCCTATTTAATGAATTTTGGCCCTTTGTGAAAGATCAGGTGCCCATAGGTGGATGGGTTTACTTCTAGGTTCTGTTCCATTGGTCTGTGTATCTGTCATTGTACTAATAACAGGCTGTTTTGACTACTGTGGCTATATAGTACATTTTGAGATTGGGGTGTGTGAGATTTTCTTGTTTTTGATTTTTGGAAGTGCTGTTTTATCCAGGGTCTTTTCCCTTTTCATATAAAGTTTGTGATTAGTTTTTTCATCTTGTTAAAGAATGTTGTTGGAATTTGGATTGTGATTGCATTATATCTGAACATCACTTTGGGTAGTATTGACATTTTCACAATATTTAATCTTATCATCCATGAGCATGATATGTTCTTCCATTTATGTAGGTCTCTTGGCTTCTGGTAGTAGTGTTTTGTAGTTTTCTTTGTAAAACAGAACAAAACACCGCCTGGTCCTGCACCATCCTTGCAGTTGTTGCTATGCTTGAGACTGTGTTGCAGCCACTGTTTGTCTATCTCGTTGAGTGTTCTTTTTTGTTGACATTTTAGAGGGTAACCTTCACATCAAAATAAAAAAGAGGACAAGTAAAAATACTTAGCAAATACTAAAACAATAGCAACAAAGGAGATGATAACACGATTCGTAAACAAAATGAGCTCAGCACAGAAAATTATATGGAACTTAGAAATCAGCAACACCACAAAAAAACACTAACAAAATAAATTCAAACTTGTTGATACTTACACTGAATGTAGGAGCTCTGGTAGTATAGTGCCTAAGGCACTTGACTGCTAACCAGAAGGCTGGCGGATCAAACCCACCAGCCTCTCCTCGGAAGGAAGGTTGGGCAATCCTACTTCCGTAGTGATTACTGCCTCGGAAACCCAAGGAGGGTCGCTATGAGTCAGGGCTGACTTGACGGCATACAACAACAACAACAACAACAACAACAACAACACTGAATGTAAATGGATTAAATGTACCACTTGAGATGCAGAGTTGCAGACTGGATAAGAAAACATGACCCATCAATGCACTATCTAAAAGAGACTCATATTAGACACAAAGACAAAAATATACTAAAAATCAAAGGTTGGAAAAACATAAACCAAGCAAACGGCAACCAAAAAAGGGCAGCAGTGGCAATGTTAATTTCTGATAAAAAGACTTTATGACAAAAAAGACCATAAGAGACAAGGAAGGACATTATATAATGATTAAAAGATCACTTGAACAAGAGAACATAGCCATAATAAGTATCTACACACCCAGTGAAAGAGCCCCAAAATACATAAATCAGACTTTAACAGAATTGAAAAGAGCAATAGATGACTCCACAGTAACAGTAGGAGACTTTAATACACCACTATCAATGGAAGATAGAACAATTGGAAAGAAATCCAACAAAGATGCAGAAGCACAAAAAATATGATCAACTACCTTGACCTAATAGACATTAATGGAACAGTTCACCCAAGAACAACAAAAATACATTCTTTTCCAGCATGCATTGAACGTTCTCCAGGATTGACCATATGTTAGGTCAGAAAGCAAGCCTTGATAAAGTTAAAAACATTGAGATACTGCAAAGTATCTTTTCAGATAACAATACACATAAACTTATAGAACCATTGCCTAAAATTAGAAATCAACATTAGGAAGACCAACAGAAAAAAAGCAAATGCATGGAAACTGAATAACACCCTCCTCAAAAAGAACTGGGTAATAGGAGAAATAAAAATGAAATTAAAACTGACTTATAGGAGAGTGAAAACACAACATACCAAAATCTTTAATATACAGCAAAAGTAGTGATCAGAGGATAATGCATAGCTATAAATACACACATCAATAAAGAAGAGCCAAAATCAACACTTAAACTCAACATATCTAACAATTAGGAAAAGAGCAGCGAAAAAAAAAAAAAAATTAAATATTTGCTTTGGTTCTACTTCTTTATCTTTCCAATGCATTACCTATTTCTGAAGTCTTAGTATTAATCTTATGAATTTCTGTTTGCTGTTTTTGTATTCTTTCGTATTTTTCATTTATTTTGTCAGTTTTTTCTTTTACTTGTTTTCCTGAATTATTCTAGAGATTTTTCTTTGTTTTCATTTATTCTGTGCACGATTTCTTGGTGTTCTCTTAGTTTTCCTTGTTCTCCTTCTTAATCTGTTGAAGAGACCTGAGAATAATTCCTTTGCATTCTTTTTTTTTGTTTTTTTTTTTAATTGTGATTTGGGTGAAAATTTACAGGGCAAATTCACTTTCCATGCTGTGGTTCACATACACTTGTCTCATGACATCAACCACAATGCAATAGCTCTCCTCCCACTTCCTCCCGATAGTTACCTCTTCCCTGTGTCCATCCCTCCATGTACTCCTGCCACCTGAGCTGTCTCCCTGTGCATAAGTAGCCCTTCTTTTTTCTATGATTGGCCTCTCCGAAGAGTGTATCGACCTGAGGTAATGTTCAACTCCTATGCCTGTCTTTTGTTTGGCTGGAAGCCAATTCCAGACCTGAAGGGCAGCTTGGGGCCATAGTCTCAGTGGTTCCACCAGGCTCTATCGGACCAGCAAACATGGTTCCCTGTCCCCTTTTTTTTTTTTTCTTTTTTTTCTCCAAATGATTTTGAGTTTTGTTCCACATTCTCCCTCTCTATCCAGGATCTCCTACATAGATCACCTTCCAAGGGTTGATAGTGGTAGCTGGACACCATCTAGTTGTTCTGGTCTCATAGTCATATGGGCTGAAGATTGGGTGGTGAACCAGTTGCTAGGACTAATTATTTCCATGAATTTTTGTTTTCTTTCATTCTTCTTTGCTCTGCACAAGGACCCATCCTTGCATCTAGATGGCAGCTTGCAAGCTTTTAAGATCTCAGTCACTAGTTGCCACAGTAGGAGGAGGAACGATGTTTTGTGTAGTATATTATGCCAGTTGCGCTTGATGTCCCCTGTGACTATGGTCCCGAGTCCAGAGGTCAACTATTCGGTCCCTATGGGTAGCTGGCTGTGACCAAACAGTGACTACAACCTTGCCCCTTGTCAGCTCTACTATACACCTGGGAATTCAGATCATACACATAAACTTACAGGACCATTGCCTACCAACCGTATACATGTTCTTGGGCACACTTCCTGCTTCATAGATACACCTACTAGTTCAGCCTGTCCACCCATCTATCCACCTGTATACCCAAGTTTGCCTTCACTGACAAC
>NW_006921614.1:17864703-17878388 GCF_000298275.1 Orycteropus afer afer
GAGACAGATGTTTAACTCACATGCCTATACTTTGTTTGGCTGGAAACCACAGGTGTGGGTTCAATTCCAGACCTGAAGGACAGCTAGGGGCCATAGTCTCAGTGGTTCTTTAACAATTTGAATACCATTTCTTTCTTTGAATGATTTTCTGGTCCTGTATTTTGGTCACTTGCTTGATCCATCTTTTCTTTTTTTTTTTGGTGATTTGAAGTTATCTGTTTACTTTGAGACCTTCTGGTATTATTTTATAATTTCGTGATTGTATGTTGGTTAGCTTAACCCTGATACTTTGTTTTGCTATATTTTGTTTAATATATCTGGGGAATAGAGAGGACGTAGTTCTCTGGTTGCAAGTTTTGCAGCACTTGAGTGCTTATTACCTGTCTCTGGGTGAATTTGGTAGTTGCTTGAATTGTCAGTACGAGTTTCTAATTGGTGGTCATATAGCATACCTGAGGTTGTGCTAAGGTGATGTGTTGTCAATTTTGTAGTGTGGATTGGGTGACATTCACCACTGGGTGAGGTGACAGGTATGGCTTGTATGGCTGGGTGGGGTCATTTGCTCCTGATTCTGGTTTTTGATCATCAGTATGTGTGTAGTTGCAGTCCTGGATGAGCATAATCAGTTATCTGATTCTTGCTCCATGTGCAACACTGTTTGCAATTCAGTTCACTTATTTATAGTGTACTATTTAGTACATTTCAATATTTTCACATAACTGGACAATCATTACTACAGTCAGTTTTAAAACTTTCAGTACTAGATAAAAACAAAGTCCTGTACCCGTTAGCAGTCCCTCTTCCTCTCAAACCCTTCCTTCTTGCCCAGTACTCCCTAGCCTTATGCAACTACTTACTTACTTTCTGTCTCAGTAGATTTTTCTATTCTAGATATCTCATATAACTGGAGTCATGTAATTTGTGGTCTTTTGTAACTGTTTTCTTTCAGTAAGCATAATGTCTTCTCACTAAGCATAATATCTTCAAGGTTTATTGATGTAGCATGTATCAGTGCTTTTTAAAATTTTAATACATAATAACAAGGAGGAGCTCTGGTAGTGTAGTGCCTAAGGCACTTCATTGCTAACCAGAAGGCTGGAGGTTCAAACCCACCAGCCACTTCTCAGAAGGCAGGTTTGGGTAATCTACTTCTGTAGTGATACTGCCTTGGAAATCCAAGGAGGGGTTGCTATGAGTCAGGTCTGACTTGATGGCATGTAACAAGAACAACAATAACAATCCATTATACAGATCGATCACATTTGATTTATCTGTTGATCAGTTGTTGGATATTTAGGTTGTTAACACTTTTTGACTATAATGAATAATGCTGCTAAAAACCTTTTGTGTAAGGTGTTGAGTGGGTTCAGCATTTTTGTTGCTCTTAGGTATATGCTTAGTGAAATTATTTGGTCATGTGGTAACTTTACATTTAACCTTTTAAGGATTAGCAAACTGTTTTCCAAAATGGTTGTACCTTTTATATCCTGTAAATAATGTGGGAGGTATCCAGTTTTGCTACATCCTTGCTAACACTTATTATTATCTGCCTTTTTTATTATAACCATCTTAGTAGGTGTGAAGTAGTATCTCATTGTGGTTAAATTTGAGTTTCCCTGATAGCTAATGATATAGGGTGTCTTTTCATGTGCTTACTGGACATTTACATGTATTTTCTTCAGAGAAATGTCTATTCAGATCATTTGTTCCTATCTATTTGTGTTGTTTCTTTTTATGTTATTGTGTTGTAGGACTTCTTTGTCATCTGAATAAAAGTTCATGAGATATATGATTTGCAAATATTTTCCCTATTGTTGTGTAGTCTTTTCACTTTCTGATGGAGACCTCTGAAGCATCATCATTTTAAATTTTGGTAAGTCCAGTTTACTTGATTTTGCTTTTGTCACATGTACTTTTGATGTGGTATCTAAGAAGGCTTTGCCTAAACTAAGATCAGAAAGACTTATGTTTTCTTCTAAGAGTTTTGTCTTCTACATTTAGGTCTGTAATTCACTTGGAGTACATTTTAACATATGGAGTAAGGAAGGGATTCAACTTCAGTGTTTTTACATGTGAATATTGAGTTGTTTTAGCACCATTTGTAGAAAAGATTACTTTTCTCTCTGTTGGTTAAAAAGTAAGAATTCATTTCTATATTCTCAGTTCTAGTCTATTGATATAGAGGTGTGTGTTACTTGATGTGTATTTTGGCAGTATTAGACTGCATATACATCTGTGATCACATCAGGTTTTTTCCCCCCCAAAGGGAAAGCTACTCTCTATTTGCTTATTATTTCCTCCTAATGGTTTTATAGGCCCCAAATCCAGAGTTTTGCTACACTGGACCACTTAAAGGGTACAAACAAGTGAGGCAGAGAACATGGTTCTGGACATGAACGCTTGAGCTATGTCCAGTGGGTGCACAGGTTGCTGTAGGGGCTGGTAGGCTCAGGCTGCTACTGCTGCTCAGGTGAATGGAACAACTGGTGTGAGTGGATCCACTCCACTTCCTCCTCATTGGCTTCCCTCTCTCCATTCCTGCCAATGCTTTCTCACCCACTACTGCTGCCACTACTTGTTCCTCTGATTTTTGCCAGCAGCTCTAGCAGCAGCAGCAGCCACAACAACAGTGTCAGGAGCTGCAGTGAGGATGACTGAAAGTGGGATCCTAGTAAGTTTAATATGGTGTTTGTCCATTGTCCAAATCACTTATGTCTTATTTCATAGAACATATCATGGACATTAAGTGATGCATACCTGTATATGTCTATCTGTATGCTAGTACCACAGGAGTCCCTGGGTGGCATAATCAGTTAAATTCTAGACTACTAGCCAAAAGGTTGACAATTCAAACCCACTCAGAGGCTCCATGAAAGACAGGCCTGATGAGCTGGTTCTGAAAGGTCAAAATCTTGAAAACCCTATGGAGTAGTTCTACTCCACATACTTGGAGGTGCCCTGAGTCAGAATTGACTTGATGGCAACTAACAACAGCATTCTAGCACCCCACTATCTTGATTATCATAGTTTTATAAGTTTTGGTATTGGCAAGTATTAGTCCTCTATCTCTGTTCTTCTTTTGCAACATTCTACTGACTATTCTGTGCTCTTTGCATTTCAGTATAAATTTGAGGATCAGATTGTAAATTTCTGTAAAAAATCCTGCTGGGAACTTGATAGGATTGAATTGAATCTGCAGATCAGCTTGAGAATCATTGCCATTTAATATTAAGCCTTATGACTCCTGGGAGCTCTTGTGGCGTAGTGCCTAAGGCATTTGACTGCTAACCAGAAGGCTGGCAGTTCAAAACCACCAGCCACTCCTTGGAAGGAAGACTGGGAAATCTACTTCTGTAGAGATACTGCCTTGGAAACCCAAGGAGGGGTCGCTATGAGTCAGAATTGACTCAATGGCAGCGAGTTTGGTTTGTCTGACTCATGAACATGGACTCTTTACATTTATTTAATGTGCTTTCATTTTCTTTGTAGTTTACAAAGTACAAGTTTGGCACTTTTTTGTTAAAGTGTATTGCTGAGTATTTTGTTCTTTCTGATGCTTTCTTATTCAGTAATCTTTTTTATTTGTAATGTTTTGTATATGCCTAATACTTCTCTCCCTTTCCAGTCCTCTACATCTTTTTCTTTTTTAATTCCAATGTTCTATTGATATCGTAAAACATTCAGAAAATGTTTGATTTCTGTCAGCAGTTACATGGCAGGTTTATGTATTTATTTTTTTGCCAGGTATTGTGTGCCAGTCACTAGGTATATGGTATTGGTTAAAGATTATGTGTTCTCCAAGAAGAGGCATATATACAATAGTTAAGATTTAACACACCAAATACTAGAATTATGTAGGGGACACACAGGAAGAGGAGAAAACAGGGAGGCTTTTGTAGAGAACATAACGATTAAGCATGACCTTGAAATATTGGGAAGGGTTTAACAAACTTGCAAAGACTTTCTATTTAGGGAAAATAAGATAGATGAAATAATAAAAACATAAAGGTACTTGGCTATTTTTATAAGAAGTGAATGGGCTTATGCAGCAAGAGTGTAGGATGAGTGAAGGAAATGATTGAGTATGAAATAGGAGATTTAGAAGAGTCTAGTTGTGACTGTTTGAATATGATGTTAAGGAATTTGAAGTGCCTGTAACCCACGGAGTACTGGGGTGTGATAGAAGATTTTCTTTTAAAATGTGGATGATGTTGATTAGGTCTGTATTTGGATAATTAACTCTAGTGTTTGTTGAGAATGGAAGGGATTGCAGAGATAATAGGGAAAAAGTAAACAGGAGTTTATTATAGTTTCTTGGAAGAGAAGAAGATGAAGGTCTGGACTGGTAGAGCAACAATTGTTGTTGTTGTTGTTATGTGCCGTCGAGTCGGCCCCGACTCATAGCGACCCCTCCTTGGGTTTCCGAGGCAGTATCACTACGGAAGTAGGATTGCCCAACCTTCCTTCCGAGGAGTGGCTGGTGGGTTTGAACCGCCAGCCCTCTGGTTAGCAGTCAAGTGCTTTAGCCACTATGCTACCAGAGCTCCTATAGAATTCTAGAAAGGAAATGTTGACAAGATTCTATTTGATTCAGGGCATACGAAAAGGGAAGGAGAAGAGTCTAAGATATACTTGAGTTGACTAAACTGGGTTACTGGAAAAATAGTGAAATCATTCTGTACCTTTTGTTATTGTTATTTTGTTGCTTAATTTGTTTTAAATAAATTTTTATTTCTGTTAAAGTAATGCATGCACACAGTCAAAATTTGTGAACTGCGGTCATTTTCCTAACCTTCCCCACTCTTCTACTCCACTCACACAGGCTTCCATCCCAAGCTCAGTTAGGTCTCTCTTCTGGAATCTACCTCCATATTTCCAGTATATCTAATCTGCCATTTGACAGTTTTTGACATTAGCTATCAGTCTTCCATTATGAGATATAAAAATATTGCACTCTTTTTCCCTCCTCTCATCGCTCCACTATAACACCCCTTCCTGAAAAAAATCCACCCCACCCCATCCCCAATCTGTTGTGGCCATATTGCAACCTTTGGTTAAACCAGTGGTCCATTCCTACATTATTCCTACATTGTTATAGTGTTGTTCTGACTCATAATGACCCTATAGGATGATGTAGAGTTGCCCTATAGAGTTTCCAGGGCTGTAAATCTTTACAGAAGCAAACTGCCACATCTTTCTTCCATGGAACAGGTGGTGGGTTTGAACGGCAACTTTTAGATTGGCAGCTAAGCCTTTTAACCACTGTGCCACCAGGCTTCTTCCTGCATTGTTAGTGTTACTATATATATTTTTTTTTCTTCAAAGGCTTGCATTATATTGACCATGTTTTCTATTTTATGTTATTCTTTGGTTGTCTTGAAGGTTTTAAGAGCTCTTATTCTTGGATTAATTCATTTTCATATTCTTTTAAGGGTAAAATATTTTCTCTGTCTGGGGATATTAATTTGGAATCAAAGTTTACAATATTTTTGAAGTATTTTTCTGTTCCTTGTACTTTCTTTTTTTCCTTCAGTATTTTTTTTTGTGTGTTTGTTTGTCTTTCATCTTCCTCTTACACATTTTTGTTAAATATCTGGTAATCTTTGTCTGTTCTTCTATAATTTAGAGTGCTGTGAACAGCTGATTTGAGTCAGTTTGTGAGTTTGTCTGTAAGGGGCTTCACCATTAAGTGATGTGTCAGGAAGCAGGCATTTACTGTTGGGTAGGGAGGGAGGATGTTATCTGGAAGGATCTTGGGCTCTTCAGTTTCTCCAGACAATGTTCTTGTAGTTATATGCCAAGATGGGGCAGGGTAGAGTTGTGACAGATAGGCTATATACCTTGTGGACAGTCTTATGAGAGCAGGGTAGGGGAAGAAGACTGAGTATTTCCATAGTTTGTTGTGTAGGTTTACACCTAATTACTGTTTTCAGTCTCCCTCTAATTGTTTCCACATTCCTGCTGTGCCTGGTGTCTCTGAGTCCTGACTGTGTCTCTCTGGTTTGTTCAGAATTAAAACTTCTGATCTCTTGCCTGACTACAGGGTGGAGGCAGGATCCAGGTGTAACATTTGAGTGTATAAACATATATGTACAGTAAAACCTGTGAAAGCTGGACCTTGATGGACTCCTGTATTTTTCCAAATCTCTCAAGTTTTCAGCCTTTGACAAGGTGCATGCAGTCGTACCACATTTCTATTGCTTTGTATTAGTGGAAAATATTTGCAGTTTTATTCTCTGTCAAGTTTCTGCTTTACACGGGTTCTGGCTTTGAGAGGTTTTAATGTATTACTAACAAATTCTCACTGTTTTGCCCTGAGTCTCACTCCACATTTTGCAGCGTTGGATGCTCTGAACACTTGAGGAGTTCTTCAGGGGCTTATTAGGACTTATTATTATTGATTGTGTGTCAAGTTGATTCTGACCTATAGTGGCCCTTTGTAAAACAGAACAAAACACCGCCCAGTCCTGCACCATTTTCACAATCATTGACACATCTGAGCTCCTTGTTGTAGCCACTATGTCAGTCCATCTTGTTGATGGTCTTCCTCTTTTTCACTGACCTTCTTCTTTACCAGTCATGCTGACCT
Organism: Orycteropus afer afer; assembly: GCF_000298275.1. Lineage (NCBI taxonomy): Eukaryota > Metazoa > Chordata > Mammalia > Tubulidentata > Orycteropodidae > Orycteropus > Orycteropus afer. The sequence goes on from NW_006921614.1 coordinate 17,871,293, forward strand.
TCTCCAAGGACTGGTTTCTCCTGATAACACATCCAAAATACGTAAGACAGTCTCACCATCTTCCTTTTTAAGGAGCATTCTGGCTGTTTTTCCAAGGAAATTGGTTGCCTGTTGTTGTTGGCTGCCATTGAGTCAGCTCTGAGTGATAGCGACCCTCTGTACAACAGAATGAAACACTGCCTAGTCTTGTACCAGCCTCACAGTGCTTGCTATACCTGAGCTTATCATTGCAGCCACAGCATTAGTCCATCTCATTGAGGGCCTTCCCCTTTTTCACTGACCCTCCACTTTACCAAGCATGATATCCTTCTCCAAGGAATGGTCCCTTCTGACAACATGCCCAAAGTAGTAGAGACAAAGTCTGGCCATTCTGACTTCTAAGGAGCATTCTGGCTATACTTCCTCCACCACAGATTTGTTTCTTCTACTATGGTAGAACATTCCATGGTACATTCAATAATCTTCAGCTACACCATAATTCAAATGCATTGATTCTTCTGTGGTCTAATTAATTCATTGTCTGCTTTCACATACATATGAAGTGATAGAAAACACCATGACTTGGGTTTTGTGCACCTTAGTCTTCAAAGAGACATCCCTGCTCTTCAGCACCTTAAAGAGATTTTTCAACAGATTTTCCCTGTGCAATATGTCATTTGTTTTCTTGACTGTTCCCTCCATTGGTGTTGATTATGGAACCAAGTAATATGAAATATTTGAGAACTTTAGTCGTTTCTCCATTTATTGTGATGCTGCTTATTGGTCCAGTTGTGAGGATTTTCATTTTCTTTATGTTGAGGTGTAGTTCATACTGCAGACTGTAGTCTTTAATCTTCATTGGTAAGTGATTCAAGTCATCTTCACTTTCAGCAAGCAAGGTTTTGTCATCTGTATATCGCAGGTTGTTAATGACTCTTCCTCTATTCCTGATGCCATGTTCTTCTTTGTATACTCCAGCTTCTCATATTATTTGCTCAGCATGCAGATTGAATAAGTATGATGAAAGGATACAACTCTGATGCCCTCCCTTTCTGATTTTAAGCCATACAGTATCCCCTTGTTCTGTTTGAACGACAGCATCCTGATCTATTTACAGGTTCTTCATGAGCACAATTAAGTGTTCTGGAATTCCCATTCTTTTAATGTTATCCATAATTTGTTATGATCCACACAATCGAAAGCATTTGCTTGGTCAATAAAACACAAATAAACATCTTTCTGGTATTCTTTGCTTTCAGCCAAGTTCCATCTGACAGCAATGATATCCCTCTTTGATATCATCTTCTGAATCCAGCTTGAATGTCTGGAAGTTTCTTATCAACATACTGTTACAGTTGTTTTTGAGTCTTCAGCAAGATTTTACTTGTGTGTGATATTAATGATATTGTTCAATAATTTCCACATTCTGTTGGATCATCTGTCTTTGGAAGAGGTATGAATATAGAACTCTTCCAGTCAGTTGGCCAGATAGCTCTCTTCCAAATTTTGTGGCATAGAAGAGTAGGTGCCTCCAGTGCGACATCTGTTTGTTGAAACATCTCAGTGACTATTCTGTCAGTTTTTGGGGCCTTTTTTTTTTTTTTTGTTGCCAATTTGTTCATTGCAGCTTTGACTTCTTCCTTTAGTACCATCAGTTCTTGATCATATGCCATCTCCTAAAATGCATGAGTATCAACCAATTCTTTCTGGTACAGTGACTCTTTGTATTCCTTCCATCTTCTTTTGGTGTTTCCTCAAATTTTGCCCATAGAATCTTTCAATATTGTAACTCAAGGCTTGAATTTTTTCTTCATTTCTTTCACCATGAGAAATGCTGAGTGTGTTCTTCCTTTTTGGTTTTCTATCTCCAGGTCTTTGCACATCTCGTTATAATAATTGACTTTGTCTTCTCGAGCTGCTCTTTGAAATCTTCTGTTCAGCTCTTTTATCATGTCATTTCTTCCGTTTGCTCTAGGTACTCTCTGCTCAAGGGCAAGTTTCAGAGTCTCTTCTGACATCCATTTTGGTCTTTTCTTACTTTCTTGCTTTTTTAATGACCTTTTGCTTTCTTCATTGATAATGTTCTTGATGTCATCCCACAGTTCCTCAGTATTTCGGTCATTAGTGTCCAGTGCATCAAATCTGTTCTTTAGTACATCATTAGTGTTCAGTGCATCAAATTTAGATGGTCTTTAAATTCAGATAGAATAGAATCAAGGTCATATATTGGCTCTCATGGACTTGTTTTAATTATCTTCAGCTTCAACTTGAAATTGTATATGTGCAGTTGATGATGGTCTGTTCCACAGTTAGGTCCTGGCCTTGTTTTGTCTAAAGATACTGAGCTTCTCCATTATCTCTTTCCACAGATACAGTTGATCTGATTCCCGTGTATTCCATCTGGTGGAGTCCATGTGTATATCTGCCATTTATGTTGTTGAAAAAAGATATTTGCAATAAATAAGTCATTGGTTTTGCAAAATCCTATCATGTGATCTCTACTGCCATTCCTATCACCAAGGCCATATTTTCTAACTACCAGTGATTCTTTGTTTCCAACTTTTGCATTCCAATCACCAGTAATAATCAACGTATCTTGATTGCATGTTTGGTCAATTTCAGACTATAGAATTTGGTAAAAATCTTCCATTTTCTCATCTTTGGCTTTGGTGGTTGGTGTGTAACTTTGAATAATACTAATGTTACTGTATAAAACAGAGGTTTAGAACAGAATTAGTGTTATTATTGAATAATAATAGTACTATGGTCTTCCTTGTAGCCATATGGATATTATCCTATCACTGACAGCATTGTACATCAGGATAGATCTTGAAACATTCTTTGTGATGATGAATGCCACTCTGTTCCTTTTCAATTTGTCATTCCCAGCATAGTATGTCAGATAATTATCTGATTCAGAATACCCAACACCAGTTCATTTGAATTCACTAATGCCTAGGATATCAATCTTTATGTGTTTAATTTCATTTTTGACACCTTCCAACTTTCTTAGGTTCATACTTCATGCATTCTGATTTCTGATTATTAGTGAATGTTTACAGCTGTTTCTTCCCATTTTGCATCATTCCCCATCAGGAAATGAAGGTCCTGAAAGTTTTATTCCATCCATGTTATTAAGGTCGACTTTACTTTGAGGAGGCAGCTCTTCCCCAGTCATATTTTTGAGTACCTTCTCACCTAAGGGTCTCATCTTCTGGCATTATATCAGACAGTGCTTCAGTTTTCCAGTATGTATCAGACAGTGTTTTACTGCTATTCATAAGGTTTTCTCTGGTCAATACTTTTAGAAGTGGATGACCCCTTCCTTCTTCCAAGTCTGTCTTAGTCTGGAATCTCCAATGTTGATTCTTCCTCAGGGATGTGTTCTGGGTCTATATCCTGCTCCCTTTTTTCTATCACTTTATCTTGCTTCTTTGTCTTGACTGTGATGGTCTGTTTTCTCTGAGACATCATGGCATTGTTGTGTTTAGATCTCCATTAACTGTTTGTGAAGAGCAGCCAAGGGTGAGACAGGTGCTTCTTGGTGGTTTTTATCATTGGTCCCTTGGTTGAGAAGGAAGTGGTGGCTCTCACTCAGAAAGTCAATCTGCAAGAGGTGTGGATGTAATTGTGTTGTATGGGGACTGTTGCTGCCTTCCACTCAGACAAAAATAACAATTGAATAACCATCAAAAAATTAAAAGCAAATGGACAAAAAATACACCGTGTAATCACACAAGAACCATAACCCAGAAAAGAAAAAAGGGAAAATGAAAAAAAAAGAAACAACATCTGCAATATCTGGGGAAAGACAATAAGAGAATAAAGGTAGAGAGAGAGATAATGAAGAAAAAAATGGGAAAAACACAAAAAGATAAAACAAGGAACATGGTTAACCACGAGAAAGAAAATAAAAATTGCAACCAGGAACAGGGAAAAGAACAAAAGCTGAAAACTAGAACTTGGGATGGGAAGAATAAGGAATAATAGTTAAAAGGACAAAAGTAATAATAATAATAGTAGTTTTAAAACAGACAAAAGCAAACTAAAAAACAGAAGAAAGAAAATAAAGAAATTGGGGTAGGGCAGTGCAGGGCACCCACACTCCATCTAAGCACGCAGCCTCGGATGAAATTCCTGCCAGGCCAGAAGGTGGGTGGGAGTGAGGGATGGCTGCACTGCTGTTCATCAAGAAGGTGTAGAGTATAAGTGTATCAAGGGGAATGTCACGCCTTTCCAGTTGTCATGTCCAGAATGTCCTTGAGGTTCCTGGCAAGTGGAGCCTGTTCTTAAGTCCCTGGAATCTGGGAGAATGCTGTCACGTTAAATATCCAAAATGGTCAAACCGCTTGTAAACATTCAAAATGGCTGTGCCTCCGGGACCCGCAAAAATCCACAGCTCAGCCTGCCTTCCTCTTTCCTGTTGCCCCTTTTATTCCTCAGCGGCCAGAGTAGTCCTCTGTGCAATCCCTGACTAGCAGGGGTGATTTTTAGGTTAATTCTTAGGTCCTACCACCGCTTGGCAATTTCCAAGCTGTCTGTGCTGTGGGGATTGCTACCAGACCACAGTTCCACATGTCTCTATTTTTGGTGTTTTCATGCAAATTCTTTGGTAATTGGAGTTTATTCTACTTCTATATCCTTCCCTTCAAGGCTCAGGGATCCAGGATTATCTTCTTTATCTGTGTTAATTGGTTCCCCTTTTCTTTGTTGAAGAGGGTCTGTGCAGTCTTTCTGCCTATTACACCATCTTACCTGAACTCCCTCCTGTATAATTTTTATGAACATAATTAATCTGAATATCTTCCTTACATAACCTAGAAGTAGAACTTTAAGTTAATAGTAGAAATGCTTACCATAGTCCCTGGTACATTTAGGATTGAGCAGATGTAGGTGTGGAGCTAAATATTGACATTATACTCTATCTGGTATTACATTAAAAGTTCCTTGATCTAAGAATCTAGTTTTCCATTTTTTTCTGATGTATTTATTGCTTCACTAAGTAGACTGCCCTAAAGAAACATGATGTTCAGTAGATGTTGACTAATAGGCTAAGTGACAGTGAAAAATTTAGAACTAGATTTGTAAGGGAATTTTTGTTTTTTGGTACTGAATATCTACCATTGCCGTAAGGAAGGTTGGGCAATCTACTTCTGTAGTGATACCACCTCGGAAACGCAAGGAGGGGTCGCTATGAGTTGGGTCTGACTCAACAGCACATAGCAACAACAACAATAATAACAGCATCTACCATTGTTCTATTTCCAGTTAATGCTTATTTTATGTGTCACTAACTTTTTTCTTTTTGTTTAACAGTTCACTTATATAACAAGGTCATCCATTTGTTCTGAAAAGCATCATGTCTCGGTCACGACAACCTCCCCTTGTGACAGGAATCTCTCCAAAAGAAGGAATTCCATGGACCAAGGTCACAATCAGAGGAGAGAACCTGGGAACTGGTCCAAATGACCTCATAGGTAAGGCCAACAACTGTCTTTGTGCATCCATGGTACACATACATTTATATTGGTCAACTGTGGCAAGATATATTATTTTGAAATTAGGAAGTAGATAGATCACAACACTGTGATTTATATAGAGAAATCTGAATCAAAATGAAAGAATTATTTGTTTCTCTGATTTTTCTGTTAAATCATTATTTTATGAAGGTATGTGCATAGTGCCTTTTACCAAGTTCTGTCCTTCTTTCAGAAAATTTCTTCCATCTGAGAATTGCCCCCATTTCCTCAGCTTTGAATTCTCTAGCTTACAGTGCCAAAGTAGTTTCCTGGCTATTTTTGCTCTCTTTGATTTTCCCTATTTGTATACCTGTCTCTATTCTTTCTCAGGTGCTCTCTGTGAATCTTGCCTTTTCTCTGTTCCTCACTGCTCTTTAGGATCAAATCTAAACCCAGTCTCCCATTGGAGTCAGCACCCCTTGGCTCTGTAGGTGGCATAGTTTCCAGCATCACAGTATCCTGCAAACCACCATAGTATGACAAACAGATAGGTGGTGGATCTTTTTACTTTAACCAAAACCAAACTGATTGACATCATGTTGATTCCGACTCATAGAGACTCTATAGGACAGAGTAGAACTACCCCATGGAGTTTCTAAGGATGTAATCTTTATGTGAGGCATTTTACTTCTTTCTATGAGCCACCCCCCCCACCTTTAAAAAATATTTTATTGTAATTTGGGTGCAAATTTATAAAGTAGATTCATTTTACTCTCAATATTTCATGCACATTTGGTTCATAGCCCCGATTACAATCCTAACAATAAAAGCTCTCCTCCTGCCTCCTCCCTGTGACTGACCTTTCCCTGTGTCTTTTTTATCTATGCATTCCTGTCTGTGCAGCTTTCCCTCGATTCAATTGCTGCCTTTCTGATATCTATACTTGATTGATCTGAGGGGTCCATCTCCCTTGGGTATTTGGGTGCATCTCACTGGGGTAGATGTTCTGCTTGTAGGCCTTTCTAGTCTGACTGAGAGCTAATTCATGGAAGTGAATCCTGTTCCAGGCCCGAAGGATAACCCTCAGCTGTAGTCTTGGGGGTTCCACCAGTCTCTATCTGACCAGTGATTCTGGTCATTTTTATGTTTTTGAATTTTATTCCACATTTTCCTCCCACTCTATCTGGGATCTCCAATTTTGATCCTTTTTCCAGTGGTTAGCATTGGTATGGGCACTCTCAGTTCTGATCTCAGGGTCATGAAGGCTGAGGTCCCTGTGGTCCATTATATCCTTGGATTAATTGTTTCCATATGACTTTGATTTTCCTCACTCTTCTTTGCTGCAGACAAGGGGAGGCCAGTAGTTGCATATTAGATGACTGCTCAAAAGATTTCAAGACCCCAGTCGCTACTAACCAAAGTAAGATGTAGAACAAGATTTTTATGTACTATGTGGTGTCAGAAGAGAAGACCAAAGTGGATGACAGAAGAGACTCTGAACCTTGTCCTTGAGTGGAGAATAGCTAAAGCAAATGGAAGAAATGAAAAGGTCAAAGGGCTTAACAGAAGATTTCAAAAAGCAGCTCGAGTAGACAAAACCAATTACTATAATGAAATGTGCAAAGACCTGGAGTCTGAAAACCAAAAGGGAAGAACAC
>NW_006921614.1:17879934-17897967 GCF_000298275.1 Orycteropus afer afer
GGTGGCTGCGATGATGGACTCAAGTATAGCAAGAATTGTGGGGCTGGCGCGGGATTGGGCAGTGTTTCGCTCTGCTGTGCATGGGGTCGCTATGAGTCGGAAATGACTTGACGGCACTTAACAACAACAACATGTGGTGCCAGTGGAGCTTAATGTCCCCTGAACCATGGTCCCGAGCCCACAGGCCCAGTGACTCACTCCCTGAAGGTGCTTAGTTGTCACTGAGAAGCTACTCTCCACCCTTGTCCCCTGTTACTTGTGTAACGTGGATATTTTTGTAGCACAAATAACACATAAAAGAATATCATCAGCCAAATCTATCTGTGGTCATTGGTATATTCCTGTTCACTTACTCTGATCTTCTCACCTGTCTATGTGTTTACCCATATACTAATATTTGTTATTATTGATAATGCAGTATTGTAAAGGAGCTCTGGTAGCATAGTGCCTAAGGCTTTTGACTGCTAGCCAGGAAGTTGGCTGTTCAAACCCACCAGCCACTCCATGGAAGGAAGACTGGGCAGTCTACTTCTGTAGATTTACCACCTCGGAAACCCAAAGGGGGTTGTTATGAGTTAGAATCAACTCGATGACAGTGAGTTGCGTTTTGTTTTGCAGTATTGTATTAGTATTCTAATAGTATTTGCCTCTATTGTCTATCTTTTGTGCATATTTCTGTGTCCTCCTTTTCCCTGTTGTCATTGTGCTGGTCACAACCTTTTGTTATATTGCCTTTCCCTTCACTCAAATCAACACATGACTCTTAACTAATGAGAAAATTTCCCTCCTCTTCCTTCCCATCCCTGGTAACCAAGAAAGTAAATTTCTTTCCCTGCATAAACCTTTCCTTGACTTTTTATAGTAATAGACTCAGAGAATATTTGTCTTTCTGTGATTAATTTATTTCATTCAGCATCGTCTCCACCTAATTCATCCATGTTATAAGGTGATTGGTAGATTCATCATTATTATTCAATGTTGCATAGTCTTCCATTGTGTTAATGTACCATAGTTTGGTTATCCATGCATCTGTTGATGGGCACTTAGGTTGTTTCCATCTCTTTGCTATAGTGAATTGTTCTGCGATGAACATGGGTATGCATATGTTTATTCATGTCCAAGATTTCACCTCTTTAGGTTATATTCCAGAGGGAGCTCTGGTAGCTGAGTGCCTAAGGCACTTGACTGCTAACCAGACGGCTGGTGATTCAAACCCATCAGCCACTCCTCGCAAGGAAGGTTGGGCAATCTACTTCCATAGTGATACCTCGAAAACCCAAGGAGGTGTTACTATGAGTTGGATCTGACTTGATGGCACACAACAACAGGTTATATTCCTAGTAGTGGACTTGCTAGATCAAATAGTATTTCTGTTTCTGATTTTTTAAGGAAATGCCATACCGTTTTCCACAATGGCTATACCATTTTACAGTCCCAACAGCAGTGATGAGAGTTCATAACTCTCCGCACCCTCCTCAGCATTTGTTGTTTTCTGCCTTGTTGAACTGTGCTATTATTGCTTGGATGAGGTAAGATCTCGTTGTTTTGATTTGCATCTCTGTAATGGCTAATGATTGTGAGCATTTCCTCATGTGTTTGTTGGCCACCTGTATATTTTCTTTAGTGAAGTGTCTGTTTATGTCCTTTGCCCACTTTTGAATTGGATTGTTTGTCTTTTTGATGTTGAGGTGTAGAAGTTTTCTATAAATTTTAGTGATAAGTCCCTTGTCAGATATGTCATAGCCACCTGTTTTTTCCCAATCGATATGTTCCGTTTCTTACTATTTTGGAGAATTCTTTTGATGTACATTAAAAATTTAATTTTTAAAAGGTCCCTGTTATCTAGTTTCTCTTCTTCTGCTTATGTATTTTGGGTTATGCTTGCTAGTCAGTATATGCCATAAATTAGGACCCCTAGGTTTGCCCCTATTTTATCTTTGATGAACTTTATGGTTTTGGGTTTTACATTTAGGTCTTTGATCCATCTTGAGTTTGTTTTTGTGTATCGTATTGGATATGCATCTTATTTCATTTTTCTGCAAGTGCATATCCAATACTGCCAGACCACTTGTTACGAATCGTGTTATCATTTCCTTCATTGCTGTTGTTTTAGTCTTTGCTGAATATTTGTACTTGTCCTCTTTTTTATTTTGATGTGAAGGCTTATCATTTTTCTTGAAGTTACTGTGTGATTTATGATTTTCTTCCCAAGTTTAGAACAATCCATTCTATCTTGCAGTTGTCTTCAATTTAGAAGTTCTGTAACTACACTACTTTTTCTCTCTTTTTGTTTTTTAGTTGTCCTCGTTTTATAATTGATGTCTCTGATTCTCTTTTTACAATTTTGTAAACTTATTTTACTTTGGATACTTCCATAATTCGGTTGCTTTCTGGGTTATGTCATCATGAGTGTTAATGGTCGCTTGTTTTTTTTGCTATTATTAATTTTTGTTCAAAGGACTCCATTTAGCAACTCTTGTAAGGTAGGTCTGGTTTTAACAAATTCTGTTAATTTCTGCTCATCTGGAAATGTCCTAATTTCACCATCATATTTGAGGGACAGTTTAGCTGGGTATACAATTCTTGGTTGGAAATTTTTTTCTTTTAGGATTTTATATATACCATCCTAATGCCTTTTTGCCTGTATGGTTTCTGCTGAGAAATCAGAACTTAGTCTTACTGGTTGGCCTTTGTAGGTAATTTTTCATTTTTCCCATGATGCTTTCAGGATTTTGTCTTTGGTTTTGGTGAGTTTGATGATGGTATGTCTTGGTGATTTTCTTTTGGGGTCTATCCTGTTTGTGGTTTGTTGGATTTCTTGAATGGATATATTCTTGCCTTTTATCATATCTGGGAAATTCTCTTTCATCAAATCTTTGACAATTTTCTCTGTGTTTTTTTTGTTTTTTTCCTGTTCTGGAATTCTGATTACATGTAGGTTATTCCTCTTGATGGTATCCCACATGAATCTTAGGCTTTCTACATTTTGTTTTGATCTTTTTTCTGATTGAACCCTTTCCAAAGAAGTATTGAGGTACTTATCTTCAGTCTCACTAATTCTGTCTTCCGTTGTTTCAATTTCACTCATTTGCCCATTCAATGTTTTATGTATTTCTGAAAATTTAGTATTAATCTTCTAGATTTCTATCTGTGGATTTTGTATCATTTCTGATTTTTCATTTATTTTGTCATTTTGTTCTTATATTGTTTTCTGAAATTGTTCTAAGGTTTTGTCTGTGTTTTCCTTCATTTTGTCAGTGTTTTCCTTGATTTGTCTCTCAATCAATTGAAGGTACCTAAATATAATTCTTTTGAGTTCCTTATCTGGGAGTTCCAAAGCTGTTCTTCCTCAGAGATGTGTTCTGGGTCTGTATCCTGCTCTCTTCTTTCTACTGGTTTATCTTGCTTCTTTGTGTGGACTATGAATGATCTGTTGCCTCTGAGACTTTGTGACATTGTTGAATTTATATTTAATTGGTAACTTTATGTTGGAGTGATTTGCCCAAGACACTTGTTTTCTTGGGAGCGCTGGTAGCATAGTGCCTCAGGCATTTAACTACTTTTTTGTTGAGTAAGCAGGGTACTCTGCTTCTCTGTTTGCTAGTTGGCAGCACTTATGCACTCACCACCTGTCTCCTGGTGGGTGTGATAGAGAATGAGAGTGGCTGCACAGATCTCTCTGTTAACTGTTTGTGAAGAGCAGTTAAGGGTCAGTCAGGCTCATGTTGGCTGTTATGTATCATTAGCCATTTGTTGCAGAGCTGAGTGGTGGTCCTCACTTAGTAGGTGGGTATTTTGGTTACTTAGTGCCGCTCTGACAGGAATATACCACAAATGGATGACTTTAACAAAGAGGAATTTATTCTCTTAGAGTTTGGAGGCTTTAAGTCTGAGTTAAAAGTGCCAGGCTCTAGGGGTGAAAGACCCTCAACCTTGGGCTTCAGCTCTGCCTCCTGCTCCTGGCCCTGTGAAGCTGGAGGCTTTTCTTCACTCAGAGAGCAGCTGGCTACTGAGGCTGACAAACTCAAGGTTGAGAAGTAAAAAGGCACAGTTCCAGTGTTACCAAGCAACACAACAAATCCTTTGAAAGTCCCAAGATTGGCAGAGCATGGCAGGCTGCTGAACAAGAACCTGACTATGTGCAGGGTTCAAGCCTGCCATGAGCTGGAGTCCTTCCTCAAAACTGCTTCTTACATACTGGAAGCAGATCATATCCCTAAAGCAGCTACTCAGCTGCTCCAATAGACTCCACCATGGAAATGAATGCTCATCTCACCGTGGGGAATAACTGCATCTAGCTTCCCAGCCATTCAACCAGGCCCAGCCAAGTTGATAACAACCTTAACTACCACAGTGGAGCTGCAGGTATGGTTGGGCTGTCTGGGCATGGTTGTGGTCTTCCACTCAGACAAAACCAACAATCAAAAAAAACCACCAAAAAAGTAAAAGTGAGGACAAAGAACACACACTACATACAAACACAGGAACAATCACCAAAAAGAGGAAGGAAAAAAAAAAAGAAAGAAAAGGCAATAAATGAGATGAAATATTTAAAGAAATACTTTAAAAAGAAAAGAAATATAAATAGAAAAAGAGAAAAAAGAAAAAATATTCCACAATATCTGGAGAGAAGGGAATAAGAGAAAAAAGCTAGAATAAGATAATAATGAGGGAGAAAATGGGAAAAATGCCAAAAGAAAAACAAAGGGTGGTGAGAGCCACAAGAAAGAAGAAAATGGGAATCAGGAAAAGGAAAGAGGGAAAAAAGCTCAACATGAACCTGGGAAGGGAAAAAGAAAGAATAAAAATTAAAAGGAAGAAAAAAAGAATAATTTAAGAACCAACCAACCAACAAACAAACATTTGGGGGAGGGTGGATGGGGCAGGGCCCTAGGCTCCATCAGAGTACACAGACTAGGCTCAAATTCCTGCTTGCTCTGAAGGTTGGGTGGAGGTGAGGGATGGCCATACCTCCATACACCAAGAGGGTGTGGGCTATAAGAGTAACAAATAACAAAGAGAATATTGCACCTTTCCAGTCATCAACCACCAGTATGTCAGTGTTGTGCTTGGCAAACGAAGCCTCTTCTTAGGTCCCTGGAATCTGAAAGTGAATGCTGTTGCTTTAAATACAAAAATGGCCACTGATTGTAAACATTCAAAATGGCTACCTAAAGTCCACAGCTCAGTTTGTCTCCTTTGCTGTTTGCCATTTCAGTCATCAGCCACCAGTGCAGTTGCCCATGCAGCCTTTGGAGAGCAGAGCTGAGTTGTAGGTTAAATCTCAGATCTTAACACCACCTGGAAATAGTCAAACTGTCCACACTGTCAGGGTAGTTGATAGTCCGCAGCTCCATTTTTTCCTTAGTCACGGTTTTCATTCATTTGTTGGTGATTAATCCACTTCTGTACCCTTCCTTTTAAAGCTCAGGGTTCCAGGATTATCTTCTGTATGTGTGTCACTTAGTTTCTCTTTTCTTTATTGAGTGTCTTTGTAGCTTGTCAGCCTATTCCCCCATCTTACTAGAACTCTAGACTACTTGTTAAATAGGCTATGTCTCCCCCATTTAACGAGTTTTGGCCCTGTGTCACAACTCAGTGCCCCATAGTTGGATGAGTGTATTTCTGGATTCTCAGTTCTGTTCTACTTGTCTATTTGTCTGTCGTCATACCATTACCATGCTGCTTTGACTACTGTGGCTGTACAGTAAGTTTTGAGATCAGGGAGTGTGAGACCTCCTTCTTTGTTTTTCTTCTTCAGCAGTGTTTTATCCAAGGTCTCTTTCCTTTCCATAGGAAGTTAATGATTGTTTTTTTCCATGTCCTTAAACAATGCTGATGAAATCTGGATTGGGATTGCTTTGAATGTATAGATTGTTTTAGGTTGTATTGACATTTTCATAATATTCAGTCTTCTTATCCACGAACGTGACATGTTGTTCCGTTTATAGTTTCTTGTAGTATTTTTTCTTTGTATAGGTCTTTTGTGTTCCTGGTAAGATTTATTTCTAAGTATTTTGTCTTGTTGTTAGCTATTGTAAGTGATATTTTTTCCTTATTTCCTCTTCAGAGATCACTTTTTTGATGTAGAGCAATCTAACTGATTTTTGTATGTTGGTCTGGTATCCTGCCACATGGCTGATTGTTTCTATTAGTTCCAGTAGTTTTTTCGCTGAATCTCTTTTGTTTTCCATGTATAGCATCATGTCATCTGCAATTAGAGATAATTTTACTTCTTCTTTGCCAATTTGGATTCTTTTTATTTCCCTTTCTTTCCTTATTGCCCTGGCTAGGACTCCAATACAGTGTTAAATAGGAGCGGTGATAGAGTTCTTCCTTGTCTGGTTCCTGTTCTCTAGGGGAATGCATTGAGTCTTTCTCCATTGAGAATAATATTGGCTGGTGGTTTTGTATACCTGCCCTTTATTATATTGAGGAATTTCCCTTCTGTTCCTATTTTTCTGAAAGATTTTATCAGGAATGGGTGTTGGATTTTATCAAATGCCTTTTCTGCATCAATTGATATGATCATGCAGTTCTTTTCCTTTGTTTTATTTTTGTGATGGATTCCATTGATTGTTTTTCTTATGTTAAACCATCCTTTCATACTTGATATGAATCCCGCTTGGTCGTGGTTTATTATTTTTTTGATATGGTGTTGGACTGTGTTAGCTAGCATTTTATTGAAGATTTTTGTGCCTATGTTCATGAGGGATATTGGTCTCTAGTTTTCCTTTTTAGTGGTGTCTTTTGGGAGCTCTGGTGATGTAGTACCTAAGGCATTTGACTGCTAACCAGAAGGTTGGTAGTTCAAACCCACCAGCCACTCCTCAGAAGGAAGATTGGGCAATCTACTTCCTTAGAGATACCACCTTGAAAACCCAAGGACGGGTTGCTATGAGTCTAATCGACTTGATGGCAGTGAGTTAACTGGTTTTGGTATCAGGTTATGCTTGCTTCGTAGAATGAATTTGGTGGTATTACATCATTTTCTATGTTCTAGCATATTTTGAGTAGTACAGGTGTCAGCTCTTCTCTGAAAATTTGATAGAATTGTCCAGTGAAGGCATCTGGGCCAGGAGTTTTTATTCTCCTTTCTGAAGTGAGTATTTAAAATCATGAGAATGTTTATTACAGGATTTAATATTATTAAGTATGTACTGACCTGGAATGATGTCAAAATATCCTACCTGTAATTAAATAAATTAAAAATTAAAAGCTTTCCCCTTTATTTTGAACATACATAGACAGGTTTATGCATGCATTAAAATTATTTGAGCAAAAATACATTTGAAGGGTTTAGCAGTGGTTATCTTAGATGTGTCTCAGTGGTCAAAGCACTTGGCTGCTAACTGAAAGATTGGCTGTTTGAACCCATCAGATGCTCCGTGAGAAAAAGATGAGGCTAGTCTGCTTCTGTAAAGATTTGTAGCCTTGCCAACCCTATGGGGCAATTCTTCGATGTCCTGTAGGGTCACTATGAGTCAGAATCAATTTGATGGCAGTGGGTTTGGTTTGGTTTTAGTTCATCTTGGAGATAGCGAGCTCTGGTGGTTTAGTGCCTAAGGCATCTGGCTGCTAACTAGAAGGCTGATGGTTTGAACCCACCAGCCACTCTTTAGAAGGAATATTGGGCAATCTACTTCTGTAGATATACTGCCTCAGAAACCCAAGGAGAGGTTGTTAGGAGTCAGTACTGACTCGGAGGCAGTGAGTTTGGTTTTGGTTTTTGGAGATAAGGAGCTCTGGTGGTGCTTTGGTTAAAGCATGTGGTTGCTAACCAAAATGTTGGCAGTTCAAACCCACCAGCTGCTCTGTGGGAGAATGAGGAGACAGACTGGGTCCATAAAGATTTACAGTCTTGAAAATCCTTTTGTGCATTTCTGCTTTGTACTACACAGTTACTATGAGTTGGAATCAACTAGATGGCAGGGAATTAGTTTTCTTGGTTTTAATCTTGGTGATAGCAGGGAGGAACCCAGTGAGCTTTCAGTCTCTTAAATTGTTTGAATTTTTTATGACAATTGATGATTGGAAAAAAAAAGACATATTTGTTTTGAAAAAATGAGAATTATAGATGCTTTTAAAATTACACATTAAGAAATACCAACAAGAAACTCAATCTTAAAGGAATTGTTAAATGTTGTTATTAGGAAAAACAAAATGCCATACTTGAGTAAGTAATAAATATTTTAGGGAAACCCTTACAATTCATTATTTATGAAAATATTCTGTATCTTAAAATTGTAATTCCTTTTGCATCTTTACTGTAGCATTCTTATTTTATAGTGCTTTAAGCTATAACAAAAGGTAACTTGAATCCATTCCATTTTTTAAGCCAAATGTTGCATTTGTTTAAGTGTTCAGATATCTAAAAAAATACTAGTATTGCCAAATGTGACTGCTGAGTAATGTAAAAAGTTAAATTATGAGAAAAGAAAGTGTGCTTTGTGCCACATATATTCTGGTTTATTTTCCCCATAATTTTTTTTTTTTTTTTTAATGTTGGCTGCTGCTCTGTGGAAATAGAAAATGCAGAGGAAATAAGTTAGATATGTCAGCTGTGGAGTGTTAGTGCCTATCCTCAGGGACAGCCTCATGCACTAGAATCTTTCAGTGCTTCACCCGTTAATTTATCTATAGGGCAGCAGAAAGTGGTGGCCATGAGTAAGCTGAGACAGTCTCTCTTATATTCAATTGTTTGAGTATAAGGACAAAAAATAGTGTAATGACAGTGTCATCAGGAAGGTGCTAAGGCAGTGTGAACTATATGAACTGCCATGCATGAGTGAAACAAGATAGTGGTCTAGTAATGCCACAGCCCATTTTACTGATTTACCAAACTCCAGGCTATGTTTGAAATAAAGGATCCATTTTAGTTCAGAGTTTTCAAGAGAATTAGTGATTATAGAACTGTGATTGGGTCCATTCTGTAATATAACTTAAAACTGAACACAAATAAAATTCATACAGATTATTTTCTGGAAGGTAGGCGAATATAGAATATTTTTAAGAAATGATACACAAATTTACTAGTATACTTTACCATTTTACATCAGTAATTTAGACTTCTAGTAGTAACAGCAGTTTCCCTTCTAATACCTATGAAAACAATTTAAGAATTTTATAGTCTAATCTCTTTGAAGGAAGACTGGGCAATCTACTTCTGTAGAGGTACCGTCTCAGAATCCCAAGGAGGGATTGCTGTGAGTCGTATCCGACTCAACAGCAGTGAGTTTGGTTTAGTTTTTAGTTTCATAGTCTAATCTGGAATGCCTACATGTAATTGTGATAAATTGTTTTCTAATTCCAATGATGTTTGAAGAAACATAAAAATAATTATAAAAGAAGTTATAAATATTTGATGAAAAACACATTAATGTGTCAATAATCAATAGAAATAGCAGTATATTTGCAAATAATTATTTTATATTCAATAATAAAAATAGCTGTTGAATGAGGAAATGTTATTTCTAGAATTATTTTTCAGTTCATGAAAAAGCTCAGTATTACTAACAGAAGAATTTGCTTTTCATATAGTAGACAAGTTTAAAGTCTTATCACTGTCCTTTTGAACTTTGTTATGTTGTGCTTGCATTTCCAGGTTTGACAATTTGTGGACATAATTGCCTCCTGACTGCAGAATGGATGTCTGCAAGTAAAATAGTGTGTCGAGTGGGACAAGCCAAAAATGACAAAGGAGACATCATTGTGACAACCAAGTCAGGTGGCAAAGGAACCTCAACAGTCTCTTTCAAGCTACTGAAGCCTGAAAAAATAGGTATCATCTTTCATGACTTTATTCTAAAGCAGAAAATAAAAATGGACTTTGTTTTCTAAAATTTAAAACAGATAGATTAGGATGAAGTTTACCTACTCATGTTTTTCATTCCATCTGTGAAACTGTTCATTAGACATTAAGTAAGCACAGGTAAGCCTGTGCTTAGCTTGCTTACTGGATACTCCTCCTCTGTGAGAGACTGTAAATTTGAAAAGAGGCTTTGATCCTGTAGGTAGGTGTTGTGTTGTTGAGAGAAGACAGATGCCACCCATGGCTAAAGGCAGAATCTTTGAAGTTGTGAAAAAATGTGAAATTATTCACTACAGATTAGTAAGTAAGCACAAGTAAACCCCTACTTACCTTGCTCATTGGGTAATCTGGCACTAAGAGCTCAGTTGCTAACTGAAAGGTTGACAGTTCAAACCCACCAGCCACTCTGCAGGAGAAAAAATCTGGTGATCTGTTCCTGTAAAGATTATAGTTTAGGAAACCCTATGAGGCAGTTCTACTCAGTCATACAGGGTTGTTGTTGGTCAGAATCGAGTTGATGGCACACAACAAAAGTAATCACCTACCTCTTAGGATTAAATGACTTACAGTGTAAATGTAAAGTGTTTAGCATCATCCTTGACACATCATAAGTACAGTTTTCCAGAGGAACTTGTGACATTTTGAGGAAATCCAGCCTCATATCATGTTTATACAGCAGATAAAGAATGCTTATTGGAAAGTAGTAAATTGATTCTCGGGCCCCAGTACAGGATGTAACACACAGTGGGCTTGGGGAAGGTGTATTGGCCTGAAAGGACAAGCATCTGGAGTGTGTGCATATGGCATCCCTTGTCTCTGTCAAGGCCTCTGTTGCATTTGGGACTGAGGATTATGAGTTCACAAGGATCTGCGTCTCAGACCCTCTTCTTCCTGGCAACCTTTGTTGTTTTCTGCAGGCAGGACTAGGTTGCTTTCCTCCATGCTTTCTAGTACTGGGCTTCTTGGTTGATTGGTGGCAGCTCAGGCAAGAAGCTGACAGTCCTGTGCTGAGGTAAATGAAAAGAAACTGGCTCACATAAAGGAAGACCCAAGATTTTTCAGATCCTGTGTCTTGTTACAGAGTCCACCCAGTCCACTTTTCCTGAATAGCCCAGTAATTTCAGTTATGCAAGCAGAACAGTCCTTAGAATATAGTTTGACTGCTTTCTTTATATGAAGAATTGTGATATTTTGTTGAATTTAGTAGCTCTGGTGGTGCAGTGGTTAAAGCATTTGGCTGCTAACCAAAGGGTTGGTGGTTCGAACATACAAGCCACTCCATGGGAGAGAGGTAAGCCAGTCTATATCCCTAAAGATTTATAGCCTTGGAAACTCTATGGAGGAGTTCTACTCTATCCTTTAGGGTCACTATGAGTAGGAATTGACTTGATGGCACTAAGTTTTTGTTGAATTTACCAAACTGATTCCAGCATAATGTAAAAACAACCTGCTGTTTTTGCTTTTAGAGCATTTAGCTTAGTAAAAGGACTGAGAAACAGCAGGAAGTGTATTATTTTTTAGACCTGTCACAAAAAAGTGAATATGTCAGTGTTTATGTTGGAAAAGATAATGAAAGACATTCTTGAGTGTTTTCAAGAACCATTTAAAGATCATTTGATTTTTGTCTTTAGTCATATAAGTCCTTAGGCAGGCTTATGTTACCCAGGAGAAGAAACTGAGAATATAAATATACAATTTATATACATAATGTATTTTCAACAGTCATAAATAAGAATCTTTTCATTGAACTAAGACTTCCTTTTATTTTTTTAAATTGTGATTTGGGTGAAGATTTACAGAGCAAATTCACTTTCCATACAGCATGAACTAAGACTTCTAAAGATATCTTTAATTCAAGTTTTGTGTCTAGGTATTTCCCAACAGTTTTCCAAGTTTATTGATTTCAGAATAAACAGACATTATAGGTCTTATCATTGCATCTTATATACTACCTCCTGCATATATTTTCCCAGTTTACTCAGTAATATTTAATAATGCATAACGCAATGCAACAACACAATGCACTGCCATGGAGTTGGATTCAACTCATAGTGACCCCTTCTTGGGTTTCCAGGCTGGTATCACTATGGAAGTAGGTTGCCCAACCTTTCTTCTGAGGAGTGGCTGGTGGGTTTGAACTGCCAGCCTTTTGGTTAGCAGTCAAATGCCTTAGGCACTATGCTACCAAAGCTCCTTAATAATGCATAAATAGTGCTTATTATTAAGTAAACCCCCCCCAAAAATTAAGTAATAGTGATTATTATTTAGCAAATACACTTATTTTAGCAGAACTTTTTCTCAGAGACTTAAATTGTCTTCTTTATTGAGTAATAGATAATGAAACTATGAATCAAGAAGTGTTATTTTTTGCCTTTTTTATAGATTCTTAGTGTTTTTAATTAAGCTACCAGCCATTGTAAAATAATCTGGGCTGTTGTGCCATCACATCTTTTAAAAATTATCTTAGCATACATTTTGCAGTAGGTCTTTAGAAAATTAAAGCAATATGGAAAGATTTACAAGGTGCCTTTATTTAGAGCCTTTATTTTATTAAGAATGTGCTCCTGATTTTTGTTAGGTATCTTGGATCAATCTGCTGTCTGGGTTGATGAAATAAATTATTATGATATGCGCACGGATAGGAATAAAGGAATTCCTCCTTTGTCCCTGCGTCCTGCTAATCCGCTTGGGATTGAGATTGAAAAGTAAGTATTGTCTTGCCTTTAGTTTTCTTATTTTTTGGTTGCTGAAAAGTTTTGTTTACTTGCAGTAAAAGAAGTATACCTGCAGAAACATCCATGAATGCAAGTGAAGACACCTCAGTTGTTTGGAGATGGTGAAGCCCAGTCAGCTTTGCTACTGGAGACCATTCCCATTAGTGAAAACTTTGGGCAAAAACAATTTACCTCTTTAGATTTTTGTGTTTCTGTTTTGTGAAAAAGAAGAATGTCTTAAAGTTGTAATAACTAATAGATTTAATGATTTGAGCATTAATATGCTATCTGGAGTTGGTAAATTTGAATATTTAGAAAGTACTTGAGATCAAAATAGAATTTACTCTCTGTTTGCTTAATTTTTCTAAAATATTTTTGTGTAATTAAGTCCAATATGGTCTTTCATTTTCTTTGTAACTCCTTCCTTTAATTTATACTTCACCTGGACTTAATTACCTTTAATCATCAGAATTGTCTTACAATGGTTGTCTTACAATGAGATCATAGTTTTCTTAAGTCCTAGTACAATACTTTAGTAACTTTCATCATTACTGTATTTATCCTTATATCTTACTTAAGCAATTTATCTGAGATATTGTGTGTAGTTTATTTTCTGGCTTAGTGATTCTATTTATTCTCTAAGAATTCTCTACTGAGGTTGCTACATACACAATAAAGGTGACAAATTAGTTCTGTTAACACTTTATATGTAGCTTTATTTTAGGTTTTCCTAGAAATGGAGAAAATTCCCCATTAGTCTTTATGTATTTAACCTTCAAGCCTATACTTGAAGGTTCTTAGTAATTCAGACAGCAAGTTTCTTTCTCACAGATGGAGATTTACTCCTGGCTGAGAGAGAGGGCTCAGGTGTTTGTTTTGAGAAATTGTCATGTGTTGACGGAAGCTTTTGGTGAGACTGGGCTGACCTTCTTTGAAACATTTTGAGGTGTTCAGTGCCCTCTAAATTAAGAGTTGAAACACTGAGAAAGTTAAGAAAAGAGTGGCAATTGCTAGGTATTTATCTGATCACAGTTGTAAGCACAAATAGACTTTGCGGTTGAGAGTAGATTTTTCTAGTAGACTTTGATGGCCAGCTTCAACACTGCTGAAAATCACCTTCTTTCCTGA
Organism: Orycteropus afer afer; assembly: GCF_000298275.1. NCBI lineage: Eukaryota > Metazoa > Chordata > Mammalia > Tubulidentata > Orycteropodidae > Orycteropus > Orycteropus afer. The sequence goes on from NW_006921614.1 coordinate 17,893,588, forward strand.
CCTGCCAGAAATCGGTATAGAGCAGATGATCTCTTTGGATCATTCTCTCATTAGCAAGATACAGTTTTTTGTACGTGGAAAAAAGGAGTATAGTGATACGGTGTGAATTTTGTAGGAGCTTTAGACAAGACTAATGATGTTGGGATTAAGTTTTATGTATGTTTAATAGTATAAAATTGATTTTTTTGGCTTTTTGTTTGGGATGTAACTCATTCCCTATTTGATCTCTCTATTTCATTCATGTTTACGTACCTTTGATTATCTTTATTGGTTTTGTTATTGCTGCTGCCTAAGAGTGTGGCTTGAGGTGTCTGTAATAGCACTTTTCCTTAATATTGTTTCAGGATAATCCTTTGGTAACATTGGTAACAGCAGCTATAAATGATAGCACTAAAGTTCCTTAGCTTTTTTTTTTTTTCTTTCTTTTCCTTTTTTCCTCTTTTCTGAGAGGTGGTCTAGTTTGGTCTGGAGCTAAGCTCCCTTAGTTTGAATCACATCTCTACCACTTGCTAGCAGTATGCCATTGAACAAATTATTTAATTTCTCTTTGCCTCAGTTTCTTCAGATGCAAAATGGGTCTGTTTCATAGTGTTGTGAGGATGTAATGAGTTAATGCTTGCACGCACCTGGAACTGTGTCTGGCTTGTAGGAATATTTGGTATATGCTGATCCTTGTTACTCTGATTTCTTTTGTGGCTCTACCATTTAGGAAAAGGATCTCTTATCCCCATTTCAGCTTGAATTAATGAGCATAGTACTATTTAGAGATTCAAAAATAATTTATTACCCTGAAATCAGGGTATATATAAAAGGTTTCAGGGTAATAAGTTATTTTCAAATCTTAAAATAATATTTGTATATTAATTCAGGAAGGCCTGAAATTGGGATAAAATTAATAAACAATACTCCTATCGAGCTGTTACTTATGTCTCAGGAGTCTCCACCCAGCCATGGACTGTTTTAAAGTATTAAAGATAATTTTTGGAAAAGGATAAAATTGTGGCTCTCATACAAATATAAGTACAGGTTTCATTCAGCTCATTAACTAATTGAGGGAACCAGTAACATATTAAAACCCATTTCAACGGAAAATCCAAAGAACAGGCTCACAGCTAGCAAAGACCACTGCCAGATGCAGGACCAGCCCGCTGTCCCTGCCTAATGTGCAAGCAACACTTTATCTGACACGTGTGTCTGTGCACAGGACCCCCACACATCATCATGAGCTCTCTCTGGGAAAGGCACAGATCCTTAGAGACTCGGTGAGCTGTGAGCAATGCATCGAGAGGACATTTGTCATCATCCATTTTAAAGTCTTTTTGCAATTTTTCCTGACAATATGAAAACCTAAATAGAAGTACCAGGAAATAAGAAAATGAGAGATGAAAATAGGATGAGGTATAGAAACCAAGAGAAGAAAATGTTTTTAAAAGGCCAGAAAAATACTTTCCCAGTTCTTTTTACTTTTAAGTTCTTGTCAGGAAAATAACATTTATTTTATTGAATTCTTTGACCTCAGATAGAGAAGTCTTAATTTCGAGAAAGGAAAAGGAATAGAAAGAAAAGGCAGATGTTAAAATATCGATGAGGGTTTTATTTGTCTGATTCATTTAACTTTTTTCAGATAAAAGCTTTGCTCTGCAGAGAATGATGTTGCGTTCAGATTGTAATCCCGGAGAGTATTTCCTACTGCTTGTCTTTTATTTCTATTTGATAGTGTAATTAGGGATTTTCTTTTATGATTTAAAGGTTGGAGAGGACCTATATTTAATTTTTTTAAAAAATACCATCAAAGGGGAAATAGGAGGATTTTACTAATATTTGCTTGTTAAAATGTATTAATTGAGATAGCTTGAAGAATTATGAGCACTTGTAGTAAAACATGCAACTCCTGATGAATCATCAGATGAAAGTGGTGGGAATGCCTTTGGAAGATGAATCAGTTCCTTTTACTTGCAATGAGAATGCTTATGGAAATTTTCTACAGCTGACAGTTAAATGTATAATGTGGAACAATGAGGTGCCAGGGGGTTTGTGGCCAGATCATCTGAGTATGGAAAAGCAAGGGAGAGTAGCAGGGCATCATTTCTGTGTTGCTCTTTGTATGAGTCAGAACTTAAACATTTTATTAATGTACCAGGCATGCATGCTGTCATCTTTCAACCAAGTTAACAACTGGTATTTATTGGCCGCCGTTGAGTGCTAAAGCCCTTCATTTTTCTGAATTTTTAACTGATGTTTTTGTGCACATGCTGCCTTGATACTTATAAAAATGTCAGTAATTGCTCTGAAAAAAAAATGACTTCACTTCGAATTGAGACTAGAATTGACTTTTGAAAAAGATTGTTTGCTTTGTCATGTTGATTGTCACAAATATGTGTTCTTTGCATGGTTTAAAATGTAGTGGAGATAAATTATTTCAACTGAAAAAGAAAGTAAAAACAATTTCAGATTGAGTGAAAGCCCTCACTAGGTTTTGTTTCCTGAAGGTAGTATTCACTTGCCCTATAACAGAATATTTATATAATGTGTGAGAGATAGTACCTGTACAGGAGTGGTGGCAATACTATTGGCGTTTCGCTCCTGCTTTTAGATGATTTGAAGCTGTTCTGTGAACTTATTACTATGAATAGCTATCTGAAGTAGTCAATGGATACACCATTAATGCCTGTTTTATTTTCATGTAGTTTTGATGGGCAATAGAAATCTGATATTTTCTAATCAGTTTGGTGTTCTAACAAGGAAAAGATGAACAATTTTACCATTATATTTTGAAAACAAGGAAGAGTAACATGAAAATAGTTCTTATAAATTTTTATAAAAACAAGTTTTTGGGCTGTGATGTAATGCCTAGGCCCAGAAAGTGTGCCAATACAGAAAATTAAACCTCCAAAACTAAAGGAAACTCATGATACTTAATACACCAGAGTGAAAACAATTGCTACAATTTTAAAGCTAAAAGAATTGAATATAATACACACACACACTCCAAAGAACTATGAAAACCTACTTTTACTGTGCTACGACGCCCACTTTTTCATCTTTCCGTCTGCTAAATCAAGAAAACATGTTCTCTTCAGTGTAAACAAAGTAACACAACTGCAATGAGACCTCCCTGTATGTGGAGTGGTTAGAATTTTTCTCAAAATGAGTTTTGTTGTTTTGTTATGCTACATAGGTCATCACTACAAATCATTCTTCTACGTAAACATGAATGCTGACATATTAAGAACATTCCTGTTAATTTTATGTCTATACACTAAGTCCATATGCTTGTCTCTTCCCATGGCAGGGGAGTAAACCATTTCAGATTTAAATTGAGCTTACACTGCCATCTAATGGAAGCATGTATTTTAGGGGTGGCAAGAGTTGTCAGCTACTGAAATTTTGTGCTTTGATTCATTGATGAAAATATATCATGTATTTACGTAGTAAAGTACATATTGTTTCCAGCCTGTTTCTTCGTGCTAATAGATATAAAGTGTAGACTTAATTTGAATTCCTTGAATGCATATTTGCTTTTATAGACTTGTTGACCCATCCATCAAATCTCTTGCATTTGGAAGGTTAGAATTCAAAATGTAGTTTTCTCGACAAACATTTACATTTTTATTATTAGCTCATGTGTTCTATGATACTAAACAGGTTTCAACAGAGCTTCCAGACTAAGATAGATGAGGGAGAAAGGCCTAGTGATCCATTTTGAAAAATCAGCCAATTAAAATCCTATGAATCATAATGGTCTTATCCCCAACCTACCATAGAGATGTGGCAGGACCAGGCAACATTTAATTCTTTTGTGTATGCATCTTCATAAGTCAGGGCCAACTCTATGGCAGCTAACAACAACCTCATTAGCTGCATAGATATAATGCTGCTTTTTTCCCTATTACTGTTATTAAGATATTAGCTGTTTTCTTCATTTTAAATCAATGCTTGCTCCATTTTCTCCTAAATTTCCATCTTTCTAGATTTATAGTTCTGTTTTTTTTTAAAATTGTGATTTGGGTGAAGATTTACAGAGCAAATTCACTTTCTATGCAGCAGTTTACATATACTTTGTCTCATGACATAGACCACAGTTTACCACAGTGCAACAACTCCCCTCCCACTTCCTCCCCATAGGTACCTCTTCCTAGTGTCCATCCCTCCATGGACTCCTGAGCTGTCTCCCTGTGCATAGGCAGCCCTTCTTTCTCAACGATTGTTCTCTCCAAGGAGTGTATCTACCTCAGGTAAATGTTCAATTCCTATGCCTGTCTTCTGTTTGGCTGGAAACCACAGATGTGGGTTCAATTCCAGACCTGAAGGGCAGCTAGGGGCCATAGTCTCAGTGGTTCCACCAGGCTTTATCAGACCAGCAAACCTGGTCCCCCTTCC
>NW_006921614.1:17899872-17910653 GCF_000298275.1 Orycteropus afer afer
ATGTGTCTTGGTGATTTTCTTTTGGGGTCTATCCTGTTTGGGGTTTGTTGGACTTCCTGAATGAATATATTCTCATCTTTCATCATATCAGGAAAGTTCTCCTCCAGCAAGAAAACCTGCAGTATCTGGGGATAGGGCATTAAAAGAAAAAAAGTAGAGAAGGAAAATAATGAAGGAAAGAAAATGGGAAAAATGCAAAAAGAAAAACAAGAAACAGGGTTAACCATGAGAAAATTGGGGGGGGAGGGACCTTAAATTAAAAAAAAAAAAAAAATTTCAACCAGGAACATGGGAAAGAAAAAATGCTGAAAACTAGGACCTGGGAGGGGATGATTAAGAATAATAGTAAAAAGGACAAAAATAATAATAGTTGTTTAAAACGGACAAATACAAGCAAACTAATCACCAGAAAAAACAAAGCGAAAAAGAAAAAAAATAAAAATAAAAAAGAGAGAGGAAAAAAAAATGGGTGGAGGACGGGGCAGGGCACCCAGGCTCCATCTGAGCACACTGACTGTGATGGAGTTCCTGTGGGTCTAGAAGGTAGGTGGGAGTGGGGATGGCCGCACCTCCGTTCCCCAAGCAGGTGTGGGGTATAAGAGAAATAAGAGGAATGTTGTACCTTTTCAGTCTTGCATGTCCGGAGGGTCCTTGGGGTTGCTGGCAAGCAGAATGTGTTCTTAAGCCCCAGGAATCTGCGAGAGCGCTGTCTCTTTAAATATCCAAAGTAGCCGCTTTTAGACCTCAAAATGGCGGCACCCTTCGGACCGGCAAAAGTCCTCAGCTCATCCCTCCTTTCTCTTCACCGTCTTTGTTTATTCTGCAGCCACTGGAGCAGTCCTCCGTGCAGTCCCTGACTAGCAGGGCTGATATTTAGGTTAATTCTTAAGTCCTATCAGCAGTCATGAATCTCCAAGCTATCTGTGCAGTCAGGATCACTCAGGATCACTGTCAGACCGCAGCTCCGTATGTCCCCTTTTTTTTGGTATTTTCACTCAAATTCTTCTGCTGGTTGTGGTTTAGTCCACTTTTATATCCTTCCCGTCAAGGCTCATGGGTCCAGGATTATCTTCTGTGTCTGTGTTAATTGGTTTCCCTTTTCTTTGTTGAAGAGGGTCTGTGCAGTCTTTCTGCCTAGTCTGCCATCTTGCTGGAACCTAGTTCTGTTTTTTTCATACCTAAGATGTTCTGATTCTTTATTTGAGCATGAAGGCACTGAGTTCAAGTGTTGACTAATTCTTTGTAACCTGAGACTATTTTCTCATCTGTAGTAGTGTGGACATATTTAACTCAGATGTTGTAATGAGAATCAAATGAAATGAGTCTTATGAAAATAAATCTGTAAAATATAAAGGGCTAAATAAGCACAAGGCATAAAAATAACAAAATAACCATTTTGAACATTTATTGTGCCAGAGTCTGCTAAATCATCCCTATGAATTATCTACTTCAGTCCTCAGATATCATAATCCCTTTATCCTCATGAATAAATGGCATCTTAGAGAAGTTAGATAGCTTTTCCGGAAGTCATATAAAAGCAAACCACATTTACTGCTATCGAGCTGATTTTGACTCATACTGATGCTGATGGGTTTCCAAAGCTGTAAATCCTTATGGAAGCAGACAGCCTTATCTTTCTTCCATGGAGCAGCTGGTAGGTTTGAACCACCAGCCTTGCCAAAGGCCTTAACCACTACACTATCAAAGCTCTTTAAAGGTTATACAGACCAATCTAAAACAAAAAAAAAATTAAAAAACGAAAAAACTAAACTCACTGCAGTCAAGTCTGTCTCAACTCATGGTAACCCCATGTGTTACAGGGTATAACTTCTCTGTAGGGTTTTCTTGGCTGTAATCCCTACAGAAGCAAATTGCCAGGCCATTTCTCCATGGTGCTACTGTGTGGATTTGAACCACCAACTTTTTCATTAGTAGATGAATGCTGTTTGTGCCACCCAGGAACCTTAGACTTCAAAATTGAACCCAGAGCCTGCACTGTTAACCAGTTTACTATTTCTTCCTCCCATTATATATGTTGAGATGAGTCATTTTGTCACTTTGCAGGTAAGTTCACCTGGAACTTCATTGATTCTTGGCATTGTCATTAATTTTCTCTTTTTCCAGATCGTGTATTTCACATTTCAGAATCAAAATCAACTTTCCAGCAGAGTAGCCATTCAAGCCCCCAAACACCACATTTAAAACAAAGATCTAACACCCGAACATTGATGAAAAGGGCCAGGTGTGTCTGCCTGTATTTAGTGCTGAAAACTGGAAACCAAAACTCACCGAGTAATTCAGTCCCTCATGACACTGGTCAATGACCCCCAGCCAAACACCTGTTCAAGGCTGACCTAGCCAAAGAATATTTTAAGCACCATAAAAAGTTCTGTAAGAACGCTGAAGAGTTTACAAGAAATATGGGGAGAAGCAGCCTGTGGACTAACCGCTCCAGTGGTTGGTGACAGCCAGTATGAGCAGAGACTGAGCAGTTGAATTCAGACCTTGTACAGATGGACTCTGTGGAGCATTGATGGGTGCCACCACCTGGCATCTGCACTTACTAACTTTCTACAGTTTCTTAATCTGAAGTGGTGTAGGTACCCTGTAAAGAAAGAATTAAAAATTTACAATGTTCTTAAAAAAAAGGGGGGGGGGACAACAAATGCTGGCAAGGTTTTGGAAGTCTGATTCTGAAGGCCCCCTTATCATATGGAGGGTTGCCAGGAACAATAAACCCTTACCAAATCAATAAATTAGCTTTGTCAACCTGGATGCTGTGGAAGTTTTTCATTCCACGTTTGCAAATCTCTTCAAGTTCCTTCATCAGCCTCCTGCTGGCCACCATCTTGGATCTGGTGCTTCTGCTGTCCCATTTTCCTTTTTTTTTTTTTTTTTTGACTAGTGCCATTATTGCTCATATGAGATGGTATCTCATAGTTTTGATTAGCATCTCTCTAATGGTTAAAGATTGTGAACATCTCTTCCTGGGTTTTTTTTTTTTTTTTGCTGCCTGAATGTCTTCAGTGAATGTTCTTAGCCCATTTTTAAATTAAATTGTCTTTTTGTTGTTGAGTTATTGGAGATTTCTATTTTTGTCAGATATGTCATTGCCTTTTTTTTTTTTCCACAGTCTATGAGTTCTCTTTTTACTCTTCTAGAGAATTCTTTTGATGAGCATAAGTATATGATTTTCAGTCCCAGTCATCTAGTTTATTTTCTGCTCCGTACACATTTTTAGTTATGTTTGATAGTCTGTGTCATAAATTAGGGCTCCTGGTTTTACCTCTATTTTTTTCCTGCTCTGTTCTTTGTAGTTTTACATTATAGTTGTGCACTTAGGTCTTTGATGCATTTTGAGTTAGTTTTTATGTACGGTGTGAGATATGAATCCTTGCTTCATTTTTCTGTGAATGAATATCCAGTTTTTCCAGTATCATTTGTTAAAGAGACTATCTTTTCCCTATTTAATGGCTTTTGACCAGTTGTGGAATATCAGCTGTCCATAGGTGGATGGATTCATTTCTGGGTTCTAAATTCTGTTCCATTGGTCTGTGTATCTGTTATTGTACCAGTACCATGCTATTTTGACTACTGGGGTTATATAGAAAATTCTTAGTATGGGAAGTGTGAGGCCTCCTATTTTATTGTTCTTCAGTAATGCTTTACTTATCCAGGACCTCTTTCCGTTGCATATAAAGTTAGTGATTAGTTTTTTCATCTCATTAAAGGGTGTTGTGAGAATTTGAATTGGGCTTGCATTATATTTGTAGGTTGTTTGGGTAGTATTGACATTTTCACAAAGTCTTCCTATCTATGAGTGTGGTATGTTTTTCCATTTTTGTATGTCTGTTTTAGTTTCTTGCAATATTGTTTTGATGTTTTCTTTGTTTATGTCTCTAGTTAGGTTTATTCCTAAGCACTTTATCTTCTTAGGGGCTACAGTAAATGATATGGTTTTCTTTATTTTCTTTTTGAGGTTTTCTTTGACAGTGTAGATGAATCTGACTGATTTTTATATGCTAATTTTGTACCCTGGCACTTTGCTAAATTCTTCTATTAGTTTCAGTAACTTTCTTGTAGAGTCTCTGGGGTCATGTCACCAGCAGATAGGGATAGTTTTACTTCTTCCTTGCCACTTTGGGTGCTCCCCCCCCCCCCTTGCCTTATTGCTCTAACGTAAGATTTCCAGAATAATATTGACTAAGAGAGGAGCTCTGGTAGCCTAGTGCCTAAGGTGCTTGACTGCTAACGAGAAGACTGGTGGTTCAAACCCACCAGCCACTCCTCAGAAGGAAGGTTTGGCAATCTACTTCTGTAGTGATACTGCCTTGGAAACCCAAGGAGGGGCTGCTATGAGTTGGGTCCGACTCGATGGCAAATAATAACAACAATTGAGTAAAAGTGGTGGAAAAGAGCAGCATTGTCTTGATCCCGTTCTCAAGGGGAATGCTTTCAGTCTCTCTCCATTGAGAATAAGCTTGCCTGTTGGTTTAGTATATTTGCCCTTACTTATGTTGAGGAATTTCCCTTCTATTCCTCCTTCACTGAGATTGTTATCAGGAATGGCTGTTGGATTTTATCAAATATTTTTTGTGTGTCCATTGAGATTATCATTTGGTTCTTTCCCTTTGTTTTATTTATATGGTAGATTACGTTGATGGATTTTCTAATGTTGAATCATCCTTGCATACTTCATATGATAGATATCCCACTTGGTCGTGATATATTGTTTTTTATACGTTGTTGAATTCTGTAGGCTAGGATTTTCTTGAGAATTTTTGTGTCTATGTTCATGATGGATATAGGTCTATAATTTTCTTTTTTAGTAATGTCTTCACCTGACTTTGACCTCAAGGTTATGCTCACTTCATGGAATGAATTAGGGAGTATTCCTTCCTTTTCTTTTGGCATAGTTTGAGTAGGATTGGTAGAATTCTCCGGTGAAGCCATCTGGGCCTGGATTTTTTTTGTTGGGATTTTTTTGTTTTTTTTAACGACCTCCTCAATTTCTTGTTTTGTTATGTGTCTGTTAAAATTTTGACATTAGTCTGTGTTAGTTTAGGTAAATAATGTGTTTCAAAAACTTTGTCCATATATTCTAAGTTCTCAAATTTATTGGATTATAGTTTTTCATAATATTTTTTTATTAATTTTTTTTATCTCAGTTGGTTCTGTTGTAATATTGCCCATCTCATTTGTTATTTTGGTTATTTGCATCTTCTCATTCTTTTCCTTTTACCATATGGCCATTGGTTTATCAGTTTTATTGATCCTCTAAGAAAACCAGCTTCTTCTCTTATTAATTCTTCGTATTGTTTTTCTATTTCTTTCTTTTTTTTTTTTCTTCTAATGCTTGACATTTCTTTTCTTCTGGTTATTGTGGGTTTCATTTGCTATACTTTTTCTATTTGTTTGAGTTGTAGGGCTAAGCTTTTGATTTTGGCCCTTTCTTTGGATGTGTGTATTTAGTGCTATGAAATACCCCCTGAACATTCTTTCACTGTGTCCCAGAAGTTTGGTATGTTGTGTTTTCATTCTGTGGTGCAGTGAATTACTTGGTATAGCTCTTCTAGCCATGGTTTTTGTGACTCCCAACAAAACACTAGGTGGAACTATGCAAATGTAAGGTGCTTTTGGTCCACCCAGGGGATGGGATAGCTTGTTATTAATGTAAATAAGGTACATGGCACCCTTGAGGCAGTGGGACCATAGAAACAAGATATATAAAATCCTAATGTGGGGATTGGTCAGTTTTGTCATTCTGCTAGGCTTAAAATGAGCCCTCCTTGAGACAGAAAGGGAGCTCTGGTACCATAGTGCCTAAGGCACTTAACTGCTAACCAGAAGGTTGGTGGTTCAAACCCACCAGCCACTCCTTGGAAGGAAGGTTGGGCAATATATTTCTGTAGTGATATTGCCTCGGAAACTCAAGGAGGGGTCACTATGAGTCGGGTCCAACTTGACGGCAAACAACAACAATGACAGAGGCAGAAAGGGGGCATCTTGCTAACATCAAGACAGACGGCAGCTAGGAGTGGACTGTTTTCTAGGACCCGAGATTCTTGTGCTGAGACAGCAGAGAGATGGTGGCAGCAGCAGTAGCAGCAGCAGCACTAGCAGCAAAACCAAGTTATCAGAAGGAGACAGCAGCATGCTTATCAGCCCCTGGAGTGAGAAAGCTGAGTGCCGGCAGGAGTCTTGTTGGCGGAGTAGGGTTCACTTACATGCATCTATCAGCAGAATTAAGAGTTTAGTAATACTTGCCTGAGCAGAGCAGAGGCTAGGCCAAGAGGCCAATGGCCAAAGAGAGGTGTGCCTTTGGGCATGGCTGAGGGGAGGCTGTCCTTATTGAAGAATTGTATCCTAAGTGCATTCCTGAACCCAAATTGTAACTTGTTACTTCCTTAATAAACCGGATATTGTGAATATTGTCTGTGGGTTCTGTGTGGCCATTGCAATGAATTATGGAACCCAACAAAGAAGTAGTGAGTGCTGTGGGAGGGACAGTTGGTGTCAGAATTGGTAAGGCTGGGGCATGGCGGCATGTCTGGCCTCACAGGAATAAGCCTTGGGCTGCTGATAGTGATTTTCTTTCCCTCTCATGAGGTTGGAGGAGGTCAGAGGACACTTCCTCCTTGATCTGGTGCACATTCTCATCTGATTCTAGGAATTCTTTTAAAATTCTTCTACTACCTAGTAGTTTTTAAGCAGGATGTTATTCAGTTTCCATGTGTATGATTTATTTCCTCCTTGTTCTTCCTATTACTGATTCCTAATTTGCACCCTTGTCATCAGGGAAGAAGCTTTGTGGTATTTTGATGTTTTAAAATTTATTGAGACTTGCTTTGTGCCCCAAAATATAGTCTACTGTGGAAAATGATCCACGTGGATAGGAGAAGAATGTGTATTGTTTTCCTGTTGGGTAATGTGTCCTGTGTTTGTCTGGAAGGTCAAGTTAGTTGGTGTGTTATTTAAATCTTCTGTATCTTTGTGGATAAGGCATTTGGCTGCTAACCAGAAGATTTGTGGTTCAAGCTAACCAGCTGCTTTGCAAAAGGAAGATGGGACAATCTACTTCCATAAAGATTTATAGCCTCTGAAACTTAGTGGAGGGTGCTGTGAGTCAGAATCTACTTGATGGCAGTGAGTTTGTTTTTTTGTTTTTCTTTATGTCTTTGTTGAGTTTTGTAGTTGCTTTATATATTGTCAAAAATGCTTTGTTAAAGTCTCCTCCTATTATTGTAGAATTGCCAGTTTCTCTTTTCAATTTTGTTAAAGTTTGTTTTATGTATTTTGGAGCTCTGTCACCGGGTGTATAAATATTTACTATGATTAATGTCTTCTTAGTAGATTGATACCTTAATCAATATATAGTGCCCTTCCTTGTCACTTATGGTGAAGTTGACTCAAAGTGTATTTTATCAGAGATTAATATAGTCAGTCCTCCTCTTTTTTTGGTTACTGTTTGCTTGATATATTTTTTTCTATCCTTTGATTTTTAACCTATTTTTGTCTTTGTGTCTACATTGCTTTTCTTCTAGGGAACATTTACTGGGTCATGTCTTTTTCTTTTTTTTTAATTCATTCTGCCACTCCCTGTCTCTCAACTGGTGCATTGAAAACATTTACATTCTGTTTGATTAATGATAGATATGAATTTACTGTTGTCATTTTCTAATTTTGTTGATAATTTCTTTGTTTTGCTTTATTTCCTATGTTGTTTTTGTTTTTTGAATATTCCTTTAATTTCCTTAGTTTTTGTTGATTTTGTGTTTACTACATCTTTTTGATTTTCTTCTGTATTTTGGTGAGTAGATTTATTACTTTTCTTTGTGGTCAGTGTAAGATTTACTTTTATCTTCCTAAGTTTAAAGCTATCTGTTATTTTTTGATACTGCCTTGATTTCCTCTGTTTTGGTCCTCTAGCGCTACTCTAACAGAGGATACCACAAGTGGATAGCTTTAACAAACAGGAGTTTATTCTCGATTACAGTGTAGGAGACTAGAAGTCTGAATTCAAAATGACAGCTCTAGGGCCTGGGTGGAAGCCCCTTGACCTTGGCTTCAACTCTATCTCTTGCTCCTGGCCCTCTGAAGCTGGAGGCATCTCTTCACTCAGGCAGCAGCTGGTTGCTGAGGCTAACAAGACCAAGGTTGACAAGTAAAAAGGTATATTCCCAAGACTATCACACAACATGGCAGTTCACAGGTTAAAGTCCAGGAATGATCCTAAGGTCAGCAGGAAACATGGCAGGATGCTGAATGAAGACTCAGATATATACAGTGTCCATGTGTGCCAAAAAGCTACAGAGACCTTTCTCAGTGCTTTTTCTCATATACTGGAAGCAGACCATGTCCTTAAGGCAGCTACTCAGCTGCTCCAGTAGATTCCCCCATGGAGGTGATTACCAGTCTCATCATAGGGTATCACTACATTCAGCTGCTTAGTCACTCAAAACCAAGCCCAGCCATGTTGACACATAACTTAACTACCACACTCTCCATACAGAAATTCTATTACTATGCCATCAGTTCTCCCTTTTTGTTTTGAAGTTATCACTGATTGTAGATTATCATGTCTGTTCCCCTGTTTTAAGTTTTATAGCTTTGTTTTACTTTTGGAAGTTCTTTATGTGGGTTGGTATCTGGGTGATGCTGTCATGTATTATGCTTTCAGATTGTTGTCTGATGGTGTTGGTTTTCTGTCCGAATGACTGTCTTTAATATTTCTTGTAGGGTTGGTCTGTTTTTCAAATTCCCATAATTTCTGTTTATCGGGGAATATCCTAGTTTTGTTATCATGTTTGAGAGCCAATTTTGTTGGACATACGATTCTTAGTTGGCAATTCTTATCTTTCATGGTTTTATATTTTAACCCACTGCCTCCTTGCTTGCATGGTTTAAGCCACAAACTTAGGGCTTAGTCTCATTAATTCCCCTTTGTAGGAGATAGTTGGTTTTTCATGAGCACTCTCAGAAGTCTCTCTTTGTCTTTGGTTTTATAAAGTCTGATTATGATATGTCTTAGTGACTTTCTTTTGTAGTCTATCCTGTATGGTGTTTGTTGAGCTTCTTGGATGGAAATTTTCTCATCTCTTATGATATTAGGGAAGTTTTCTGTCAGCAAATCTGCAAAGATTCTTACTGTGCTTTTATTTGTTTCCTCCTGTTACGGAATTCCAACTCAGCATAGATTGTTCCTCTTTATAGTGTCCCACAAAGCTCTTAGGCTTTCTTTGTTTTTCTGAACTTTTTCCTAAAAGATTAGTATCAAAGGATTTGTCTTCTGTCTTAACAATTATTTCTTCTATTGCTTCAATTCTACTTCTTTGTCCTTACATTGAATTAACTATTTCTGATATTAAAAAATTCTAGGAACAAAGAAAAAGGAAACCAATTAACACAGACACAGAAGATAATCTTGGACCCCTGAGCCTTGATGGGAAGGACATAGAAGTGGACTAAACCCCAACTAGCAGAAGAATTTGCATGAAAATACCAAAAAAGGAGACATACGGAGCTGTGGTCTTGCAGCGGTCGTGAATGAGCCTGATGGCACAGACAGCTTGGAGATTCCCGAGTGGTGGTAGGACTTATGAATTAACCTAAAAATAACCCTGCTAGCCAGGGACTGCACGGAGGACTGTGCACAGTGGCTGGGGAACAAACGGAGAAGGAGAAGAGAAAGGTGGGTTGAGCTGTGGACTTTTGCCAATGCGGAGGGTGCCGCCATTTTGTAGGTTTAAAAAGCGGCTTGACTGTTTTGGATATTTAAAGAGACAGCGCTCTCGCAGATTCCCGGGGTGGTAGGACTTAAGAATTAATCTTAAAAAATCACCCTGCTAGCCAGGGACTGCACAGAGGACTGTGCACAGTGGCTGGGGAATAAACAGAGAAGGTGAAGAGAAAGGTGGGCTGAGCTGTGGACTTTGGCCAGTCCGGAGGGCACTGCCATTTTGAAGGTTTAAAAAGCGGCTTGACTATTTTGGATATTTAAAGAGACAGTGCTCTCTCAGATTCCTGGGGCTTAAGAACATTTTCTGCTTTCCAGCAACCCCAAGGACACTCAGGACCTGCAAGACTGACAAGTTTTTTGAAAGTTATTTGATTGTAATTTATGTCTGATTGAGTGGGAGACAACAACAGTCCCCATAAGACACAACTACACCCACACCTCCTGCAACTTCACTTACTGAGCGACAGTCACTGCCTCCTTCTCCACCAACAGGCAAACAATAAAACACCACCAAGAAGAGCCTGAATTACCGTTGGCGGCTCTTCACAAACAGTTAACATAGATCTAAATACAGCAGCGCCACGATACCTCGGAAACAACAGACCATCATAGTCCACACAAAGAAGCAGGATAAAGTGGTAGAAACAAGGGAGCAGGTTACAGACCCAGAACACATCCCTGAGGAAGAAGCAGCATTGAAGCTCTCTGATAAGGAAGGTATCTTCAAAGCATTGAGAGACAGACCGAAGAAAACACAGAAAAAACCTTACAAGAATTTTGGAAGAAAATACAAGAACAAAATGACAAAATAAATGAAAATTTAGAAATGATTCTAAATCTACAGATAGAAATAGAGAAAATTAATACTAAATTGTCAAAAATAAATAGCAAATTGGAAGGGCAAAGGAGTAGAATTGATGCAACGGAAGGCAGAATTAATGAGATTGAAGACAAATACCTGAATACTTCTTTGGAAAGGGATCAATCAGAACAAAAATCAAAGCAAAATGAAGAAAGCCTAAGGTTCATGGGGGATACCATC
>NW_006921614.1:17911085-17912711 GCF_000298275.1 Orycteropus afer afer
ATTTCCAGATAAGCAGAAACTAAGGGAATTTGTTAAAACCAGACCAACGTTACAAGGGATGCTAAAGGGAGTCCTTTGAACAGAGAACCAAAAATAGCAAATAACAACCATTAATACACAAGATGACATAACCCAGAAATCACAGCTATGGACATATCCCAAATAAAATGAGCTTATAAGATTGTAAACAGGCAACCAGAGACATCAATTGGCAAGTGAGGACAACTGCAAACAAAAAAGAGGGAAAAGACTGTGTAGTCACAGAACTTCTAAATGGTGAGGAAGTTAAGAGAGTTCAAAGATAGAATGGACTGTTGTAACAAGTTCTGTACCTCACACCGTACACAAAAATGAACTCCAGATAGATCAAAGACTTAAATGTGAAACCTAAAACTATACAGTTCCTCAAAGAAAATTTAGGGGCAAATGTAAGGCCCTAATATATGGCATAAATAGACTATACAATAGCCAAAAGATGGAAACAACCTAGGTGTCCATCAACTGAGGAATGGATAACCAAACTATGGACATACACGCAATGGAATACTATGCAACACTAAAGAATAATGTAGAATCTGCAAAACACCGCATAACATGGATAAACTTGGAGGACATTATGCTGAGGGAAATAAGTCAATTACAAAACAACAAATATTGTATTAGTCCGTCATTGTAAAAGTTAAGCAAAGGTTTATCTATAGAAGGACATTTTCTTTGTTGGTTACCAGAGGTGGAGGGGGGAGGGAAGGCTGTTAGTTAGATAGAGGTAAGTATTGATTTGGGTGAAGAGAAGGGCAATGTACCAAATGTGAGTGACCAGTATGGCAGCACTGAGGATGAGAAAGACATAGAGGTACATGGGACGTACAGACAACAAATATGAACCCTTTTGCACATACAGTACTGTGTTGTTAGTGAAGGCAAGCTTGGGTGTGTGGGTGGATAGATGGGTAGGTAGGCTGAATGATTAGGTATGTCTATGAAATGGGGAGTGTATCCAAGTACATATATAGGGTTGGCAGACAATGGTCCTGTAAGTTTATGTGAATGATCAGAATTCCCAGGTGTGTAGTAGAGTTGACAAAGGGAAGGTTGTGGTCACTGCTTGGTCACAGCCAGTTACCCAGAGGGACCGAGTAGTTGAACCTGCGGGCTTGGGACCATAGTCGCAGGGACATCAAGCTCAATTGGCATAACATACTATATAAAACATTGTTCCACCTCCGACTTTGGCAAGTAGTGACTGGGATCTTAAAAGCTAGCAAGCTGCCATCTAGATGCAGTGATGGGTCTCTTCTCGTCTAGAGCAAAGAAGAATGAAGAAAACCAAAATTAATGGAAACAATTAGTCCTGGCGACTGGTACACCATCCGACGTGCAGGCTATACAACTATGAGACCAGAAGAACTAGATGGTGCCCAGCTACCACTGTCATCCACTTGAAAGGGTATCTGTGTAGCAGATCCTTGATAGAGAGGGAAAACAATGTGGAACAAAATTCAAAATCATTTGGAGAAAAAAAAGGGGTGGGGGATCAGGTTTGCTGGTCTGATAGAGCCTGGTAGAACCACTGAGACTATGGCCCCTAGCTGCCCTTCAGGTCTGGAATTGAACCCACACCTGTGG
>NW_006921614.1:17912970-17916884 GCF_000298275.1 Orycteropus afer afer
ACTGTGGTCAATGTCATGAGACAAAGTATATGTAAACTGCTATATGGAAAGTGAATTTGCTCTGTAAATCTTCACCCAAATCACAATAATAAAAAAAAAATTAAAAAAAAATTCTGGATTTCCAGTTGCTGTTTTTGTATCCTTTCAATTTTTGATTTATTTTGTTATAATATTGTTTAATTCTTCTAGCGTTTTGTCTTTTTCTTAGTCTCTTTGAGGATGATATATATGTGTTTTGAATTCTTTATCAGGTGGTTCCATTACCATATTTTCCTCATGAAAGATTTCTGGCCCTTTATTTTTGTCACTTAGTTGAGCCATCTTGTTCTGTTTCTTTATGTGATTAGGTATTGTTTGTTGTCTCTGAAGCATTAAGGTGTTATTTATGTGTTGATTATATGTTTGTTTGCTTCGACTTAATTTTCATTTTGTATTTGATATATCTAGGTAGATGAGCAGGCATACTTTGCTGCTCAGTAGTTTGGCAGAGCTGGAGCTCTCACCACCTGTCTCTGAGTGGTCAGGGGAGTGGCTAGTAGTGTGAGCACGGGTCTCTGTTTACTGGTTATGTGGGATGGCTGAGAGTGGGTTGGATGGGTGTTGACTACCATTCCTTGTTGTTCTTGTGACATGAGAACAGTGTTGGTACTCATTGAGTGGGGGGGACACTGGATATGGTGGGTTTAGTTGTTGAGTGGGAGCATGGAAGCACACCCTCCTCTCATCACTCATCTAATGGATGGGACTGTGGGCAGCTTGGGTAGCCAGAAATGCTATTGTAATGTTAGGGGTCGAATAGCAGGTGGGGTTGGTGGAGTGGCCCTGTGCCACTTGAAGGGGCCGGTTCCCTGTTAGGGGATGGGGTAGGGTGAACAGGATCATTGGAGTGGTCCTATACTGTGCAGACGGACAATTTGCTGGACAGAAGGTGGGGTCAGGCTAGCAGGGTTGCCAGAGCAGTCCCAGCCCACTCAGAGGGGTGAGTTGCCAGGCAGGGGAATGGGATTGTTTATGGTCAGGGTTGCTAGAGCCATCTTATGGTGCTCAGAGGGGTAGGTCAATAGATGAGAATTGTGGTCAGGCAGGCAGGGTCATAAAGTGGTTTTGCACTGCTTAGAGTATCAGATCTTTCTGGCAGGGGCCAGAGTTTGGCAAGTGGGGGCACTGCAGCTGCCAGCACTTGGTGAGTAGATGAGAGAGACAGGTCTGGGTTGGGGGTAGCAAAGAGAGGCTTAAACTGTAGTTCATGGTGGTTGAGGTGGCAGCTATGGGGGGGGGTTCAGCCTCTAGTTGTAAGGAGTGTGTGGGGAGGGAGAATATGCTCTTCAGTCACTGGGTGAGGTTGTCTGGGCACTTCCCATTGGCTACAGTAAACAGTTGGGACCTTACCCTTGTCAAGTGGTTGGGGGAGGGACTGCCTACTGTATTCCAGTCAGGTGAGGAATCTATGCTTTGTGGGTGCCACCCGCCCTAATGGTAAGGGACTGCTACTCTTTAGTAAACCTGTCTCTAGATCCTAGTTCTCTCCCTACTGCATGTACACTAGGATCCCTAGAACTCTCACCTTCTTTCCTGTGCTTTCCCTCCTGAGATCTGGATCATGTTCCACACATTCCTCTGGGTGTGTCTACTCAGTTTCTCTGTTTCTTATTAGGGATGCTGTGACGTTGCCTTCCTGTGCTTCTCATCCAAGATAGCTATTGGCTTTGTCTCAAGATGGCTGTGCTGAGCCGAGATGTCTGGCAGAGTTCCTCCACTCCATGTCCCTCCTTGTTTGTTGAATTTGTTCAGTTTCTCCTTCCAATTGGTGTTCTAATCAGTTCTTTATTCTTCCTTTTGAAGTTCAACCAAAAAAAAAAAAATAAGACAAACTCACTGTTGTTGAGTTTATTCCAACTCATAGCGACCCCTCCTTGGGTTTCCAAGGTGGTACTTCTACGGAAGTAGATTGCCCAGTCTTCCTTCTGAGGAAAATTGGCATCTGTATCTGTTTCTCTTGGTGTTTTGAATCTTTGTTACAGAGGCAGGTGTGGTACTTCTGACTAAGGTGCCATTTTGGCTCCCCTTGAATTGATTTTTGAGTGTGATGTGAGGCATGGATACTGATTCATTCTTATGCATGTGGAAATCCAGTTTTCCCAATACCATTTATTGAAGAAACTGTTTTTCTCCCTTGAATGGACTTAGTACCTTTGTCGAAAATCAGTTGACCATAGATGTATAGGTTTATTTCTGAGCTTTCAATTCTCTTCCATTGGTTTGTGTGTCTGTTACTATACCAGTACCAGACTGTTTTGATAACGGTAGCCGTATAGTATGTTTTGACATCGGTATGTTGTGTGCAAATTGTTTTACATCTTTGTGTTAGGATTTTATCATCTTTAAAATAATGCTGTTTTATTTTTGTAAGTCTGATTCCTAGTGTAAATCTAGCTACTCTTACAGTTTAAAGAGCTATTGTAAGATTCGTGAAAGAGTTTTAATGACTTACATAAGAAATCACCATAGAATAAACTCAATCTAGGGGTGATTATGAAAGTTTGCTCACAATTAGATGACATTTTGACAAAAGGATCCAATGACTTTTACATTTCTGCTTCCAGTTTCAATGCAGAGCTTCTTTGGATAGAGCAGGTGGCTCCCCACATGTATGAAGCTTGAGTTTCAGTCTCCCATCACTCCTATCCCTCCTGTCTGCCCCTGCCAGGGATGTGTCACACAATTGAATGAGAAAGGAAGGTGCTGAGCTTGTGGAGCACGGACAGGTCCACAAGCTTCTGTCACTGCCCTAGACTCTCGCTTGTACATGAAGGCAGGCTCGTGAGGAGGCGACATAGAGAAATTCCTCTGAGCTAGGGGCGTGCTTAACATTTCTTAGAGTCTTCACTAGACGTTAGGCCTACAGGATAAAAATTAAAGTACATTTATGGAATTTATCAATTTAGTACATTGCAAATGAGATGTTATGAAAGTTTTAAGAGTCAGGAGCAAATAATGGGTACTGTTTAGTCTTAGTAATTTCACTATTGCATAAAACCGATATGTTGTTGAATTTTGTGCCTCCATTTTATACATTTTTTTGCTTTACTTATCATCATTCAATCATAGATCTTTATTTTATTTTATTTTTTTATGTTGTCAGTTCTAAACTCGAGCAGTCCTCTTCACAGTTCTGCTTGGATTGCAGACAAGAAACCACTCAAGCAAAGTCAAACTATACAGGGTTGAAGGGAGGGATAGCAGAGCTCAGCCTGTCTTCTCCGAGTCCCTTTTCACTTCTTGTCTTTCAGTTGTGCTCTTATTATGTGAGTTTTGAATTGATCCTTGTTAGATGAGAATTTCATGTAGTTAAATAATTAGTAAAAACTATTATTAGTAAGGATTTAAGATATTGGTGATTCTGTAATATATTTTAATTCTGTTAAGATGATTTAACTTTCTTGAGCAATTAATGTGCTAGGCACCACGTAGAATGATGCTCATGGAAGCTCTTATAGAGGCATAGTGTGCTGCACGTGATGTATGTACCCCTCCACCCCCCTCTCTCATACTCAGGTGGACCTCCCTAGTTGACCATGCTGTTCTTTTCCACTGAATGAGAATAAGCCACATGGTCCTAAACACAGCACTCTAGACAGATGCTACTAATCAGTTAGGGTAGGGCTATAGACAGAAACCTTCTTAGATTTTTTGATAGGACTCAGCATGGCCTAGCTTAGCCTAAGTCTTCACTCAATCATTGTTGTGGTTGTTGTTGTGTGGCGTCGAGTCGGCCCCTACTCATAGCGACCCCTCCTTGGGTTGCCGAGGCAGTATCACTATGGAAGTACATTGCCCAACCTTCCTTCCGAGGAGTGGCTGGTGGGTTTGAACCACCAGCCTTCTGGTTAGCAGTCAAGTGCCTTAGGCACTAT
>NW_006921614.1:17937265-17950958 GCF_000298275.1 Orycteropus afer afer
TCCCACTCAATTAGACACAAATTACAATTGAATAACCATCAAAAAACTAAAAGCACATGCACAAAAAATACACCATGTAATCATATAGGAACAGTAACCAAAAATAGAAAAAAGGGAAAAAGAAGAAGAAAAAACAAGAAAACCTGCAATATCTAGGAATAGGGCACTAAGAGAAAAAAAGTAGAGGAGAATAATGAGGGAAAAAAAATGGGAAAAATGTAAAAATAAAAACAAGGAACGGGGTTAACCACCAGAAAAAAGGGGGAAAAAACAAACAAACAAACTTAAATTAAAAAAAAAATTTCAACCAGGCACAGGGAAAAGAAAAAATTCTAAAAACTAGGACCTGTGAGGGGAATATTAAAAATAATAGTAAAAAGGACAAAAGTATTAATAATAATATTTGTTTTATAGCAGACAAATACAAGCAAACTACTCAGCAGAAAAAAGAAAGCGAAAAAGAAAAATATAAAAATAAAAAGAGAAAAAAAAAATCGGTGGAGGACAGGGCAGGGCACCCAGGTTCCGTCTGAGCACACAGACTATGATGGAGTTTCTGTGGGCCCAGAAGGTAGGTAGGAGTGGGGTATGGCCACATCTCTGTTCACCAAGCAGGTGTGGGTTATAGGAGTAACAAGAGGAATGTCGTACCTTTTCAGTCTTGCAGGTCCCGAGTGTCCTTGGGGTTGCTGGAAAGCAGACAGTGTTCTTAAGCCCCAGGAATCTGCGAGAGCGTTGTCTCTTTAAATATCCAAAGTAGTCAATTCACTTTTAAGCCTTCAAAATGGCGGTGCCCTTCTGACCAGCAGACGTCCACAGCTCAGCCTGCCTTTCTCTTCCCCTTCTCCATTTATTCCCCAGCCACTGGAGCAGTCCTCCGTGTAGACCCTGGCTAGCAGGGCTGATTTTTAGGTTAATTCTTAAGTTCTGCCAGCACTCGGGAATCTCCAAGCTGCCTGTGCCATCAGGGTCACTCAGGATCACTGCCAGATCACAGCTCCATATGTCTCCTTTTTGGTATTATCACGCAGATTTCTGCTAGTTGGGGTTTAGCCCACTTCTATATCCTTCCCTTCAAGGCTCAGGGGTCCAGGATTATCTTCTGTGTCTGTGTTAATTGGTTTCCCTTTTCTTTGTTGAAGAGGGTCTGTGCAGTCTCTCTGCGTAGTCCGCCATCTTCGACATTGAGTTTTTTAAATTTTTTTTTAAACAAATTGAAGGTTGTGGCAACTTTGCATTAAGCAGGTATATCGGCACCATTTCTCCCACAGCATGAGTTCATTTCCTGTCTCTGTGTCACATCTTGGTAGTTCTCATAATATTTCAAAGTTTTTCATAATACTATATTGCACATTTAATAGAACTGAACCCTCAATATTTGCAAAGTATATCTGTAATTTCTGTATTGTAGCCATCTTGTGATATTATATGTACAATCAAAATTTCTACAATAGGAGATCAGTCATGATGTAGGAAATACGTTTTTTACATATTTGAAAAAAGTTTACAATGCCTGGTAATGTATATGCATAATTATAATGTTTTGTGTTTATATCTCTTATACAAGATATTCTGAGATATCTTTTGACTTTATTTAGTAATAACAGTTGAATTATATTTTAAATCTTCTTTTCTCCCTTAGAAGTAAATTTCCCCAGAAGAACTTAGAAATGCTGTTCCATGGAATGAGTTCTGATTTCACAAGTGAGAATTTTTCAGCTGCCTGGTATCTTATAGAGAACCACTCAACCACCAGGTTAGTACATGTCAGACTGTCAGCAGTTCATGGTTTGACCCAGATGCTTATAGTAGGAATATACAATAACTGGTATAGGACTTGTTTAGATTTGGCTCTGCAACAGATGAGCCCCTTGACCCTGTGTGAGCCAGTGAACATTTCAGGGTATCTATTTCCTGATTTGTAAATGAGATTAGTGATTAAAGGACCTTCATTTCCTTTACAATTTTATGTTTCTCTATTTCCATTTTTTGAAAAAATTCTTTATTGTGATTTGGGTGAAAATTTACAAAGCAAATTCATTTTCTATACAGCAGTTCATACACATTTTGTCTCATGACATTGACTGCAATTCCTCGCAATGTAACAGCTCTCTTCCCACTTCCTCCTGGTAGTTACTTCTTCCCTACGTCCTTCCCTCCCATGTACTTTTGCCCCCTGAGCTGTCTCCCCGTGCAAACACTGCCCTTTTGTTCTCCCATGAGTGATTGCTCCAAGTAGGGTATTAGTGTATGTACCTGATGTAAATGTTCAGCCCATATGCCTGTTTAATTTTGGCTGGTATCCACAGGAGTGAGTTCAGTTCCAGACCTGAGTATAGCTAGGGGCCATGGTCTCAGGGATCTCACTAGGCTCTATCAGACCAATAAACTTAGTCTTTTTTTTTTTTTTTTTATGATTTTTGAGTTTTGTTCCACATTGTTCTCCCACTCTATCCAGATCTCTTGCACTGATCCCCTTCCAAGTGTTTGACAGTGGCAGCCAGTTACGATCTAGTTCTGGTCTCCTGGTCTTACAGGCTGAGGAGTGCATGGTCTACCAATCTCTTGGATTAATTGTTTCCATATGTCTTTAGTTTTCTTCATTCTTCTTTCCTCTGGACGAGCAGAGACCCGTTAAGTTGGCCACTTTTAAGATACAAGTAGCTATTCACCAAAGTTGTTGTTGTTGTTATTTGCCATCGAGTCGGCCCTGACTCATAGCGACCCCTCCTTGGGTTTCCGAGGCAGTATCACTACGGAAGTAGGATTGCCCAACCTTCCTTCTGAGGTGTGGCTGGTGGGTTTGAACCGCCAGCCTTCTGGTGAGCAGTCAAGTGCCTTAGGCACTATGCTACCAGAGCTCCTATTCACCAAAGTAGGATGTGGAATAATGTTTTTGTGTAGTATGTTATGCCAGTTGAGCTTGATGTTCCCTGTAACCATGGTCCTGAGCCCACAGGTCAAACTACTCTGGGTAGCTGGCTATGGCCAAGAAGTCATCACAAACTTGCCCCTTGTCAGCTCTACTGTATACCTGGACATTCTCACAGAGCATACAGATACACTTATAGAACATTGTCTGCCAACCTGTACATGGTCACAGGCACCCTAACCCCTGCCTAGACATACCTGATTGTTCAGCCTGTCCACCCATGTATCCACCTGTAGATCAGTGATTGCTGTCACTGACAATGTAGTACTGTATATGCAAAAGGGTTCATCATTGCTGTCTGTGCCTCCCCTGTACCTCTCTGTATCTTTGTCTTCTTCAGTGCCACTGTGTTGATCACTTGAATTGTCCTTCTCTTCATCCAAATCAATACTTGTTTCTACTGTGTATCAGTGTGACCTCCCCTCCCCTCCCACCCCTGGTAACCAGCAAAGAAAGTTTTGTTCCATATATTTCTATATTTCATTTTTGTGCAACTTATTAAAACTTTGTGGGGTTTTTTCTGGGTATCTAAACTGATACATGCTAACAGGATTTCTCCTTACTCAACTGACACAATAATTGTAAGTCCTGGTGTAAAATATAGAACAAACCACCTTCCTTGACCATTGTTGGAAAAAAAAAAAGATAAATTGGTTTGTTATTTTGTAAACACCAGGCTTAAAATTAGTCAAAAATATGCAAAGTCATACATCACATTAAAATATTTATTGTTGTCTGCTAATTAATGTTTTACTCAGTTTCTCTACAAGAGAAAGCTTATAACTTATTTGCAAGATTGGTTGAAAACAATTATATTCAATAAAGATATTTGAATATGTGAATGCTTTATTGCTTAAAGTTTATATACATGAGAATTCAACTTGTTAAAATAAAGCTTAGTGTAAATTCTTCCATACTGAATGAAAAAAAAAATCAACAACATGAAGAAAAGTTGATAATTTTAATACATAGAACAAATTTGGTCTCATAGTTTTTTAAATCAAGTATCTAAAAATGAATTCTTTGATTGTGAAACATGGTTCTAATTTTACATTATGGACTTACTTTTTCTATTATAAATCAATATTATGTCTGTTTCCTGACTCTCACTGCCAGCAAGTTGGTTCCGACTCATAGCGACCCCTCCTTGGGTTTTTGAGGTGGTGTATCTCTATGGAAATAGATTACCCAGCCTTCCTTGCAAGGAGTGGCTGGTGAGTTTAGACCCCCAGCCTTCTGGTTAGCAGTCAAATGCCATAGGCACTGTGCCACTATAGCTCCTATATATTATGTTTTATGTTCAGAATTTTTTAGATTAAATATGAGTAAACCTTCTGAAATACAGAAGCCTACTTATTTTTTCTGTATTAGGGACAGAGAGATAAAATAATGGTTTTCTCAGTTATTTAAATTAAGACTTATCCACAGATTATTGTAATTTTATTATTTATGAACTACCAGTTATCTGTCAGTTTGTCATATTGTGGTAGCTTGCATTTTGCTATGATTTTGGCAGCTGTGCTGCCAGTATTTCAAATACCAGTAATGTTACCCATGATGGACATATCAGCAGAACTTCCAGACTAACACAGACTGAGAATAATGATCTGGCAATCTACTTCTGAAAAAATTGGCCAGTGAAAAGCTCATAGATAGCAGTAGAACATTGTCTGGTATATTGCTAGAAGATGAGCACCTCTAATTAGAAGGCACTCAAAATATGACTTAGGAAGAGTTGCTTACTCAAAGTAGAGTCAAACTTAATGACATAAATGGAAAAAGCTTTCAAGATTTTCATTTGCTCATATGAATTAAAATGAGAAGAGACAGTTGGAGACATAGTATTATTAATCAGAACATGTGATATATGAAGCAAAAATCCAGGAAAATTGGAAGTAGTAAAAAATGAAATGGAACACATAAATATCTATATCCTAGGCATTAGTGAGCTGAAATGGATTGGTCATTTTGAACTTGATAATCTTATGATGTACTGTGCCAGTAATGACAAATTATGAGGAATGGTGCTACCTTCATTGTGAAAAAAAAAATCTTTTTAAGATCTGTCCTGAAGTACAGTGTTGTCATTGATAGGATAATATCCATACAAGGAAGGATAATATCTACAAGGAAGACCAGTTAATACTACTCTTATTCAAATTTACACATTATCCACTAATGCCAAAGATGAAGAAATTGAAAATTTTTACCAAATCCTGTAGTCTGAAATTGACCAGACGTGCAGTCAAGATGTATTGATTTTTTCTGGTGACTGGAATGCAAAAGTTGGAAACAAAGAAGAATCATCAATAATTGGAATATATGGCCTTGGTGATAGAAATGATGCCTGAAATTGCATGATAGAATTTTGGAAGACTAAACATGTGGACCTTGCCAGATGGAATATACAGGAATTAGATCAACTATATCTGTGGAAAGAGGCAATGGAGAAGTACAGTATCATTCGTCAAAACAATGCCAGAGGCCCACTGTGGAATAGACCATCAGTTTCTCAAAAGCAAGTTCAAACTGAAGCTAATAAAAATTTAAACAAATCCATGAGAACCAGAATATGACCTTCAGTATATCCCACCAGAATTTGAAGACCATCTCAAGAATAGATTTGACAAATAGAAACTTAGTAACTGAAGCCAGAGAAGCTGTGAGATGTCATCAGGGACATCACATATGAGATGTCATCAAGTACCTAACACATGAAGAAAGCAAAAGGTCATTTAAAAGACAGGAAAAGAATTTAAGACTTAAATGTATGTCAAAAGGACTCTAAACCTTCCTTGTGAATATAGAGTAGCTAAAGTGAGTGGATGAAATGATGAAGTAAAAGAGATGAACAGAAAATTTCAAAGGGCACCCAGAGATGACAAAGTTAATTATTAAAGTGGGATATGCAAAGACCTGGAGTTAGAAAACCAAAATGGAAGAACACACTTGGCATTTCTTGGCCTGAAAGAACTGAAGAAGAAATTCAAGGTCTCTAATTACAATACTGAAGAGTTCTGTGGGCAAAATATTCAACAATACAGGAGCCATCTAAAGAAGATGGAAGGAATGCACTGGATCAACAAAAGAATTGGTTGACTTTCAACCATTTCAGGAGGTAGCAAATGATCAAGAACTGCTGGCATTGAAGGAAGAAGTTTGAGCTTCACTGAAAGTGTTGGAAAAAAAATGTGTCCAGGAATTATGTATAATATCAAATGAGATGTTTCAATTAAGGAATGCAACACTGAAAGTGCTTACTTGTCTATGCCAAGGAATTTAGAAGACGGTTACCTGGCCAACTATTGAAAGAAACCCACATTTGTTCCCATACAGAAAAAGGGTAATCCAATAGAATGTGAAAATTATCCAACAGTATCATTAATATCACATGTAAATAAAATTATATTAAATACAATTTTAAAATGGTTGCAGCGGTACATTGACAGGGAACTGCCAGAAATTCAAGCTGGATTTAGAAGAGTATGTGCAATGATGGATATCTTTGCTGATGTCAGATGGATCTTTACTGAAAGCACAAAATACCAGAAGGATGTTTACCTGTGTTTTACTGACTATGTGAAGGCATTTGACTGTATGGGTCATAACGAATTATTGATAGCATTGTGAACAGTGGGAATTCCAGAACATTTAATTGTGCTCATGTGGAACCTGTGCATGGTCCAGGAGGCCATCATTTGAATAGAACAAGGGGACACTGCATGGTTTAAAATCAGGAAAGTGTGCGTCAGGATTTTATCCTTTTACCATACTTAACTCAATCTGTATGCTCAGCAAATAATCAGAGAAATTGGACTATATGGAGAAGAATGCAGCATCAGGATATAAAGAAGACTCATTAATTAATAACCAGTGGTACGCAGATGACACAACCTTGCTTACTGAAAGTGAAGAAGACTTGAAGCACTTACTGATGAAGGTCAAAGACTGCAGCTTTCAATATGGACTACACCTCAACATAATGAAAACAAAAATCATCACATCTGGACCAGTAAGCAAAATCATGATAAACACAGAAAAGTTTGACGTTGTCAAAGGTTCCATTTTTCTTGTTTCACAGTCAATACCCATGGAAGGAGCAGTCAAGAAAATCTGCATATCTGCTGCAAAAGACCTCTTTAAAGTGTTTAAAAGGAAAGATGTCACTTTGAGGACTAAAGTCTATCTGACCCAAGCCATGATATTTTCAGTCTCCTTTGTGCATTTGAAAGCTGGACAATGAATATAGGAGACAGAGGAAATATTGATGCTTTTGAATTATGGTGTTGGTGAAGAATATTGGGTATACCATAGACTGCCAGAAGAACAAATGTATCTGTGTTGGAAGAAGCATAGCCAGAATGTTTCCTGGAAATAAGACTAGACTGTTTCATGTACTTTGGATATGTTATCAAGAGGGACCAATCTCCAGAGAAGGATATCATGCTTGGTAAAGTAGGGGGTCAATGAAAAAGAGGAAGACCTTCAAGGAGGTAAATTTAAATTGTTGCTGCCAAGATGGTCTCAAACATAGCAATGAGTGTAAGGATGACACAGATCAAGCAGTGTTTTGTTCCCTTGTACATAGCATCGCTATGAGTTGAAAATGACTTGACAGCACCTAACAGTAACAATTATTAATGACAAGGGGCTGAGAGTTTAAGTTGTTAGGCTAGTTTTATGCCCAATTTCTATCCAAAATACTTAAATGTGTGTATGGAGATTCTGTCTCTTAAAGTACTGTCCACTATTGAAAGACCTATATTTTTCTTTTATGGTTTCGGTCAAGTAGATGATATTCAAAATCCTTTACATTAAAATTTGCAAAAATTGTTCAATGGGAAATTAATTTGTTCTGTAAACTTTGGCTGAAATCACAGTTTAAAAAGCAAAGCAAAGTGCTTTATCTGACATATCATACATAGTAAATTTGCAAAAGGCAGAACTTCTGTAAGGTGGGAACCTGTCAGAGAAGGAAAACTCAAAATATTATCCACTACTTGAGAGAAGTAGAAAAGTGTCAAAGGTGGAAAACTTGCAAGACCCAGAATAACAAGATAATTCTGTCGAATTGCAGCCGTCACAGGTTTCACTATATATTACATATATGTTATAAAAATATCTACATGTGTATTTACTTCTAAGGAGTCTGACATATTTGGAATTTCCATTTGAGGGCTACAAAAGTCTTTTATAGCTGCTGCAATTTAAGCATTCATAATACATAAAAGATTTAGATGTAAGTATTTGTGAGGTTTTTGTTTTTATCCAGTTACATATTGTTTTCGTCTGTATGTTTCTTAATGTAGGTTTAAGTAGTCCTAGTATTTTATACTTAATTTATCTTGTTTATTTTCTGGTTGTTAGAGAAGTCTTAGACTTTTGGTTCTTTCATTTTATTTCAGTTTCGAACAGCTCAAAATGGCAGTCAATAATCTGAAGAAACAGGCTAACAAGAAGAATGAAGGCAGTCTGGCATATGTGAAAGGAGGTCTTAGTACTTTCTTTGAAGCACAGGATGCCCTCTCAGGTAAAGTGATACCCCAAGTCATCTGCTGGGATCTTCCATAATGGAAATGTGACACTGTGTTTGCAGAGTATTTATAGGGTGTGATAGTAGTTCTGTATTTATAAAAGTAGAGTTCTAAAATGCACCATAAATATTTGTTGCAGACTAGGCTGGGGTTCCTTTGAAGGCTTGGTACTTTAGATATTTGTCTGTGAGACTTTTGTTGACCCATATTGCATGTGTGAAATGGGAGACTACTTTGCCTTTCCATAATACCTAATCTCTAGGATAGATAAGAAATTAAATCCCATTGAGTAAAACTCTAGAATTAAAAAAAAAAAAAATTTCTTTTATAGCCGTCATTACCATATACATATAACTAAGGCTATAAATGTGACCCAATGTGTATTCAGTTTTGAAAGAACTGTTGATGATATCCCCAGTCCCCAACATGCATATGCAAAGTTAACTGTCATTGTCTGTACCATTACCTTTATGTGCAAGGGAAATTCTTTAAAGAGAAATATCATATTTATAGATATTTCAGTGAAAGATATTAATTAGCTTCTTTTAAAATTACCTTTAATAAAAATTAAATTATCTGTCATGTAAAAAGTAAAATAGATTAACAAAAGTTAATCCAATTCTTTTTAAAGCTAAGATATGTAAAATATATACTTTCAACACTAACTGCCATACCTTCTCTAAAAAAGGAAAGCCTTATTTATTTTTTTAAAATTAATTTGTATTCTTTAAGTACAAATGTCTTTTCATTGCATTTAACAATCCCTCCTCTCGTGTGTCAACACACATAATTGACTTCTGACAAGCTGTTGTGCTTTTTTTTCTTTTAGGTTTTATTGTGATTTGGGTGAAAGTTTACAGAGCAAATCAGTTTTTCATTCAATAATTCACACACATTTTGCTTCATCTCAGTGTAGCATTGTTGTTGTTGTTATGTGCTGTCGAGTTGGCCCTGACATAGCGACCCCTCCTTGGGTTGCCGAGGCAGTAGTACTAGGAAAGTAGATTGCCCAACCTTTCTTCTGAGGAGTGGCTGGTGGGTTTGAACCTTCTGCCTCCTGGTTAGCAGTCAAGTGCCTTAGGCACTATGCTACCAGAGCTCCCTCAATGTAGCATTACCCATCTCATATCATACCTGTTTGTTATTTCCATTTTTCCTTGTCTGCTAACCTTTCATAACTTTTGAAATTTGTCCTTAGGAAAACGCTACCCATTTGATCTCGAATGGTTGGTTGTTCCAAGGAGTGTGTACTTTCCTAGAGTTATTGTTCACCTTATAGACCTAACTATTATTTGAATATTGAGCTGAATATTGAGCTGAATGAGTTCAGTTCCAGGTCTGAAGGGTAACCAAAGGTCATAGTCTCAAGGGTTCCACCAGTCTGTGAGACAAGTAAGCCTGGCCTTTTTTATGATTCTGAGTTTTGTTCCACATTTTTCTCCCATTCTATGCAAGACTCTCTAATGTGATCCCTTTCAGAGCAGTTGGTAGTGGTAGCCATACCACCGCCTATTTCATTTGGTCTCAGGGTCATGGAGGTTGAGGTTTGTGAAGGCCATTAGTCCTTTGGACTAATGGTTTCCGTGTAGCTTTTATTTTCTTCATTCTTCTTTTCTCCAGATGATGAGAAACACATAGTTGCACCTTAGATGGCTACTTGCAAGCAAGTTTTTAAGACCCCAGTTGCTACTTACCAAAGTAGGATGTAGAACATTGTCTTTGTGGACTATATTATGCCAGTTGACCTTGATGTCCCCTGAGACTATTGCCCTGAATACCTGGGCCCAGTGACTCCCTCCCTTAGGGTTTTTGATTATGACTAGGAAGTTTTCATAACTTTGCCCCCTGTATGTTCTACTATATTCATAGATATATTTGTTTCATATGTAAATACATACATAGAATTATCCTCTGTCAGACCTATACATATGGTGGATATAATCCCATTCTCCTTGTCACATCTGTTTTACCTGCATCTCTGTCTTTGTATCCACTCTTAGATTGTTGATTATTGTTATTACTGTTATTGCAGGACTGTGTATGAATTAGTGTTAACCTCTGTTGCCTTTAATTCTTATACTTCTCCCCCAGTTTTTCTTCCTTTTAATCATTTTGACCGCTTCCTTATTGCCTCATTTTGTTCTCTCCTAACCCAAGTTAAGGAACTCTGGTGACAGAGTGGTTAAACCATTAGGCTGGTAACCAAAAGATTGGTGATTTGAACCCACCAGCTGCTGAACAGGAGAAAGATGAGGCAGTCTGTTTCCTTAAAGAATTATGGCTTTGTAAACCCTGTGGGGGCAATTCTGCTCTGTCAAAATGGATTGTTATGAGTTGGAATTGACCTGGTGGCAGTGGGTTGGGTTTGGTTTGGGTTCACCCAAAGCAGTAAGTGTCTGCACTCTGGTTAGTGGTTTTCCTTTCAAGTTATCAAGAGTTAATCTTGTTGTTGTGTTGTTAGGTGCCATTGAGGCATCTTCAACTCATAGCGACTCTATGTACAACAGAATGAGATATTGCCAGTCCTGTGCCACCCTCACAATCCTTGCTATACCCGAGCCAATTGTTGTAGCCGCTGTGTCAATCCATCTTGTTGAGGGCCTTCCCCTTTTTTTGTACTTTACCAAGTACTATATCTTTCTCCAGGGAATGGTTCCTTCTGACAACATGACCAAAGTAGGTGAGACGAAGTCTGGCCATTATTGCTTCTAAGGAGCATTCCAGCTGCACTTCTCCCAGGACAGATTTGTTCGTTGTTTTGGCAGTTGGTGGTATTTTCAGTATTCTTCATCAACATTACAACTCAAAAGCATCAACTCTTCGTCGGTCTTCCATATTTATTGTTTAGCTCTCACAAGCATATGAAGTGATTGAAAATACCGTGGCTTGGGTTAGGGTCACTTTAGTCTTCAAAGACACATCTTTGCTCTTTAGCACTTGAAAGAGGTCTTTTACAGCAGATTTGCCCAATGCAATATGTTGTCTGATGTCTTGACTGCTCCTTCCATTGGTGTTGATTGTAGAACCAAGTAATATGAAGTCTTTGACAACTTCAGTTTTTCTCCGTTTATCGTGATGCTGCTTATTCGTACATTTGTGAGGATTTTTGTTTCTTTATATTGAGATGTGTACTACAGACTATAGTCTTCAGTCTTCATCAGTAAGTGCTTCAAGTCATCCTCACTTTCAGCAAGCAAAGAAAGTTGTGTCATCTGCCTGTCACAGGTTGTTAATGAGCCTTCTTCCAATCCTGATGCCACATTCTTCTTCATATAGTCCAGCTTCTCGGATAATTTGCTCAGCATACAGATTGAATAAGTATGGGGAAAGGATACAACCCTGACTCACTCCTTCCTGATTTTAAACCATGTAGTATCCCCTTGTTTTATTTGAACAACAGCCTCCTGGTCTATGTACAGGTTCCTCATGAGCACAATTAAGTGTTCTGGAATTCCCATTCTTTTCAGTATATCCATAATTTGTTATTATCCGTACAATCTAATTCGTTATGATTCACACAATTGAATGCTTTTGGATAGTAAGTAAAACACAAGTAAACATCTTCTGGTATTTGCTCTCAGCCAAGATCCATCTGACATCAGCGATGATATCTTCATTCCACGTCTTCTTCTGAATCCACCTTGTATTTCTGGAAGTTCTCTGTCAGTATAATGCTGCAACCATTTTTGAATTATTTTCAGTAAGCTTTTATATGCGTTGTGATGTTAATGATATTGTTTGATAATTTCCACATTCTGTGGGATCACCTTTCTTTGGAATGGGTACAAATATAGATCTTTTCCAGTCAGTTGGCCAGGTAGCTGTCTTCAAAATCTGTTGGCATAGCTGAGTGAGTGCCCCCAGCGTGGCATCTGTTTGTTGAAACATCTCATTGGGTGTTCGGTCAATTTCTGGAGCCTTGTTTTTCACCAGTTCCTTCAGTGCAGCTTTGACTTCTTCCTTCAGTACCATTAGTTCTTGATCATTTACCACCTCTTGAAATAGATGAACATTGACCAGTTCTTTTTGGTAGTGCCTCTCTGTATTCGTTTCATCTTCTTTTTTATTTTAATTACTATTTTTATTTTAAGAGCTTGTTTTACATTCAATGTCACGCATACATTTAGTTTCATTCCACTTTCGCCATGTCCATCCTTAACCCAGTCTCCTCCCCTCCCTAACCTGCAACCCTCCTCGAGTGCCCCTCATAATTATGCACGCATGTTTGTCCTGCATCTCCTCAGTTTGAATGTTGGTCCTCTGGAGTCCCATCGTCTGTTGCTATAAGGGATGTATTACTATTGAGTGTGTGGGTGCAGCATCCTGGCTTGAGTGGTCTGCATGTACATCTTGTTAACTGTTGGGCTGAGAACTCACCCCTGGGGGTGCATTTTATTCCAGGCGCCGAATGTATTTCAGGGCCATAGTATTGGGAGTCTCACCAGGTTTCATCTGACCAGTAATTTTGGTCATTATTGAGTTTTTGGATTTTTTTCCACATTTTCCCTCCCACTCTATTCAAGATCTCCAGATTTGATCCTTTCCTGAGTGGTTGGCATTGGTAGCCGGGCACCATCTAGTTCTTTTGGTCTCATAGTAGTATAAGCTGCAGATCGGATGGTGTACCATTTGCTAGGACTAATTGTTTCCAGGAATTTTTGGTTTTCTTCATTCTTCTTTGCTCTGGATGAGGAAAGAACCATCGTTGCATCTAGAGGGCAGTTTGTGAGCTTTTAAGATCCCAGTTGTTACTTGCCATAGTAGGAGGTGGAACAATGTTTTGTGTAGTATGTTATGCCAGTTGAGCTTGATATCCTCTGCGACTATGGTCCCGAGCCCACAGGTTCAACTACTTGGCCCCTCTGGGTAGCTGGCTGTGAGCAAGCAGTGAGTACAGTCTTGCCCCTTCTGCTCCACTGTGTACCTGGGAATTCTGATCATACACATAAAGTTATAGGACCATTGTCTGCCAACCCTATACATATTTTTGGGTACACTCCCCACTTCATAGACATAGCTAATAGTTCAGCCAGTCTACCATCTATCCACGCATATACCCATGTTTGCCTTCACTGACAATGCAGTAATATATGTGTAAAAGGGTTCATCTTTATTGTCTGTACTTCCCACGTACCTCTCTATGTCTTTCTCTTCCTCAGTGCCACTCTATTGATCACTCACATTTGGTACATTGCCCTTCTCTTCACCCAAATCAATACTTATCTCT
>NW_006921614.1:17951118-17953568 GCF_000298275.1 Orycteropus afer afer
GTATTCCATTGTGTGTATGTACAATAGTTTGGATATCCATTCCTCAGTTGATGGACACCTAGGTTGTTTCCAACTTTTGGTTATTGTAATTAGTGCTGTGATGAACATGGGTGTGCATATATCTGTTCTTGTCATGGTTCTCACTTCTTTAGTATATATACCTAGTAATGGAATAGCTGGGTCAAATGGTATTTCTAGTTCCAACTTTAGAAGGAATGGCCATACTGCTTTCCACAATGGTTGTACCATTTTACAGTCCCACCAGCAGTGTATTAGAGTCCCAATCTCTCCACATCCTCACCACCATTTGTTATTTTCTGTCTCATTGAACTTTGCTACAATTGCTGGAGCAAGATTGTATCTCATTGTAGTTTTGATTTGGATCTCTCCAATAACTAATGATCGTGAGCATTTCTTCATATGTTTTTGGCCACTTGAATATCCTCCTTGGTGAAGTGTCTATTCATGTTTTCTGCCCATTTTTATATTGGATTGTTTGTCTTTTTGTTATTGAGGAGTTGGAGTTTTCTATAAATTCTAGCTATAAGTCCCTTGTCACATATGTCATTACCAAATATTTTTTCCCAATCTGTAGTTTCTCTTTGACTCTTTTGGAGAAGCCTTTGGAAGCACATAAAAATATA
The DNA here is from genome assembly GCF_000298275.1 of Orycteropus afer afer. Classification (NCBI taxonomy): domain Eukaryota; kingdom Metazoa; phylum Chordata; class Mammalia; order Tubulidentata; family Orycteropodidae; genus Orycteropus; species Orycteropus afer. The sequence continues at coordinate 17,951,763 of NW_006921614.1, forward strand.
ATTTTTAGAAGGTCCAGTCATCTGGTTTCTCTTCTGCTGTTTGTGCATTTTGAGTTATATTTGATAGTCTATTTATGGCGTATATTAGGGCCCCTAAATTTGCCCCTCATGTTTCCTTGAGGAACTCTATAGTTTTAGGTTTCACATTTAAGTCTTAGATCCATCTGGAGTTCATTTTTGTGTACAGTGTGAGGTTCAGATCTTGTTTCATTTCTCTGTAAATGGATATCCAGTTTTTCCAGAACCATTTATTAAACAAACATTGTCTTCGCCATTTAATGGATTTTTGCCCTTTGTCAAAGATCAGGTGACCATAGTTTGATGGATCTATTTCTGGGTTCTCAATTCTGTTCCATCATTAAACCAATACCAGGCAGTTTTGACGACTGTGGCTGTGTAGTAGGTTTTGAGATCTGGCAGTGTGAGACCTCCTACTTTGTTCTTCTTCTTCAATAGTGCTTTGCTTATCCGAGATGTCATTCCTTTCTATATAAAGTTAGTGATTGGTTTTTCCATATCCCTAAAGAATGTTGATGGGATTTGTATTGGGATTGCCTTGAATGTATAGATTGCTCTGGATAGAACTGATATTTTCACAATGTTCAATCTTCCTATCCATGAGCATGGGATGTTCTTCCATTTGTGTAGCTCTCTTATGGTTTCTTGAAGTAGTTTTTTATACTTTTCTTTGTAGAGGTCTTTGTGTCCCTGGTAAGATTTATTCCCAAGTATTTTATTTTATTTTTTTTTGGTAGCTATTGTAAACGGTATTGATTTCCTTATTTCTTTTTCAGCATCTCTTTGCTGGTGTAGAGGAATCCAGCTGATTTTTGGATGCTGATCTTATATTCTGCCATGATGCTAAATCTCTCAATTAGTTCCAATAGATTTTTGACTGAGTCTCTTGGGTTTTCTAGATATAAGATCATATCATCAGCAAGTAGGGATAGGTTGACTTCTTCCTTACTAATCTGGGTGCCTTTGATTTTCCTTTCTTGCCTTATGGCCCTGGCTAGGACTTCCAGTACAACATTGAATAGAAGTGGTGATAGTGGGCATCCTTGTCTGGTTCCTGTTCTCAAGAGGAATGGTTTCAGTCTCTCTCTATTGAGCATAATGTTGGCTGTTGGTTTTGCATAGATGTCCTTTATTATGCTGAGGAACGTCCCTTCTATTCCTATTTTGCTGAGAGTTTTGATTAGGACTGGGTGTTGGATTTTATCAAACGCCTTTTCTGCATCAATTGATATGATCATGTGGTTCTTCTGCTTTGTTTTATTTACGTGATGAATGACGTTGATTGTTTTTTTTAATGTTGAACCGTCCCTGCATACTTGATATGAACTCCACTTGGTCATAAAGAATGATTTTCTTGATATGTTGTTGCAGTCTATTGGCTAGGATTTTGTTGAAGATTTTTCATCTCTATTCATGAGGGGTATTGGTCTGTAGTTTTCCTTTTGAGTGGTGTGTTTGCCTGGTTTTGGTATCAAGGTTATGCTTGCTTCATAAAATGAGCTGGGAGGATTCCGTCCTTTTGTATGTTTTGGAATAGTTTGAGTAGGCTTGGTATCATTTCTTCTCTGAATGTTTTGTAGAATTCTCTGGTGAAACCATCTGGCCAGGACTTATTTTAGTTGGTAATTTTTTGATGATGTGTTCAATTTCTTCTTTTGTGATGGGCCTGTTCAACTTTTCCACATCAGTCTTGGTTAGTTTCAGTAAGTGGTGTGTTTCTAGAAATTTGTCCATTTCTTCCAGATTTTCAAATTTGTTGGAGTATAATTCTTCATAGTATCCTGATAT
>NW_006921614.1:17954273-17959479 GCF_000298275.1 Orycteropus afer afer
AAGTGCTCTGTAGATGTCTGTAAGGTCAAGTTGGTGGATTGTATTGTTTAGCTCTTCTGCATCTTTGTTGAGTTTCTTTCCAGTTGTTCTGTCTTTCAAAGAAAGTGGTGTATTAAAGTCTCCCACTATTACTGTGGAGGCATCTGTTTGTCTTTTCAACTCTTTTAATGTCTGATTTATATATTATGGGGCTCTTTCATTGGGTCCATAGATATTTATTATGGTTATATCTTCATGTTCAATGATCCTTTAATCATTATGTAAAATCCTTCCTTGTCTTGTCTTGTATGGTGGTTTTTGTCTTAAAACCAATTTGAACAGAAATTAATATTGCCACTCCTGCTTTCTTACAGTTGCCATTTGCTTTATCTTTTTCCAACTTTTGATTTTTAGTCTATTTTTGTCTTTATGTCTAAGGTTTGTCTCTTGTAGGCAGTATATTGATGGGTTTTGTTTTCTTATGCAATCTGCACCTCTCTGTCTCTTGAGTGGTGTATTTAATCCATTAACATTCAGTGTAATTATTGACAAGTATGAATTGGTTGCTGTCATTTTGTTATGTATTTTTTCATGCTGTCCCTGGTTTCTTTGTTCTATATTCTTTTCTGTGCTAAGCTCATTATGTTTATGAATCCTATTATCATTTCCTTTGTTGCTGTTGTTTTAGTATTTGCTGAGTATTTGTGCTTATCCTCTTTTTTATTGTGATATGAAAATTTATCATTTTTCTTTAGGTTATCCTATGATTTATAATTTTCTCCCTGAGTTTAGAACAGTCCATTCTATCTTGCAACTCTCTTAACTTCCTCACCATTTAGAAGTTCTGTAAGTACACAATATTTTCCCTGTTTTTGTTTATAATTGTCCTCACTTGCCAATTGATGTCTCTGGTTCCCTGTTTACAATCTTGTAAGCTCATTTTACTTTGGATATATCCATAGCTGTGGTTATTGGGTTATGTCATCTTGTGTATTAATGGTCAGTTGTTATTTGCTATTTTTGGTTCTCTTTTCAAAGGACTCCCTTTATCATCTCTTGTATAGTTGGTCTGGTTTTAGCAAATTCCCTTAGTTCCTGCTAATCTGGAAATCTCCTAATTTCACCATCATATTTGAGGGACAATTTTGCCGGGTATATAACTCTTGGTTGAAAATTTTTCTCTTTCAGGGTTTTATATATACCATCCCATTGCCTTCTCGCTTGATTGGTCTCTGCTGAGAAATCAGAGCTTATTCTTACTGGCTGTCCTTTGTAGGTAACTTTTTGTTTTTCCCATTCTGCTTTCGTCATTTTGTCTTTGTCTTAGGTTTTGGTGAGTTCGATAATGATATGTGTTGGTGATTTTCTTTTGGGGTCTATCCTGTTTGAAATGGATATATTCTCCTCTTTCATCATATCATGGAAGTTCTGCCCAGCAGATCTTGGGCAATTTTCTCAGTGGCTTTATTTTTCTTTTCCTGTTCTGGAATTCCAGTCACACGTAGGCTATTCCTTTTGATGTTATCCCACATGAACCTTAGACTTTCTTCATTTTGTTTTGATTTTTTTTCTGATTGATCCCTTTCCAAAGAAGTGTTCAGGTATTTGTCTTCAATCTTATTAATTCTGTGTTCCATTGCATCAGTTCTACCCCTTGCCCTTCCAATGTGTTATCTATTTCTTCCAATTTAGTATTAATCTTCTTGATTTCTATCTGTAGATTTAGAATGATTTCTAATTTTTCATTTATTTTGTCATTTTGTTCTTGTATTTTCTTCCCAAATTCTTGTAAGGTTTTTTCTGTGTTTTCTTTGGTCTGTCTCTCAATCCTTTGAAGATACCTAAATGTAATTATTTTGAATTCCTTATCAGAGGGTTCTACTGCTGCTGCTTCCGCAGGGATGTTTTCTGGGTCTGTATCCTGTTCCCTTGTTTCTACCACTTTATCTTGCTTCTTTTTGTGGACTGTGAGGGTATGTTGTCTCTGGGGCATCATGGTGTTGTATTTAGATCTCTGTTAACTGCTTGTGAAGAGCAGCCAAGGGTGATTCAGGCTCTTTTTGGTGGTCTTTTTCATTGGCCTACTGGTGCAGAAGGACGTGTTGGCTCTCGCTCAGTAAGTGAAGTTGCAGGAGGTGTGGGTGTCATTTTATCTTACGGAGTCTGTTGCTGTCTCCCACTCATTAGGAAAAATTACAGTTGAATAACCATCAAAAAACTAATAGCACATGGACAGAAAAGACACCATGTAATCACACAGGAACAGTAACCAAAAAAAAAAAAACAGAAAAAAGAAGAAGAAAAAACAAGAAAATCTGCAATATCTGGTTATAGGGCACTGAGAGAAAAATGGAAGAAAAGGAGAATAATGAAGAGAAGAAAGGTGAAAATGCAAAAAGAAAAACAAGGAATGGGATTAATCATGAGAAAATGGGGAATAAAAAAGAATTCAATTTAAAAAAAAATTGTTTTCAACCAGGAACAAGGAATAGAAAAAAAAAATGCTGTAAACTAGGTCCTGGGGGGCGTTGGGAGAATAAAAAATAATAGGAAAAAGGGCAAAAGTGTTAATAATAATAGTACTTTTAAAACAGACAAATACAAGTAAACCAAATCCCAGATAAAAGAAACAGAAAAAGAAAAAAATGTAAAAGAAAACAATCAGTGTAGGACAGGGCAGGGCACCCAGGCTCCCTCTGAGCACACAGACTGTGATGGAGTTTCTTCAGGCTCAGAAGGTGGGTGGGAGTGGGGAATGGCTGCCCCTCCATTCCCCAAGCAGATGTGAGTTGTAAGAGTAGCAAGAGGAATGTCGCACGTTTACAGTTGTGCAAGTTGGGAGTGTCCGTGGGGTTACTGGCAAACAGAACCTGTTCTTAAACTCCTGGAATCTGGGAGACCGCTGTCTCTTTAAATATCCAAAATGGTCAAGCTGCTTATACACATTCAAAGTGGCGGCATCATCCCAACAGGCAAAAGTCCATAGCTAAGCCTGCCTTTCTCTTTGCTGTTGCTTCGCGTTTTGTTCCCCAGCCACCAGAGCAGTCCTCCATGTAGTCCCTTGCTAACAGGGCTGAATTTTAGGTTAATTCTTAGGTCTTACCAGCTCTCAGGAATCTCCAAGTTGTCTGTGCCGTCAGGATCTCTCAGGATTGCTGCCAGATCGTAGCTCTGTATGTCTCCTTTTTTGGTATTCTTCTGCTAGTTGGGGTTTAGTACACTTCTATATCCTTCCCTTCGAGGCTCAGGGGTCCAGGATTATCTTCTTTGTCTGTGTTAATTGGTTTCCCTTTTCATTGTCTTTCTGCCTATTCCGCCATCTTGGACCTCTCTCTCCATTTCATCTTCTTTTGATGTTTCCTACATCATTCAGTGGGAGCTCTGGTAGCATAGTGCCTAACATACTTGACTGCTAACCAGAAGGCTGGTAGTTCAAATCCACCAGCCACTCCTCAGAAAGAAGGTTGGGCAATCTACTTCCGTAGTAATACTGCTTTGGAAACCCAAGGAGGGGTCACTATGAGTCGGGTCCAACTTGGTAGCACATAACAACAACAACAACAAACATCATTCAATATATTGCCCATAGAATCTTTCAGTATTACAATTGAAGACATAAATTTTTCCTTAATTTCTTTCATCTTGAGAAATACTGATCTTGTTCTTCCTTTTTGTTTTTCTAACTCCAGGTCTTTGCCCATCTCATTATAATAATTGACTTTGTTTTCTTGAGCTGCTCTTTGAAGTCTTTTGTTCAGCTCTTGTGTCTTTTCATTTCTTCCATTTGCCTTAGATACTCTCCATTCAAGGGCAAGATTCAGAGTCTTTTCTGACATCCATTTGGTCTTTTAATCTTACAATGTGAATAATAAAAACCTGAACATAGATAAACAATTTATTGTTATCAGGTAAAGTTAACATGGTTACTAATATGCTTGAAAACAATGCAAATGATACTTTGCCATATGTGATGAGAAGGTCTCACAAATTTTTGTAATTCAGTTTATTTCATTAAGCAGGAATATATGTCTAACTTTATCCTTCCCTTTTAACACATGTATATATATGTATCCAAGGAGCTCTGATTGTGTAGTAGTTAGTGCATGTTGTTGGTAACTGAAAGATCAGTGGTTCGAACCCACCAGCTTCTCCATGGCAGAAAGATGAGACAATATGCTTCTGTAAAGATTTACAGCTTTGGAAACCGAATGGGGATTGCTAAGTTGGAATTGACTTGATGGCAGTGAGTTTGGTTTTGGTTTTATATATGTGTGTCCACCACTCATGATCAAAGATAATGCTTAAATTATCAAGCAATATCACTAATATCACGTGCAAGTAAAATTTTGCTGCAAATAATACAAAAACAATTGCAGTAGTATATATATATACAGGGAACTGCTAGGAATTAAAGCCAGTGTCAGGAGATGATGTAGAATGAAGGCTATTATTGCTGATAGCAGATGAATCTTGGCTGAAACAAATAATACCAGAAAGATGTTTACCTGTATTTTATTGTCTGTGTAAAGGTATTTGATTGTGTGGATCATAACAAATATTGGATAGCATTGCCAAGAATGGGAATTCTAAAGCACTTAATTGTGCACATGAGGAACATGTTCATAGACCAAGAGGTAGTCATTTGAACAGAACAAGGGGACACTGCATGGTTTAAAATCAAGAAAAGTGTGCTTCAGGGTTGCATCTTTTCATCATACTCATTCAACCTGTATGTAGAGCAAATAATCCAACAAGCTGGATTATAAGAAGAAGAATGTGGCATTAGGCTTGGAAGAAGACTCATTACTAACCTGCAATATGCAGATGATACAACCTTTCTTTATGAAAATGAAGAAGACCTGAAGCACTTACTGTTGAAGATGAAAGACTGTATCTTCAGTATGGATTACATCTGCACATAAAGCAAAATTCCTCACAACTGGACCAAGAAGCAACATCATGATAAATGGAGAAAACACTGATGTTTTTAAGAATTTCATTTTCTTTTAATCCACAGTAAATGCTGATGACAGCAGCAGTCATGAAATCAAACAACATACTGCATTGGGCAGATCTACTGCAAAAGATGTATTTAAAGTGTTAAAGAACAAAAATGGAGTTCCAGCAAGATGGCAGACTAGGCAGAAGGATTGCACAGACCCTCTTCAACAAAGAAAAGGGAAACCAATTAACACAGACACAGAAGATAATCGTGGACCCCTGAGCC
>NW_006921614.1:17964140-17978449 GCF_000298275.1 Orycteropus afer afer
TATGCCTGACCCAAGCCATGGTCTTTTCATTAGTCTCATATGTATATGAAAGCTGGACAGTGAGTACGAAATACTGAAGAACTGATGCATTTGAATTGTGGTGTTGGTGAAGAATACGGACTGTATCATGGACTGCTAGAGGAACAAATAATCCTGTCTTTAAGTATAGTCAGAACGCTTCTTAGAATGGCCAGACTTGGTGTCTCATACTTTGGTCATGTTAGAAGTTACCAGTACCTGGAGAAGAATATCATCCTAGTTCAGGATCAGTATAAAAGGGGGAGATGTTCAACAAGATAGATTGACAAAGTGGCTGCAGTAGTGGGCTCATACAGGGCAATGATTGTGAGGATGGTGCAGGACTGAGCAGTGTTTCATTGTGTTGTACATAGTGTCAGTATGATTCCAAACCAACTCAATGACACTTAATAATAACAACAACAGAAGCTCAGTGCCCGTTAAGCAATGACCCCTCTTTTCCCCCCTCCTTCTCATTCTTGGTTATCAGTGGTAGTAGTCTCTCTATATTTGCCTGTTCTAGTTATTTCATATAAGTGGGATCATATAATAATTTTTCTTTTTTGATTGACTTGGTTCATTTGACATAATGTTTTCAAGGTTTGTCCATATTGTGGCATATATTTGGACTTCATTTCTCTTTATAGCTGAGTAATATTTCATCGTATGTATTTATCCATTCAACTGTTGGTAGAGATTTAGGTTATTTTCACCTTTTGGCTATATATGAATAGTGCTCCAATGAACATTAGTAAGCAAGTATCTGTTTACTTTCCTGCTGTCAATAGTAGTATAGGATGCAGCAATTCCACTTCTAAGTATGTACCTAAAATTATTGATAGCAGGAAAGTAAACAGATACTTGTTTACTAATTAGGATGCAGCAATTCCACTCCTAAGTATGTACCTATAATTATTGACAGCAGGAAAGTAAACAGATACTTGCTTACTAATGTTCATTGCAGCACTATTCATACTGCCTGGGAAACCCAAGGAGGGGTCGCTATGAGTCAGGGCCGACTCGATGGCAAATAACAACAACAACAACAACATACTAATTCTAAGGAGCCCTGATGGCACAATGGTTATGTGCTCAGCTGGCAACTGAAACAGTGATTAGATACCACACAGTGGTTCTGCAAGAGAAAGACTTGGAAATCTTTTCCTGTAAAGATTACAATCTAGACAACCCTATGGGACAATTAAACTCTTATCTCATGGGGTTGCTGTGAGTTGAAATTGACTCAGTAGCACCTAACACCAACAACATACTAATTCTATGCTTAACTATTTGAGGACCCTTCAAAACTGTTTTCTGCAGTAGCTGTATCATTTTACATTCCTACCAACAGTGGATAAGTGTTTCTATTTCTCTGTATCCTTGCCAACACTTGTTATTTTCCACTTTTTTTATCATAACCATCTTTGTGGGGATGAAGTGATAATTCATTGTGGTTTTTATTTGAAATTCCCTGATGATTAATCATGTTGAGTGTCTTTTCATGTCTTTACTGATCATTTGGATTTTTATTTTTTGGTGAAATATCTGTTCAAACTCTTTGCTTATTGTTTGATTGGGTTGTTTGTCTTTTTGTTGTTAAGTTGCAGAAGTTATTTATAAATTCTGAATGTTAAACCATTATCAGATATATGATTTCCCCAGTTTTTCTCCTCAATATGTATTTTTCTCTTCACTTTGTTTATAAAGTCTTTTGATGCAGGAAATTGTGATGAAATCCCATTTGTCTTTTGTTGTTTGTACTTTTGATGTCCTTTCCTTTGTTAAACTTTGGGTCCTGAAGCTTTACCCCTATGTTTTCTTCTAAGAGTTTTATGGTTTTAGTTCTTACATTTAGGCCCTTAATCCATTTTGAATTAAAGTTTATAATATATGAAGTATGGGTCCAGCTTTATTCTTTCGCGTTTGGAAATCCAATTGTCCCAGCACCACTTAGTAAATAGGCTGTTTTTCTATTGAATAGACTTAATACTCTTGTTGAAATCCATTGACCGTGGATGTGTGGGTTTATTTCTGAACTCTCAATTCTCTTCCATCAGTGTGTATATCTATCACTATGCTGGTATCAGGCTGTTTTGATTACTGTAGCTCAACAGTATGTTTTATTCATTAGTGTATTTATGGTTCATTAGTATACATTTATCCTGATAAATGGGGAAAACATTGAAGTTGTCAAAGATTTCTTACTGCTTGATTCCACTATGAACACCAGTGGAAGCAGCAGTCACAATCAGATGACATATTGCACTGGGAAAATCTCCTGCAAAAGACCTCTTTAAAGTACTGAAGAGCAAAGATGTCTCTTTGAAGACTAAGGTGCACATAACTCAAGTCTTGGCCTTTTCAATCACCTCATATGCATGTGAAAGCTGGACAATTAATAAGGAAGATCTAAGAAGAGTTGATGCTTTTGAGTTGTAGTGTTGTCAAAGAATACTGAAAGTACCATGGACTGCCAGAAGAACTAACAAATCTGTCCTAGAAGAAGTGTAGCTGAAATGCTCCTTGGAAGTAAGAATGGCCAGATTACGTCTGACCTACTTTGGTTATGTTGTCAGAAGGAACCATTCCCGGGAGAAGGATATCATGCTTGGTAAAGTGGAGGGTCAGCAAAAAAGGGGAAGACCCTCAACAAGATGAATTGACATAGTGGCTGCAACAATGGGCTCAGGTATAGCAAGGATTGTGAGGCTGGTTCAGATGGGTGGTGCTTTGTTCTGTTATATATAGGGTTACTATGAGTTGAAGTCGACTCAAGACCATCTAAAAACAACAGTAGTATACTTATAGTACTATACTTATTAATATAGTTCCTACTTTGTTCTTTTTGAAGGTTGCTTTGGCTATTCAGTGCCCATTGCCATTCCATATAAATTTGATGATTGACTTTTCCATTTTGGCAAATAAGGCTGTTGGAATTTCGTTGAGGATTACATTAAATATATAGATTGATTTTAATAGTATTGATATATTATCAATATTAACTATTCCAAATCCGTGAACTTAGAATCTTTCTGTTTATTTAGGTCTTCTTTAATTTCTTTCTGTAATATTTTATAATTTTCAGTGTACAGGTTTTTAACTTCTTCTGTTAAATTTTTTCCTAGATGTTTTATTCTTTTGGATACCACTTAAATGGAATTATATCTTTCATTTCTTTTTCAAATTACCCACTGCTGATGTTTAGAAACCCAACTGATTTTTGTCTTTTGACCTTGTATTGTGCCACTTTGCTGAATTAATTTATTAGTTCTGTTAGCTTCCTTGTGGATTCTTTATTAGTTGTATTAGCTTCCTTGTGGGTAGAAACCCTCTAGAGTTGATCCTATATGGGATCAAATAATCTGTGGGTAGGGATCGTTTTACTTCTTCCATCCTGATTTGATTACCTTTTATTTCTTCTTCTTGCCTAATTACTGCATTGGCTAGAACTTCCCAGTACAATATTGAGTAGCAGTGGTCAGATTGGACACCCTTGTCTTGTTCCTGCTCTTGAATAGAAAACTACATTGATTCTTAAGTGGTACTTTTTTGTGTTAAATTTTTTTTTAACTTTTTAATGAAAGCTTACAGAGCAAATTGGTTTTCCGTTCAACAGTTAATACATACTTTGTTTTGTGAGATTAATTGCAATCTCCACAATGTAACAGCACTCTTCTTCCTTCCCTCCTTCTGTTTCCCATTTCCATTTCTCCTTCTTTCCTATTCCTTTCTGCCTTCTGAACATTATCCCTGGGCAAATGTTGCCCTTTTGATCTTACATGGTTGATTGTTCTAAGGAGTGCATACCTCTCCGGTGTTATTGTTCACCTCATAGGCCTGTCTGTTGTTTTACTGAAAGTTGAGCCAAAAGGAGACTAAGGGCCACAGTTTGGGGGTTTCACCAGTCTCTGTCTGACCATAAGACTAGTCTATTTTTATGATTTTGATTTTGAGTTTTGTTCTACTTTTTTTCTCCCACTCTATCCAGGACCTCCTGTTGTGGTCCTTTCAGAGCAGTCAGTAGTGGTAGGTGAGCACCATCCAGTTCTGGTCTGAGGATTGTGGAAGCTGTGGTTCATGTGGTTGATGAATCCTTTGGACTAATTGTTTCCATGTATCTTTGATTTTGTTCACTTTGATTTGTTTGGACAAGGAGAAACCAATAGTTGCATCTTAAGTGGCTACTCACAAGCTTTTAAGACCCCAGTTGCTACTCACCAAGTAGCATTGTCTTTGTGGGCTCTGTTATGCCAATTGAACTAGATGTGCCCCAAAACTATGGTCCTGATTTCCCAGGCCCCGTAACTCATTCCTTCTAGGTTTTTGGTTATGGCTAAGACGTTTTCAAAGGTGTGATCCTTGTATGCTTTACTATGTCCATGGATATATTTGTATAAATACATAATGTAGAAATATACTCTGTCAAACCTGTATGTATGTGTAGGTCTAGTCCCGTTCTCCTTCCCACACTTAATGTTCTTATTGATCTGTCTTATGGATGGAATTGGGTCCCCAAAATATATGTGTTGTAAATCCTACATCCCTATACCTTTGGATGTAATCTCATTTGGAAATAGAACTTTCTTTGTTATGTTAATGAGACCATATCATTGCAGGTGTCTCTTAAGCCAGTCATCTGTTAGATAAAAAAGAGCAGATACAGCACAGAGAAGGAAGCACATAGGAGAAGATACATCGCAAGGAAAAGAGGCAAGAACCTTTTCCCAGAGCTGATAGAGGAGTTTGATTTTTCAGCCTCCTGGACTGTGAAAAAATAGATTTCTGTTTGTTAAAGCTTGTGGTATTTCTGTTACAGTAGCTGTTGTTATGTGCCGTGGAGTCTGCCCCGACTCATAGTGAGCCTTCCTTTGGTTTCTGAGGCGGTATCACTACGGAAGTAGATTGCCCAACCTTCCTTCTGAGGAGTGGCTGGAGGGTTTGAACCGCCAGCCTTCTGGTTAGCAGTCAAGTGCCTTAGGCACTATGCTACCAGAGCTCCGTTACAGTAGCAGTAAGAAACTAAGACACCCTTTGGTATTGGAGAGTGGGAAGCTGCTCTAACAAATACCTAAAATAGGGAAATGGTTTTCCAGTTGGTTAATGGGTGGAACTTGGAGGAATTTTGATTTACTTCATAGGAAGCTGTTAGATTTATTGAAGAGACTGTTGGTAGAATTAGGCCATAAAAGGCAATTCTGATGAGGGCCCAGAAAGAATTGAGAGCTGTGATGAAAGCTTTTATTGCCATAAACAGAATGTTGCTAGAAATGTGGGTATTAAATATGCTGGTAAAGTATAAAAGGAAATGATGGACATGTGATTGGACATGGCAGGAGTGGTGGTCCATTTTAAGCAGTGGCAAAGAACTTGTTTGAATCATGTTCAACTGTTTGGTGGAAAGTAAAATTTATAAGTAATCAGGTTGGATGTTTGTGTGAGGAGATTTCTAAGCACAATCTTAAAGGGCCAGCATAGTTTCTCCTTGCTTCTTATAATAGAATGTGGAGGAAAGAGATGGACTGAAAATGAACTGTGCAAAATGAAACCAGAACTTTAAGACTTAGAAAAATCTTTAGTACAAAGTAGGTACACATGTTCTAAGACTCTTACCAAGAATATGGTTGACTCAATATTTTGTTAAAGAAGTTAAACTTCCACCTGCTGGATCTGTTTGTCCTCCAAAGTGAAAATCCATGAGCTTCAACTGAAAGGGACAAAGATGGTACAGAATGATGGAAAGCTACCTGCCTCCTGGAATTCTAAAGATAGGAATTGAGTCCATGGAGTGACTTGTTTGCAAACATGTGTTATCCTTTAAGAAAAGGAAGGCCTCATCCTGGGAACAGTTCGGAGACCAGCATAACTGTTGGAGGGACTATAGTCCCTCCATTTCAAAGTAGAAACCACTTGCTAGATTATGAAGAGTTGATTTCCACCACCAGCTCAGTTCCAGAGTGCAGGGCTGCCATTCAGTTTAGGTTACCATTCAGATGTACTAGGAGAATGGGATTACCCAAAGCAGAGGGAGCAGAATTGTCCTAGTGGGCCTGGGAGGTGGAGCTGCATCCATTTATTGAAACATCTCAGTGGGTGTTCCATCATTTCTGGACCCTTGTTTTTTTGCCAATTTCTTCAGTGCAGCTTGGACTTCTTCCTTCATTACCATCACTTCTTGATCATATGCCACCTCCTGAAATGGCTGAACATTAACCAATTCTTTTTGGTACAGTGACTCTATGTGTTTTTTTCATCTTCCATAGAAGCTTTCTGCATCATTTAATATTTTGTCATTAGGACCCTTCCATATTGCAACTGAAGACTTGAATAGTTTTTTTCAGTTCCTTCAGCTTGAGAAATGCAGAGCATGTTCTTTTTCTTCGATCTTCCATCTCCAAGTCTTAGGACATTTAATTATAATAGTTTATGTTTTCCTTTCCAGCTGCCCTTTCAAATCTTATGTTCAGTCTTTTATTTCTTCATTTATTCCATTTACTCTAGCTACTTTCATTTCAAGAGCAAGTTTCAGAGTCTCTTCTGACATCCATTTTGATCTTCTTTTCCTTTCCTGTCTTGTTAACGACCTTTTGCTTTCTTCATGTATGGTGTTTGTGATGTCATCCTACAACTCGTCTGGTATTTGGTCAGTGGTGTTCGGTGCATCAAATTTATTTTTCAGATGGTTTCTAAATTCAGATGGGATATACTCAAGGTCATATTTTGGCTCTCATGGACTTGTTTTAATTTTCTTCAGCTTCATCTTATATTTGCACATGAGCAATTGATTGTCTCATGCACAGTTAACCCCTAGCCTTCTTCTGACTGATGATATTGAGCTTCTCCATCATCTCTTTCCACAGATGTAGTCAATTTGATTTCTGTGTATTCCATCTGGTAAGCTCTATGTGGGTAGTTGCCATTTATCTAGTTGTAAAATGGTATATACAATGAATAAGTCATTGGTCTTGCAAAATTCTATCACATGATCTCTGTTGTTATTTCTATCACTAAGGCCATATTTTCCAACTTCTACGGCTTCTCATTTCTACCTTTCACATTCCAGTCAGCTGTAATTCTCAGTACATCTTGGTTGCATGTTTTGTCAGGTGGAGACTGCAGAAGTTGGTAGAAATCTTCAGTTTCTTCATCTTTGGTCTTAGTGGTTGGTGTATAAATTTCAGTAATAGTCATATTAATTGTTCTTCTGGCAGTCCAGGGTATATTCAATATTCTTCATTAACACTGTAATCCAAAAGCATCAATTCTTCTCCAATGTTCCTTATTCATTGTCCATCTTTTTTACGATATGAGGTGATAAAAAAGACTATGGCTTGGTTAGTAACACCTTAGTCCTGAAAGTGACATGTTTGCTTTTTAACACTTTAAGTAGGTCTTCTGCAGCAGATTTGCCAATGCAATACATCATTGATTTCTTTTTTTTCCCAACATTTTATTGTGATTTGTGTTAAGTCTTACAGACCAAATCAGTTTTTCATTCACCAGTTCTTCATACACATTTTGTTTCTTATAATTGATTGCAATCCCCACAACATAGCATCACTCATCCCAGGTCTTCACTGTGTTTTCTGCCTTCTGGATTTTGTCTTTGGGAAAATTCTGCCATTTTGATCTCGAATGGTTGATTATTATAAGAATTGTGTACCTACTTGGAATTATTCTTCACATTGTAGGCCTGTCTGTTGTTTGACTTAAAACTGAGCTACAGGGTCAGTACAGTTCCAGGCTTAAAGTGTGACCAAGGGCCATAGTCTTGGGGGTTCCCTCAGTTTCTCTTGGACCAGTGAACCTGTTTCTTTCTTTTCTTTTTTTATGATTTTGAATTTTATTCCACATTTTTCTCCCACTTTATCCATGACCTTCTAACACGATCCCTTTTGGAGCAGTTAGTAGTGGTAGCTGGGCACCATTTAGTTCTTTTGGTCTCAGGTTGTCTTTTAGTGCTGCAGAAAGAAATCCTGTGATAGTAGATAAATTGTTTTTCTGTCTAAATGCTCAATATATAAATGTTTAGCTTGAATTTTTTTTAAAGCCTTTTCTGAATATATTAGAATGTAAGTCTTCTTTACATTCATTTTACCCAACTCTTCATAAACTTTTTGAATCTGTAGACTCGTCGTATCTTTAAACCAAAAAACCAAACTCACTGTTGTTGAGTCATTTCCGACTCATAGCCACCCTCCTTATGTTTCTGAGGTGGTATCTCTACAGAAGTAGATTGCCCAATCTTCCTCATCATATGTTTAGTTCTTAAAATTTTACTTTTGTTGTATCAGTTGTCAGTTATGGTTTGTCTCTGAATGGCTTTGTATAAAAATATTATGTCTCTTCTCCACTACCCTACATGGTGGGTAACACTCTTTCCATGTTCAGTAGGCTGCTGAGTGGCCAGCAATAGTAGGCCTCTACTGATTTTCTCCAGTTTGCTTCCATGACAGACATTGGGAAATATGGTCTCTAAATGGTTGTGAAAGGAAAGGAGCTATTTCAAAATGGACAGAGAATTTAGTTTTGAAGACAGTAATGAAAAATTTGAAGGTGTTTCTGATCTATGACACACTGGCTTTAAGGGGATCTGATTAAAAATTTCTTCTTTACTTTTTTTGATCTCTTCCTTGCTCTTCTTCATTGGGTGGACTATTTCTTGTGCAGTTCCAGAATGTATTTCTTAGTCCATTCCAATCAGGTGTGCTTAGGAGCTCTGATAGCGTGATGCCTAAGGCACTTGACTGCTAACCAGAAGGCTGGTGGTTCAAACCCACCAGCCACTCCTTGGAAGGAAGATGGGACAATCTACTTCTATAGTGATACTGCTTCAGAAACCCAAGGAGGGGTCACTGTGAATCGGGTCCGACTTGATGGCACACAACAACAACAACAAACATCAGGTGTGCATTTAGTAGTTATTACCCTTAGTATAGCCTTCACTTTTCTTTAAATTTCCAAACTGTTGCCAGTTTTGTTTTCATCCCGGTGTACCCAAAAATATTATAATTAGAAATTGGCAAGAAGTATATCTGGCATAAAGAATCTGTCAGTGTTATTAACCTTTGCATGTTTGTTTTATCTGTTTTCTTTACTGTATCCTGCAAAAATATTGCCAGTCCCACACTTTACTTTTCCACTCTTCTCTTGTCTACAAATCCCTTGGTGCCTCGATGAGCCAATTTCTTAGCAGTTACTGTTTATGATAGTCTTCTTATGGAGCAGTGACATTTGTGAATGTTTTTCTGCTGTTCCTTAGTGCCTTCTGGCTTTAACTCTTGTTTGTATACTATTTCCCTGAATTATACTTGAGCTCATGCATTTTAGTAACCTGTATAATCATTTTGTTTTTAAAAAATGAAGACTTTTTTTAGAACAGTTTTTAAGTTTACAGAAAATTGTATTCTGAGTATAGTTAGTTTCCTTATACCGTTCCCCTTTCCCTCATACTCTTTCTCCTGCTTTTATTTGTGCAGTACATTGATGAACCAATATCAATGCATTATTATTAACTAAAGTTCATAGTTTACATTAGGGTCACTCTTTGTGTTATACAGTCCTATGGGTTTTGACAAATGTGTAATGCCCTGTTTCCACCATTATAGTATTGTGGAGAATAGTTCCACTGCCCTAAAAATGCCCTGTGTTTCACTTATGCATCCTTCCCCTTCTCCCCTGGAGCCCTTGGCAACCATTGATCTTTTTTCACTGTCTCTGTATTCTTCCCTTTTCCAGAATGCCATATAGTTGGAATCATACAGTATGTAGCTTTTTCAGACTAGGATTCTCAATGTCTTTTTGTGATTTGGTAGCTCATTTCTTTTTATTGCTGAGTAATACACTGTTGTATGGATTTACCAATTTGTTTATTAATTCACCTAGAAGGGACATCTTACTGTCTTCCAATTTTTGTGCAGGTTTTTGTGTAGATAGAAGTTTTCAACTCATTTGAGTAAATATTGCTAGATTGTATGGTAAGACTGTTCAGTTTTATAAGAAACTGCCAGTTATCTTCCAAAATGATTATTTTGTATTCACACCAGCAATGCATGGGAGTTCTTTTTGTTCACATCCTCACTAGCATTTGGTGTTGTCAGTGTTTTGGATTTCAGCCATTCTAAGAAACGTGTAGTGGTATTTCATAATTTGCAATTATCTAATGACAAATGATACTGCGTACTTATTATGCTTATTTCTGATCAGTATATATTCTTTGATGAAATTTCTGTTCAGATCTTTTGCCCATTTTGTAACTGGGTTATTTGTTTTCTTATTGTTGAGTTTTAAGAATTCTTTGTATATTTTGGATGTGAGTTCTTTATCAGATAGGTGTTTTGCCAATATTTTTTTTCCACTCTGTGGCTTGTCTTTCCATTCTTTTAACAATATATTTTGTAGGATAGATGTTTTTAAATTTCACTGAAATCTAACTTATCAATCTATTTCTTTCATTGATCCTGCTTTTTGGGTTGTATCTAAAAAGTCATCACCTAGATGTTATCCTGTGTTATCTTCTAGAATTTTTATAGTTTTGCAATTAACCTTTAGGTGAATGATTCCTTTTTAGTTAACTTTGTGATTGTAAGGAGTGCCTAGATTCATGTTTTTTTATGAGTATTTTATATGTTCCTGTATTATTTGTTGAAAAGTCTATCCTTTTTCCATTGGTTTGCTTTTGTTTCTTTGTCAGAGGCCAGCTGTCTGTATTTATTTGAGTCTGTTTCTTGCTTCTATACTTTGTTTCATTCATCTATTTGTCTGATCTTTCACTAGTAACACACTATCTTGATTACAGTAGTTTTATAACAAGACTTGGAGTCAGGTAGTGTCAGCTCTCCAACTTTGTTTTTATCCAATGTTGTTCTAGTTACCAAGTGCCACTCTGACAAAAATATACCACACATGGGATGGCCTTAAAAACAGGAATTTATTCTCTTATAGGTTGGAGGCTTTAAGTCCAAGTTCAAAGTGCCAGGCTCTAGAGGCTGGGTGAAAGTCCCTCAACCTTGGTGTCAAGCTCTGCCTCCTGCTCCTGACCCACTGGAGCTAGAGGTGTTTCCTCACTCAGACAGCTGCTGGCTGCTGAGGCTGAGAAGCCCTAGGTTGACAAGTAAAAAGGCACAGTCCTGATGTTACAAAACCACGTGGCAGGCCATTAACTTAAGTCCATTTTAAGTCCCAAGGTCGGCAGAGCATGGCAGGCTGCTGAACAATGACATGGCTACATGCAGGGTCCAAGCATGCCATAAGCTAGAGACCACTCCCCAAGGCTTCTTTGGTTATATACAGGAAGCAGACCACATCCCAAAGGCAGCTACTCAGCTGCTTGTGGTAGATCCCACCATGGAGTTGATTGCCAGTCTTATCATGGGGAATAATTACCACCAGCTGCCCAGCCACTCAACCAGGCCCAGCCAAGATGATGCTCAAACATAACCACCACAATTCCACCCCTTGTCAACTTGGCACTGGTACAGATCTTCAATGGGTGGTATCTGTACAGGTCTCCTCTACTGGGTAGCTCCAGTCCCCTAGTTCCTGAATGGCTACCTCACCCCCTTAGCCTGGCGGACCCCCTTCCCTCCCTCTTGGGCATGGCAGCCCTGTCACCTCACTCTTGGGCAGTGGCTATGGCTCCATCCCACTGGATCACATAAATGAGCAGCCCCACACTCCAGAACCAAGTTGGTGAAGGCCTGGCTGTTTGAAACCTAGGGGGCTGTGGTGGTTCCACCCCCAAAGGCCATGGTCCTACCCTTAAGGCTGAGGCAGCTCTGCTTCCATTTTCTTGGTCTCTCTGCCTCTTCTGATTAATGCCTAAGGCAGCTCACTCTGCTGGAAAACTTCCTGCCCAAAAAGCACTTGGTTTTCTTGCTCTGTGGGTTTGCAAACCTGCTACTCCATTTTATGCTGGTTTTCTCTACCAATTAACGCCTGAAGGCAACCCACTCTTCCAGGAACCCACCTAACCAAAGGCATCAAGCTTTCTTCTCCATAGGCTGGTAAGGCTGTTGCTGTCTCATGACGGTTCTCTTGGCCCTGCTGCTGCCATCTCTCATGCCGGTCTCTTGCTCTACTCCTCCCATCTGTCATGCCATATGCTGGGGTCTCTCTGCCATGGTCTCAGGTCAAGGACACACCCCACTCCTGTTTCCATATTTTAGGTATCTGTCAGAGCAGCACCCCACTCTCTTGGTACCAAATTCTGTTCTGGTTACCTAGTGCCGCTCTGACTAAAATATACCACACATGAGATGGCCTTAAAAACAGGAGTTTATTGTCTTACAGTTTGGAGGCTTTAAGTCCAAGTTCAAAGTGCCAGGGTCTAGGGGGCTGGGTGAAAACCCCACAACCTTGGGGTCGAGCACTGCCTCCTGCTTCCGGCCCACTGGAGCTAGGAGCATTTCCTCATGTAGACAGCTGCTGGCTGCTGAGGCTGAGAAGCCCAAGGTTGACAAGTAAAAAGGCACAGTCCCGATGTTACCAAACCTCACAGCAGGCCATTAACTTAAGTCCATTGTAAGTCCCAAGGTTGTCAGAGCATGGCAGGCTGCTGAACAACAACACAACTACATGCAGAGTCCAAGCATGCCATAAGCTAGAGACCACTCCCCAAGGCTTCTGCTTAGATACAGGAAGCAGACCACATTCCCTACGGCAGCTATACTCAGTTGCTTGTGGTAGATCCCATCATGGAGTTGATTGCCAGTCTCATCATGGAGAATAGAATAATTACCACCAGCTGCTCAGCCACTCAACCAGGCCCAGCCAAGTTGACACACAAACATAACCACCACTGTTGTATTGGCTATTCTGGGTCTTTTGTTATTCTGCATATATACTTTAGAATCAGTTTTGTTATATACACAAGGTAACTTGCTAGGATTTTGATAGAGATTGCATTGAATATGGAAATCAAGCTAGGAAGAACTGATATTTTAACAAGTTCGGGTGTTTCTGTCTCTTGTAGATTTGGATTGTGCTCCTCTCTTTCTCTCAAAAAAAAAAAAAAAAAAAAAGATATGTGTTATAATTCTAACCCCTAAACCTGTGGAAGTAATCTAATCGAATGTAGTACAAACACTTTCCACAATACAACAAATGTAATGTAATTGAGCAGTTGAGGTCATACCAGTGTAGGATGGCTTCTAAATGTAATCACATCTGAGTTATGTTGTTGTTGTTACGTGTCATCGAGTCGTACTTGACTTGTAGCGACCCCTCCTTGAGTTTCCGAGGCAGTATCACTACGAAGGTAGATTGCCCAACCTTCCTTCTGAGGAGAATATACACAGACACAGGGGAAGACCAATACTATTTGACAATGGAGGCAGATGAATCTACAAGCCCAGACTCCTGAGGGTTGCAGGGCTACTCAAAGCTGAAGTAAACAAAGAAGTGCCTCCCTCTAGAGTCACACCCTGAATTTGACCTTCCAAACTCCTGAATTGAGAAAATAAGTAAATGTTCTTTGAAGCTATCCACTTGTAATTATTTCTGTTATAGTAGCACTAGGAATCTTAGGCACTATCTGTGAACATGGAGTATTTCTCCATTCCGAGATCTTCTTTTATTACATTCACCGGAGTTTTATAGTTTTTCTCATATATGTACTGTCCATATTTTTCTGAGATTTATAGATTTCATTATTTTTTTTCCTGGTGCTTATGTAAATAGTGTTTTGTTTTTAATTTCAAATTCCAGTTGTTTATTACTGGTGTGTAGGAAAGCAATTGACTTTTATATAGTAGGCTTGTATTCCGCATCCTTGTTATAATCACTTTATAGTTCCAGAAGTTTTTTTTTTTGTTGATTCTTTGGAATTTTCTACATATACAATCATGTCATCTGTGAACAAAAGCAGTTTTATTTCTTCCTTCCTAATCTGTATGTAAGTTATTTTCTTTTCTTATCTTATTGCATTAATTACTACTTCCAGTATGATGTTGAAAAGGAGTGATGAGAGTGGATGTCCTTGCCTTATTTCTGAGCTTAAGGGAAAAGCATGTAGTTTCTCTCCATTAGATAGGATATTTGCTATAGATTTTTTTTTTTTTTTAAATCAAAGTAAGGCAATTCCCTTCAGTTCCTACTTTGCTGAGGTTTTTATTATGAACGTGTGTTTGATTTTGTCAAATGCTGTTTCTCCATCTAGTAATATAATCATGATTTTTCTGCTTTACCCGTTGATGTGGTGTTATTGTTGTTGTTATGTGCTGTCAAGTTGGACCCGACTCATAGCGACCCCTCCTTGGGTTTCCAAGGCAGTATCACTACAGAAGTAGGATTGC
>NW_006921614.1:17978549-17986426 GCF_000298275.1 Orycteropus afer afer
CATCTTCCTTCCGAGGAGTGGCTGGTGGGTTTGAACCACCAGCCTTCTGGTTAGCAGTCAAGTGCCTTAGGCACTATGCTACCAGAGCTCCTGTTGATGTGGTGGATTACATAATTAATTTGTGAATGTTAAACCAGCTTTGTATACATGGAACAAATTCTAGTTGGTCATGGTATATAATTCTTTTTATGCATTATTGGATTTGGCTTGACAATGTTTTATTGTGGATTTTTACATCTATGTTTATGAGAGATACTGGTCTGTTGTTTTTCTTTCTTGTGGGCTAGAGTCCCTGGACTGTGACGTTCACAAATGCTTCTCTGCCGTCCAGGACCCTTGATTGAGACAGGAAAGTAAGAGGAGTTATTTTCCTTCTCCCTCCTGGGAAGATAGAGAGGACTGGAATTGGGATTTTTTTTCCTTTCCCCAGTTTGTTTTTGCTCTGGTAAAACCCATGTTGGTTAGGCTCCATTAAAATAGTTTTCTTGGAAAGCAAGCCTTGTTATGGGGACTAGAGTACTCTGGGCATATTTCAAAATGGTTATGTGTACTTTCCCCCTGCTGGAAGCATGAGGAGATTTTCCTTCAGTCTTTACAGCAAGAACCTGCTGAGACTCCTGGAGGTAAAACTCATGATAGTTTGGGGGCTTCCCCTACGGCTGCCTGCTCCCAGGAGTTTTTATTTCTCAAGTTGGTCTACATTCGGTCTCCAGTAGTTCATTATAGTTTGAGTGTTCCTACTGAGCTTCTGCTTTTGGTAAGCTATGTTTCTCTGTATCCTCCTCTTTCTCACACTTTTGAGGTGGTAACTTTCCCTGTGACTTCAGTACTCTGGTGGATCTAGAAGAGTTGTTGATTTGTAGTGTGTGGGGAAGAGCTGCCTCCTCAGAGTAGAGCTGGTCTTGATGTAGATGGGGTAAAGCTTTTGGGACTTCCATTTACTGATACGGCATGACTCAAAATGAGAAGAAACAGCTGCAAACATCCATTAATAATTGGAATATGGAATGTATGAAGTATGAATCTAGGAAAACTGGAAGTTGTCAAAAATGAAATGGAACACAGAAATATCAATATCCTAGGCATTAGTGAGCTGAAATGGACTGGTTTTGGCCATTTTGAATCAGACAACCATATGATCTACTATGCCAGGAAGGACATATTGAAGAGGAATGGTGTGGCGTTTGTCATCACAGCAAATATTTCAAGATCTATCCTGAAGTCCAGTGCTCTTGGTGATAAGATAATATCCATACACCTACAAAGAAGACCAGTTAATACTACTGTTATTCAGATTTATGCACCAACCACCAAAGCCAAAGAGGAGAAAACTGAAGATTTTTAGCAACTTCTGCAGTCTGAAGCTGACCAAACAAGGATTCAGGATGTGTTGATTATCACTGGTGACTGGTATGCAAAAGTTGGAAACAAAGAAGAATCACCGGTAGTTGGAAAATATGGCCTTGGTGATAGAAATAACACTGGAGATTGCATGATAAGAATTTTGCAAGACCAATGATTTAGTCATTGCAAATACTTTTTTTCAACAACACAAAGGGTGGTTATACACATGGACTTTGCCAGATGGAGTACACAGGAATCAGATTGACTACATCTGCGATAGAGAAGCTCAGTATCTTCAGCCAAAACAAGGCCAGGAGCTGACTGTGGAACAGACCATCAGTTGCTCATATATGCAAGTTCAAATTTAAGCTGAAGATAATCAAAACAAGTCCATGAGAGCCAAAATATTACCATGATTATATCCCTTCTGAATTTAGAGACTATAAGAAATAGATTGATGCATTGAATGCCAATGACCGAAAACCAGAGGAGTTGTTGGATGACATCAGGAGCATCATCCATGAAAAAAGCAAAACGTCATTAAAGAGACAGGAAAGGAAGAAAAGACCAAATTGGATGTCAGAAGACTCTAAAACTTGCCCTTGAACAAAGAGTAGCTAAAGCAAATGGAAGAAATGACAAAATATAAGTGCTGAACAGATTCCAAAGAGCAGACTGAGAAGACAAAGTCAATTATTATAATGAAATGTGCAGAGACCTGGAGTTGGAAAACCAAAAGGGAATAACATGCTCAGCATTTCTCAAGCTGAAAGAACTGAAGAAAAAATTTCAAGCCTTGAGTTGCAATATTGAAAGATTCTATGGGAAATATATTGAATGATGCAGGAAACATCAAAAGAAGATGGAAGGAATACACAGAATCACTGTACCAAAAATAATTGCTCGATGTTCATCCATTTCAGGAGGTAGCATATGATCAAGAACGAGTGGTACTGAAGGAAGAAGTTGAAGCTGCACTGAAAGAATTGGCAAAGAACACGACAGCAGAAATGGACGGAAAACCCATTGAGATGTTTCAGCAAATGGATGCTTCACTGGAGGCACTCACTTTTCCATGCCAAGAGATTTGGAAAATAGCTACCTGGCCAACTGACTGGAAGAGATCCACATTTGTACCCTTTCCAAAGAAAGGTGATCCTACAGAATGTGGAATTTATTGAACAATATCATTAATATCACATGGAAGTAAAATCTTACTAAAGATAATTCAAAAATGTTTGCAGCAGTATATTGACAGAGAACTTCTAGAAATGCAAGCTAGATTCACTAGAGGATGTGGAATGAGGGATATCACTGCTGAAGTTAGGTGGATCTTGGCTTAAAGCAAAGAATACCAGAAAGATGTTTACTTGTGTTTATTGACTATGCAATGGTATTCAATTGTGTGAATCATAACTAATTATGGATAACAGTGAGAAGAATAGGACTTCCAGAACACTTAATTGTGTTCATGAGGAAGCTGTACATAGATTGGGAAGCTGCTGTTCAAACAGAACAAGGGGATACTGTGTGGTTTAAAATCAGGAAGGGAGCGTGTCAGGGTTGTATCCTTGCACCATAATTATTCAATTTGTATGCTGAACAAATAATTGGAGAAGCTGGACTATATGAAGAAGAACAAGGCATCAGGACTGGTGGAAGACTCGTTAACAACTTGTGATATGCAGACGACACAACCTTGCTTGCTGAAAGTGAGGATGACTTGAAGCACTTACTGATTGATAATGATTAAAGACTTGAGTCTGCAGTGTGGATTACATCTCAACATAAAGAAAACGGAAATCCTTACAACTAGACCAATAAGCAACATCACAATACATGGAGAAAGGATTGAAGTTGTTAAAGATTTCATATTAATTGTTTCCACAGTCAACACCGATGGAAGCAGCAGTCAAGACATCAGAGGACATATTGCACTGGACAAATCTGTGAGAAAAGACCTCTTTAAAATGCTGAAGAGCAAAGATGTCTCCTTGAAGGCTAAGGTGCGCCTAATCCGAGCCATGATATTTTAAATCATCTCATATGCATGTCAGAGGTGGATAATGAGTGAGGAAGACTGAAGAAGAGTTAACGCTTTTGAGTTGTGGTGTTGGCAAAGAATACTGAAAGTACTGTGGACTGCCAAAAGAATGAACAAATCTGCCCTGAAAGAAGTGGAGCTGGAATGCTCCTTGGAAGTGAGAATGGCCAGACTTCATCTGACCTACTTTGGTTATGTTGTCCGAAAGGACCATTCCTTGGAGAAGGATATTATGCTTGGTAAAGTGGAGGGTCAGCGAAGGAGGGGAAGCCCCTCAATGAGATGACATAGTGGCTGCACCGATGGGCTCAGGCATAGCAAGGATTGTGAAGCTGGCACAGGACCTGGCAGTGTTTCATTCTGCTGTACGTAAGGTTGCTGTGAGTCGGAGCCTACTCGATGGCACTTTGTTTTATCAACAACATCATTGATATATAAAAGGAGCCCTGGTGGTGCAATGGTTAAGCACTCAGTGGCTAAATGAAAAGTAGGTTGTTTGAATCCTCCAGCTGCTCTGTGAGATAAAAGACCTGGAGATCTGCTTCTGTAAAGATTGTAGCCTAGGAATCCCTATGGAGCACTTCTACTCTGTCCTTTAGGGTGTGATGGAATTGACTCTGTGGCCCACAATGACAGTATTGATGTATAAAGATAATCTAAGCATATATGATTACCTAGAACCCAATTATTTAAGTCAGAATCCATTCTTCTTAATAGTTTTCCATGTAGAAGTATTTTAGTATTTATTTATTTTTAACATAACTAGGGAAGGGAAGGAATCCTGAATTCTTTAACCAATTTAAGTATAATTTATCTATGTTTTAGTTACTCTGGCAAAAGTGTGTTAGAATAGGAAGTAGAAATGAAATGTTTGAAAGAATCTTTTATAAATTAAAGTTATTAATGTACTGATTATGATCTGTTTTCTGTTTCCCTAAGTATAATCCTCAGAGGTCAGCAGAGCAAATTAGTTCACAGCTTGTATAGGCCAGGAGCTAAGCATGATTTCTTAGGTTTTTCAAGGATATTTGAAAAAGAAGAAGAAAATGTGATAGAGACTGTATGAAGCCCACAAACCTAAAATCTTTACTCACTGATGCTTTGTAATGAAATTTTGCCAAACCCTGATATCCTTGTGTGAATATTTCTTTCTCTCCCTAGTTAGAGTGATATGTAGTGAAGGGTTCAAGGGTAGTAGTGTGCCTGACACTGAGTCCTTACAGAACTGGTCCATACACCTGTGTTTCCACTGTGCCTCATTTAATATGACATTTATACTGATGCATGGACAGGTATTATGATTTTTAAAAATAAAATTGCACATTTAACATCCATGTTTTATTAAGAGTAAATCAAATGTTCAGTTAATTTCAGTGAGTCAATAGGCGAGGTATACATCTTTCTATAAACCAGATTTTTCTTTGAGTGGTATTTTTATATATACTTTTTTTTCCCTCAAATATAAATTTGTGGTGTTCAACTGTTTCATATATTTAAGTTTTAATAGATTAGAAACAATAACAAACCTGTGATCATGTACCAAGTTACTTATTGAATTATATACTATTTAAGAATATTTTCAGAGAAAATAAAAGGTCACATGAACCAGACATTGGGTTATTTGGTTTAATTTTCTGGAAAATAGGATTGCCTTTATCAGATCCCAGTGTCTCTTGTCCTCCTGTTTGGCTGACAGTTTGACAGTGGCTCTGCTGTGGTAGAGATGGTTGGCAGGAAGTTGCTTTGTCAGCAAAAGAGGGCTGTAAACTGAGCTGGAGAGCCATGTTCACCTCTTCTTGACCTGCTAATCAGTGATGGGTTTTGTCAACATCAGAAAATGTGACTGCCTGATTTCCTTTCAAATTGATTTTGACTTGGAAAGTAACGTTTTAGGCAAGGTTACTACTGTTCATGTCACTCTAATGATGAAATGCCTTATTGCCATGGACAAACTACATGCAATACTCACTTAATAAAAGTGAAATGTATGCTAAGCATTCTTTTGCAACCACGGTTTCTAGAAATTCCAAGTAGCATTTTAAAAAATGGTGTAAGCAGATTTGCTTCTCTAGAGCATGTAAATCCTTCTAGTTTAGCTTTATATAATATTTGAGGACAGTTTGTCTCCTTTCTTTAGAGATAAGGACGTTCTTTTCTCTTAACAAGTTGAAATTAAGATTAGCTTTGATAGGAAGCATTGTATGTCACTTTTATCATACAATCCGAATTTCTTCACTCTTGAATCAACAAAGACAATTAAAACATTGTAGCTGTTTTTTCCAAATGTATTTCATTTTCTTTCTATGAGTGTGTTTATTCAGCCGAGCAGCAGTCTATTTATTTTAGAATTCCAAACAAAATTTGAGGTGGCTTTGTTCCCCTCCCCAATAAAAACAAAACATATAGACAAGGACAAGATACAGATTAAAAACTAATTATATGAAGCAGAGAAATAGGTGTTACCAGCCACTGGGAATGTATTCGTAGTGCTTTTGGGTACTGAATTTGACCCAGCATTTTCTGACCAAGGAGTCAGTGGAGATACATTGAATTGTATAGTTCTGATGAAAGAAAATGACTTTTTTTTTTTTTTTTTTGGCTTAGGCAGACTTTATTTATTTATCTCTATCATAAATTCACCACCTACTTTTAAGAAAGAGTTTCAGTCTATCCACATGTCAGGGAATCCATAAACACATTGCCATGGAGTCATATCCAACCCATATTGTCTCTATTGGACGAAATAGAACTACCCTACAGGGTTTCCTAGGCTGTGATTTTTATGGAAGCAGACTTCCACATCTCTCTCCTGTAAAGCAGCTGGTGGGTTCAAACTGCCAACCTTTTGGTTAACAGCTGAGCGCTTAACCACTGTGCATGAGGGCTTCTTCTATCAGTTAATGGCTAACATAAAACAATGATTTTCATTTTAGTGTGCTAGCTCTGAAGCCTGTGGAGTTACACAGCCTACAGTTAGGTTTCTGCTAGGGCAAGTTATGTGAAAGAATAAAATCCTGTGTATTTTAGCAACTGTTATTTGTGGAGGGGAGGTGTCTGTTATTTGTAACCGAATTTAATTTCCAACTGACAGAGTTAAGTTCATTATTCTCATTGTACAGATGTGAACATAGAGACTTAGACAGTTTAAGTTGCTTTCTCATGCGAGATAGGTAGTGTAGAATAAGATATTTTGTTCTGGAATGAGACTGCTTGAGTTTGAATTTTGGATTTGGCATTATGACATTTATCAACTTATTTAATTTCACTGGCCTGTGATTTTCCCATATGTAAAATAAAAATAATATTAGGACATACATCATTGGCTTCTTACAAAATAAACAATATCCATTAGAGAACTAGCATTTCACTTACTTTTGCATATGGTCATGGTTCAATTAAGATTGAATCCTGAATTCTTTAACTAATTTAAATATATTTTATCTGTGTTTTAGTTAGTCTGTCAAAAGTGTGTTAGAATAGGAAGTAGAAATGAAATGTTTGAAAGAATCTTTTATAAATTAAAATTATTTGTGCATTGATTATGATCTGTTTTTTATTTCCCTGAGTATAATCCTCAGAGGTCAGCAGAGCAAATTAGGTCACAGCTTGTATGGACCAGGAGCTAAGCATGATTTCTTAGGTTTTTCAAGGATGTTTGAAAAAGAAGAAGAAAATGTGAATAATTAAAAAAAAAAAAAGCAACAATTTTGGATTTGATATTGTTATTGACTGTTTCGTTTAAAAATCTGATATTCTTCACCTAAATAAGCCTAAGTTGCTCAGTTGAGAACTTCCTCTCTTCAGTAAAACACTTCTAAAATAAGATTTGTTAAATGATTCCCAATAATCTTTATCAGAACCAGATAGACAAAAGTCAATAATAGCAAAACTCCAGTGTAATTTGTACATGTTCAGTTGATGTATAGCTAGATTACTGTATATTTCTTGGGAACCTTCATGGAAAGAATTTATATTCTTATTATAGAATGTTTTAAAATGAATAAAATAAAACATAAATAGTGTATATTTTGCCATGTTATATCCCAAGGCTGAAATTAAATGTTTTGAGGTTGGTAGGTGTCACATAGTAGTATTTCTGTTTTGCAGTTGGTGGTAAAGCTGAGGAATAAGAGTGGCTTTTTTTTGAAGCTGAGTAGTAAGAATGACTTTTTTCTCTGGCCCAAAATCAAAGATCTTAGCAATATGATCCCCAGGATGCCTTCAGTCCTGATTTTCTCCCTTCTTTTCTCCCTCCCTTTCCTGCTCTTTTTTCCCTACCCTTTTATTTATTCCTTTTTAATTCAACTGCTTTTACCACTTAACCTTGAAGATCAGATGATTGAGTATGTGTATTATTATGTACTATTTAAACAGTGTAAAACTAAGAGTTTCTTAGACTGGTGTCTGCTGGTTACTTTGCAAAGTACTGCATATTTGTGCTACTCCTTTCCAGCAGTGACAATAATATGACTATTTTTTTTTTTTTTTT
>NW_006921614.1:17987123-18039532 GCF_000298275.1 Orycteropus afer afer
TCCCCTGCGACTATGGTCCCAAGCCCGCAGGATCAACTACTCGGTCCCTCTGGGTAGCTGGCTGTGACCAAGCAATGACCATAACCTTGCCCCTTGTAATATGACTATTTTTATATAATATATTCCTACCCATTAAAATGGCCTGCAGTTTCATGAGTTTATTCTCCCCCCACCCCCAGCTATTCATCAAAAACTGGAAGCAGATGGAACAGAAAAAGTAGAAGGATCCATGACGCAGAAACTGGAGAATGTTCTGAACAGTAAGTTTTGTCCTATCACCCTAAACTATTCATGACTTTAAAACAAGCTTTAATAGAGCAGTTGGGCCTGATTTCACATAACAAGGTGGTAGGTTGTATCTTAGTAATTATTTCTAAATATTTAATGAATGTAAAGGGGAAACAACATTGAAAGTGAATGTTCTGTTTCTATTTACATTTTATTTATGAGAAATTATAATTTGAAAAGAAGCCAATATACTTCCTGCAAAGTTAAGCTTGCTGCCATAAAATAGGCCATTATATAAATAGCATCAAAGATAGAAAAGCACCAAGGCAGATGCCAGGATTGCCATTGACTGAAACCCTGAAAAAGATTATCTCCAAGTATCTACCTGTGTTAATGCATATAACACCATCTGGAAAAGTGACAGATAATTACATGTCATTTATTTATTTATACCTTGCTTTTTCCAAAAAAGGATTTAAGGCAACTGTATCTTTAAGAGTGTGTCCAACTCTGTGACTTATTGTAAAAATTGTAGGCTCAGGAGAAACTGATAAATGCAAACTTTTGGGTCCCTTCCCACCTCCCTTTTTACCCTTTTTCTGACATCCTGCCTTCTAAGTGGGAGCTACTTATCCTACTGATTGGGCAGAATCTCCTCAGATGAATTAATTCTTATTTGAGTATCAATGGCTTAAAGATACATTATCCTCATCATATAGTTTTTGAATCTATAGACTCATGTCTTTTAATATGGAGCAAGAATGTGATGGGAAAACTCCTTGTTTTTAAATCTAAATATATCATATGATTTCCCCCATGAAGTACAGTCAAGAATAACTAAGAAATTTAAGAAACTTCATGTCACATGCTTAGTGGCTCTATGAACACAGGACTATGATATCAAGTTAGTTTTGTACTTCCAGCTTAACTTAATTTAGTCTCAAAGGCAGAAGTTTCTGAGCCCTGTATAAATATCTGTCCACAAGTCAGGAGATTTCTGATAAGACATATCTTTTAGAAAAAAAGCATTACTTTGCTGTAAGTTTTTCTTTATACAAGAATTTGAGTACTTAGATTTCATTCTAAATTTATGACTTTTACCAGAACTTAAATTCCCCCTTTATTATTATTATTATTAGCCTTGAGATTTTGCCTTGTTTTTGTCTGTGAAAACCAAGTCACTAACTTGTTGAAATGAGTATCTTCTGAATTCAATCCAAGTTCATATTTATTAAAGCCATTTCTATGTTAGTATAGTCTTGGAAGGATTGTTTTTCCTCAGGGATGTTATTTTCACTACAGAAGTTGTCATCAAACCACGATATTTCTACAAAGCAAAAAGAAAACAATTATATTAGTAACTTTTAAAAGATGACTGTAAGAACAGGTTGATATAATAAATACACCATTGTATCAGAAGGAAAAATATGATATTCATTAAAGTATTCCAATATTCATTGGAAACAGTTAAAGCCTGTTTCATATGTCAAGGTTAGCACAGTATCTTAATATCCCTTTTTTTTTCCTTCTTAAGGAATAATTTAGGAGCTAATTCACTCTGGATTTATGGTATAAAAATTATAAGGGAAGCTGTTTTACTTACATTCCTTTATAACCATGAATTTGTGCTATAAATGTGTTACATTAATATTCATTGATGTTTGCTCCTTTTGGAGAAAATTGGGCTCAACATGTAAATATTTCTCCTAAAATATTTTCCTTTATAATAATTCTTTATATTCCCCAGAAAAATCCTTTATCAACATGATGTTGATATTTGCTGTCTTGGGATAAGGTTTTAAATTTAAATTCAGGTGAACTTTACAAGCATTTAACACTTCCTGTGTTTAAGTCCTGTGCTAGATTGTATGTGGGATATGAAGTTGGGAGATATGTTTTTCCACCTTCCAGAGTTTCTGCCCACCAGATCGATGTTTTATATTTATTCAGGACCTAAATAACTACGTAAGTGGCTAAAAAAGCATAGGGAATTAAAATTAGAAAACATCGAAAGCCCCCAAAAGATTAAATGAGCTACATATGGTCATTTAAGTAGCAAATGACAGAGCTGGGATTTATATGCAGAGATTTGACTCCAAAGTACAAGCTACAGGCTGTCCTTGCTGTGCAGGTTTCCGATGTGTACGAAGCTCATTACCATGGTTCAGTTAAGTAGCACCAGCCCCCCGACATGGTTCAGATTTCATTTTCCATGGTACGTTAGCCATGATTGTACAGTGTGCAGACCTTGCTGCCAGTTCTTCAGTCCACAGATCATGCCATAATAACAGATGCACATCAAGGTCAGTGATCAGCTGTACCCCTTCCTTCAAAGTCTGAGGCAATGGATCCCTGCATGTCTGTTACCAGTTCATGCAGACATGGTCAATAAGGCATGTGATTTTTTGTCTCTTTGTTTTGCAGTGATAAAACCATGTGACATTTTATAAAAATGGGTAATTGAAACAGGTAATTGGTCCACAAAGATGAAAGCACATCAAAAAAATCAGAAGTGATCAAACTGTCAGTGAATCAAACTGAACCTAAATGGAGTTACAGAAGAAATAGCTGACTGTGGGAATGTGGACAGTGCTGTTGTTCTAGAGACTATGGGTGTGCATCCAGAGGGATTTCTTGAAGGGGATTTAGCCAGAGAAATGCAGAAAGTGGCTGTGATTTAAAGGATGAAGGTGTCCTAGAAGAAGGGATGCCAGCAAAAAACTTCACTTCAAAGGAGCTCTTAGAGATACTTCATGACTTTGAAAGTGTAAAGGATACAATGTTAGAAGTTGATCCAAGCTTAGGAAGGAATATAACAGTTTGCTAAGGCATAGAAGCTATGCTCACTCATATCCTAAGCTTTATGATAAAAAGAAAAGGCAAATGCTCTTGATATTTTTTTTTTTAACAAACAAAACACTGAATTTTCAGTGGTTCTAATGTTTTAAATTATAGTGTACTAAATAAAAATTCATTTCAGTATTTTAAAAATTTTCTATTTATAATAAAAAACAAGTTTTCAATGTTTCAACAAAATTTTTTTAATGTCATGGAACAATCATAATTCTTTCCATCGATTATTAAACTACTCTGCTCAGTTTCAACTTGCACAGCTATTTTTTTGGCCCCTCCCTACCACGCAGAGTGAGGCCAGCCAGGGTTATACTATATATTCTCTAAGTAGGAAGAATATTGACCATTTGATGCAAAATAGTGCATTTATTGAGCACATGCTCATTCTGTCCCAGGAATATAAAGATAAAACTTGCTGTTGCCCTTCTAAGACTTTATGGCCTAGTGGAAGATACAGACCAATAAGCAGGTGATTTAGGTTATAGTAAGATGATACTGTGCTAGTGGTAATCCTGGGATGCATCTGGAGCAAGCATAGCGGCACCTGACTGAAAAGTAGACTGAGGACAATTTTAGGGAAGCATGGCAGCAGCCTTTTAAGGGGGCAGGAAGTAGCCAGGCAAGCAAGAGTTGATGAGTAGATTGCTAAGTAGATACAGGTGTGTTTAGTCGGGGCATGCAGCAATATCAGGAAGTCACCATGTTAAAGAAGAGGCAGGCCACATCTCAGGTGCTATCATCCAGTGTGGCTAGTGTGCAGAAGTGATTGGTGAGACTACAAGGGAGATGAGAGCATTCATGATCTGCTTTTATGTAGTGCTGTAGAGTTTGTCTTTATCCAAAAGACAAATGTGACTCATGGAGGAATTCTAATAAGAGAACAACATTATGAAAATTTTAAGGAACATTTACCAGCTGTGTAGAGAATGGATTAGAAGGGTGCTAGCCTAGACTCAAGAAGTAAGACCAAATAGAATTGTGTTGTAAGATGTTATGTGATGTAAGAGTAGAAATGTGAAGACTTTGAACCAAAACAGAAGTGGTTAAGATAGAGTGAAAGATAAGAGATGTTAAGGAGGTAAGATAGGCAATGCTTGCCCAATGGATTGTTGTGGGAAGTAAGAAAAAGGAAGTAGATGATTATGACTTCCAAATTTCTGGTCTCAAGCAGAGGAAGAGGAGGAAATTCAGTTGAATTTATGACATACAGAGTTTGAGATTTCTGAGGATCATACAAATTAATTTCTTTGTAGATCTCACCATATCCTAGCTGTGTGTCATTAGGCAAGTAGAATAAACTCTCTGTGTTTGAGTTGTCTCTGCTATAAAATGGAGCATAGTACCAATCTTATGTCTTACAGGATCATAAACAAGTTTAAATGAATTAATACATATAAAGTTTTTAGAAGAGCACCAAGCATAGAGTAAATGCTCACTATATTAGCTGTCATTATTATATGTCTGTTGTTGTTGTTGTTATGTGCCGTTGAGTCAGATCCAACTCATAGCAACCCCTCCTTGGATTTCCAAGGCAGTATCACTATGGAAGTAGATGGCTCAACCTTCCTTTCGAGGAGTGACTGGTGGGTTTGAACCAGTAGCCTTCTGTTTAGCAGTCAAGTGCCTCAGGCACTGCGCTACCAGAGCTTCTATTGTATGTCTAGTAAACATAAATTTAAAGATTAGTCTTAAGCTAACAGGCATATCTTGAGATACAGATTTAGGAGTCACCAGCATAAGATTTGTCAGGGATTTCCTTTCACTTGGATCCACAATCACTGTCCATGGAAGCAGCAGTCAGGAAATCAGATGATGTATTGCACTGGATAGTCTGCTGCAAAAGACCTCTTTGAAGTGTTAAAGAGCAAAGGTGTCACTTTGAAGACTAAGGCACAACTGCCATGATATTTTCAGTCACTTCATATGTGTGTTGTAAAAGCTGGACAGTGAATAAGGAAGATTAATGAAAAATTGATGGATTTGAATTGTGGTGTTGGCAAAGAATACTGAAAATACCATGGACTGCCAGAAGAACAAATAAATCTGTCTTGGAAAAAGTACAGCATTTGTTTTGGAAGAAGTATAGCTGGAATACTCCGTACAAGCAAGAATGGCCAGACTTCATCTTAAGTACTTTGGTCATGGTGTCAGAAGGGACCAGTCCCTGGAGAACAATACCATTTTTGGCAAAGTAGAGTGTTGGTGAAGAAGGGGAAGACCCTCAATGAGATGGACTGACATATTGGCTGCAATGATGGGCTCAAATATAGCAAAGATTATGAGGATGGTGCAGGACCGGGCAGTGTTTCTGTTATACGTAGAGTCACTGTTGATTAGAGCCTATACATTGGCATGTAACAACAACAGCAGCATAGGGATGGTAGTTGAAGTAACAGGAGTAAATGATTTCACCCAAGTGCTGTGTTAAAATTAAAAGGAAAAAGCCTTTTCTTAGAAGATTTATAACACTAAGAATCTAAGAGTCCTATTTGTAAAAAATGAATTGGCTTCCTAAGCCTTAGTCAGTGGTGTACTGGTGAATACTTAATAAGCGGCACTCCCAAAAGAAAAAAGTAAAAACACCCCCTGGAAAAAGAAAAAGAAAGAGAAAAAAAAACACCCCACCTAAACCCTAATTTAGCATTTGCTAGTTTCCAAACTGTAAATATTCCTACTGTGGTTGATTTAAAACCAACTAGACACTGCAGAACCAAAGTTGGGAGGGATGCTAGCTGTGAGCTACTTGAGCACAACATGCACCTTTCTCATCCACAGAATTCCAGTTTTGTACACTTCATGTGGAGTTATAAAATTCCAGTATCAGAAATAGTATTGTAAACGAGTATTAAATATTGCTAATAGTTCTAGTAACATAATGAAATTATATTTGTTATAGATAGCAGTCATATTTTCTAGAATCTGTTAAGAAGAACTGAGGCCATCAAAGAAGGTGTTGGGTCTTTTTGTTGTCCTTGTTTTGCTATGCATTTAAGTAAACGTTTAAAGTTTTTTTATGCCCCTGTGTTTCATTTCCTAATCTTATTTAATTTGCTTGTCGTGGGATGAATTGTATTATCTGAAGTGTGTGTGTGTGTGTGTGGGGGGGTACTCTTTCCCTCCCCCATGCCCATCAAACACAGAGCACAAATTAAAAATCACTCTTGTGATCCACTGTCTCAAGTGTCAATACCTAGAAAAGGACCAATAAGCTCACTTGGAAATAGGGGAAAGTACAATGTTTATGTTAAATAAACACGCATGAAATTATAAGACACCATTATTACATGACTGAGCTTTTGTAGATAAAGATCTAGGACTTCCTGGCATAATTAAAATTTCTTTCTCTTTTGCTGCTTTTTGCAGTTAAGAATGTAAGATCAGTTGGCAGATCTGTGTTCTGTTGGTTAGTGTGTGCAGTGCCAACATACTCCTGTTTCCATCTTACATTGTAAAAAAATTCTATGCTATGGACCCTTTACAACTGTGGCAGCTGAGTATTGTTACCATGGCATCTCTGTTAGTTCTCAGGTCTGTTTGTGACTAAGGCTGTGATGGTCATTGTCAGAGAGCATGGTGTTAGGATCTGCCTAGAATGAGGATAAAGGCTGCAATTTCAGGTCTTGGGTCACCTAAGGCTGGTAAAACCTGTAAAGTGAAAGTTGTGGCTTTTATGACCATATGGTCCAATTAAATTTGTTGTGTGGTTGTGCTATACTCTCAAACCCCTGCCAGCTACTATAGACATGCATACTCTTGGTGTGAGGAAGACGAGTAAGGGTGTGAGTAGAGTAGTACACATGTGCGATCACTACTTAGAAGGACCCAGGGTGCCTGCTGATGGTGGAGAGCACCACTGTTGCTTGGTGATTTTCATTCCTCGTTCATGTCCCTAGAAAATACAGACATAAAGGGCATTTTGTGAGCTGCTGGTGATTTTTATCTGCCTGCATAAATCTTGGTTTCACTGCTCTTATTTATATTGTTACTGGATATAATCATCTAATTATATAAGAGTTTTGAACTCCCAAAATTTTATTGTGAATGCGATAAAATTCACAGCAGAATAATTTATATTATAAATTGTCTACTAATTAAAATTATAATAGCATGATTTCTCTATGCATAATTAAAATTTGCCATATATAAATATATACATTTCTGTATAAATAAATGAACATTGTGATTTTATATAATTTCTGTATGTAAATTATTCATTATAAATTTTTTATCTTTTGTTTAACTTTAAGTAGATTTTCTGTTTTTATGCCTTTAACGGAGATAAAGTGATTAATTGATACCAGTTTTTATTACCTGAAAATGAGAAAAATCTAATTCTGAACTCTTGCACTTTTTGCCCCAAATTCTTTCATTGTGCAAAAAAAATGTGCTTGGAGACTTATTGTCTAAAACCTTTTTAATTAGTAAGTATAATTATATAAGTAATTAACCTTTTAAAAAGTTCAGTCACATTCACATATCTCTTCATTTATAAAGCCTCAATTCATGAAATTTATGTTTTTCAAATGATAAATATTTTAAAACTTTCTTTGAACAAAACGTTTTAACCCTAATCAGATATCAAATAATCATTTACCCATCATTATGTACTCTGGTGGCAAGAAGGGAATAATTTTTTTTCCCTCATCTTTTAATAGAAATTCAGTTTTCTACATTAAATAGCATGTGGTGAAAACAACTATCTTGACAAAGCAAAGTTTTTGTATCAAGCCTTTAAAAGTTCAACAGAATTCAAACATTATTTAGATAAAGCAATTATTTTACAAAGACGACTTTTAACATGGTCAGGCCACCCACAGTGCTGACTAGAGAATATGGCATGCAGCCACCCAGTGAGACCGACGTAATTTTTTCATCTTTGCTTAAAGTATAGTCACTAGACCAGATAATGTAGAAACTTTACAAGGAGCCATCAAACAGCCAAGCACAGTTTATCCTTTTTCTCCTCTTTCCTTATTGCTAATTAAAAATAATTCACAAAGTGAAAATGGTGAACTATTTTTTTTGTCACAGTACATTTTGCTTTAGATAAAGCAGTTCTTTCATTACACTGATTCGTATAGTTTGAGGTCTTTTTAGGTGAAAGAATTATGAAATGTTCAATTCATATATAACCTTATAAATGATTTTAAAAATACGTGATATGTTAGTCTATCATTTTAAATTTCTTTATGTAATTTTCTGTGCCTTCTATATAAAATAGATAATTCTACCAAGATAATTTACTAAGAATTCATTTTAAAATAATGTCTTTTGAACAACATTTTGAAAAATATTTTTCTTGTTTTATTTATCATATATAGATACTGAATCCATGGTGTTTAACTAGTGTAGTGTAGTGTGTGTGTGTTTGTGTGTGTGTTAAGCTGTTGTCTGAATTAATGAAATAACCTAAGGGCTTATAATTGGTATAAAATTTAGAAGAATAATTAATTTTCTGTATGGTAATATTAGAGAATTTATTTGAGCATGGTAAATATGATTGGATACTATTCTTAACATATGAAAAGACTTAGCAGGCAAAATAGAAATGATGTTGTAGCACACCATAAAAGATCTCAGTATACCTAACTATTAAAAGATAGTCTATTAAGTTTTAATGTAAAACTACAATATCCTAACATTTTGTTTCCAGTACCCAGTTTTATGTTTTCTGACTAAAGTTAGCCTTTATCCAGGTTTCTTTTTTCATTTTAAAATAGGAGCAAGTAATACTGCAGATACATTATTTCAAGAAGTATTAGGTCGAAAGGACAAGGCTGATTCCACTAGAAATGCACTCAATGTGCTCCAGCGATTTAAGTTTCTTTTCAACCTTCCTCTAAATATTGAAAGGAATATTCTAAAGGTAAAGTATATATTTATGTTCCTATGGTTATAGATGTCATAAATTTAAAGATTTGTTAAGATGTTTGTTATCTTAACCAAATGTCTTTATGTCATTATGCTTTACTGACAGTCTCTAAAATGTTTCTTGATTTTAAAGGGTGATTATGATGTGGTTATTAATGATTATGAAAAGGCCAAGTCACTCTTTGGGAAAACGGAGGTGCAAGTTTTCAAGAAATGTAAGATTTGTTTATTACTTCTAAATTTTCTAGTTTCAGAGGACAGATGTGGAATTTATTCTGCAGAGAATGTTGCATGATTTTAATTGCTGTTTATATGATGTTCTCTTTAAAGTGTAAAATAATTACTTCAAAAAATAACTTGCTGACTTTTCTACTGAGATGTAGTGGAAATGAGCTACTGCATTCATAGCTGAGCCTCGGCCATTGTTAACCACCGTTAAAAATCTTTCTTTTACTGGAAAGATTAAATTACAGATATTTTATAGAGATGGAAACCTACATTTCAGTCTTCCCTCTTCAGAAAAACATGTTTAAAAATTCCAACCTGAAGTTAAAGCAAACTAAACAACTTTTGAAATTACCTCTGATGCCAGAGTCATAGAAAATAGGAGAATCTTTAAAATGCCATAGGGTATAAAGCCTTATCAACTAGGAGAAGTATCACAGGACTTTATTAAATTCATAAATGAAATCCATAAGGACTTAGAAAACTTAATTTTATTTTTTAATTGTGATAAAATTTACATGCAGTGAAACGCACAGACCTTACAAGTTACAGGTCAATGAGTTTTGACAAATGCATACAACCATGTAATGCACACCCTGGCAAGATACAGAATATTTTCATCACCTCAGAAAGTTCCCTTGTATCCCTTCTCAGTCAAGCGCTGCACCCTTCTAAGGCAACTACTGTTCCATGATTTGATTTTAAGTTTCCATTCTGTAAACCTTGTATATTTTTTCCTTTTAAACTAGATTATGCTGAAGTAGAAACACGAATTGAAGCTTTAAGAGAATTACTTCTGGATAAATTGCTTGAGACACCATCAACCTTACATGATCAAAAACGTTATATAAGGTAAACCTTCTGCCAGTACTTTGATAGATCATGTATACTGGACCATACTGGATACATCACCCAACTCTTAAAGCTAATTTGGGAGAAACAAGGAGACTGGCTGATAAAATGGAAATATAAAAATGAAAAATAATAGCATAAATTTAGGTGTATCTGATATAGGAGACCAAAATGTTTTTGCATGGTAAATGATATAGTTTAGTTGTAGAATATTCACTTTTTAAGGGTAAGAATATCCTGACAGTATGGTGAAAGGAAAGTACCCTCATTGCTTCGTCACTGCTTCTTCCTGTGAGAAGTGGCTACCAGACTTCCTTAGTGGTGTGGCACCCCAGATCATGAAGGGCACTGTGGGGGTGGGGAGCTCCCTGTAGGGCAGAGTACTGACGCACATTGGATGGGGTCATCAGACCATAAAAGTGTGTGAGGCTTGCAGTAGAGGAGACTATAGAAGGTTCTAGCATTGAACAGGATAATATCTGATTTTCAAGTCTTTAGTGATCAGTGAAAGAAAAAGTTACTACATAGGAATATTTAAAAACCTAAAAGCAGTACTATTTAAAAATATGGGCATCCAGAGTGTGGGGAGATAGCCTTCAAAGGAAGCAGTATAGCGTAACAGGTACCATGCTGTTGACATTGGATGGCTTACTTCTATTCTTCAGTTTCTTCATCTGCAAAATGATATAGTTCATATCAAGATTTGGGGAAAATTAAAGCATATAAACATTTTTATATCTATAATTAAAAAACATTACATTTATTTTCTGTTGGAATATTTTAGTGAGGGCTTTGTTCTCAGAATAGGATACTATTTTCCAAACTTAATGGCTTCCCACTTTCTACTAAATGGACTCCCGATTAGGACTTACTGAATGTTCAATAGTTATAAAATTATAATAGCCTTTGTATGCTTTGGGAGCTCTGGTGGCATAGTGCCTAAGGTGTTTTACTGCTAACTGGAAGACTGGAGGTTCAAACCCACCAGCCACTCCTCTGAAGGAAGATTGGGTAATCTACTTCTGTAGTGATACGGCCTCGGAAACCCAAGGAGCGGTTGCTGTGAGTTGGCTCTGACTCAACAGCAGTGAGTTTTTTTTTTTTTTTTTTTTTTAATGTGTGCTTTGGCTGTGGCCACCATGTGACTGTTGGAAATATTTTTCGGAATGGGAGAGGATTTGACTATGAGCACCTGCTGCCTTTGTAGTATGGAGGGACAGCAGGGGCTTACCTCAGACCTCTATTCCTGGTGACGCTGGGGCATGGAGCCTGAGCACATTGGTGTTGCTGAGGAAAGCAGAAAGCCCTTTAGCAGTGACATAAAGAGCAATGACAGTGACCATCACAGCCATCACTCAGTATCTGCACATCATCTCTGATCCTAACAACAGCCACGAGAGGGCAGTTGTATTATGTCCATTGTACAAGTGAGGAAACTGAACTTCAGGCCTTATCGGTTCCTCAGAACGCACAGATAGGTGTGGGATTTATGTTTGTCTGGTTTCAAAGCCTACTCCTCCTTTTCTGTAAGCTGCCTCCATAGTAAAGTATATATTTAGGGCTTGTAGAATCATAGGCATTTAAAGCTGGAAAAAATTACATGTTAGTTATTCAACTGCTTTGTTTTATATTTAAAGAAACAGAGTAAGAGAGGCTAATTATCTTGTCCCGGATAAACAGCTGGTTAAATATTACCGGCTCCGATTCTTGTTCTTTCTGTTCTGCTGTGCTACCTCACTAACTGTGGTTTATATTTGTAAACCAGCTTGTCTTTGTTGTATTAAATTTGCCTATAATTACTGAGTAAATAACTTCATGCAGTGAATAACAATCTATATAGTTAACTAAAGTGCGGTTCTTAAGGCAAGTTACCTCACTGGGTAGCATTTAAAATATGCTAAGGTTCAGACCCCCCAGCCACTCTTTGGAAAGAAGTCTGGGCAATATACTTCCATAGAGATACTGCCCATGGAGGGGTTGCTATGAGTCGAATTGACTCTGTGGCAGTGAATGTGTGTGTGTGTGTGTGTGTGTGTGAAGTGTCAAAACCATGGCATTTAAATGGGCTATATAAATGCCTTTCCCCCTCATTTTAACAAGGAAAGAATAAGGTCAACAGTAGTTTACTTATTTTTTATCATTCAGTTTCTACTCCTGACTTTTAGAAGACATTCAGCAGTTCTTTTATCTTTTTTTAATTTAAATATTTAGGCATTAATAAATAGGCAGTATAATATCAAAATGAGGTCAAATATCTTTGGACTTTGATAAGTACTATGAGAGCATCTAGTGGTAGATTTGCCTTGATCATCAACAGAAAATACATCTGTATT
Source organism: Orycteropus afer afer (assembly GCF_000298275.1). Classification (NCBI taxonomy): domain Eukaryota; kingdom Metazoa; phylum Chordata; class Mammalia; order Tubulidentata; family Orycteropodidae; genus Orycteropus; species Orycteropus afer. Next base: position 17,999,486 of record NW_006921614.1, read on the forward strand.
AGCTTTCCTGTAGAATCTAAGTTATGCATAGTATTGAATGAAAGTCAGCTGTATCAGTGTTGTCTTACTTTAGTTCTATATTTTATCTCATTAAAAGTTTATTATTTCCATTCTCTTTGTTTTATTTTGATGCCAGTCGGCTACTTACGAGTAAGTATGTATAAAAGAAGCCAAAGTTGCATGCTCCTCTCCATGTCAGTGTGATCTGATAGCTGGTGATTGTTAAAATTACATCAGAATATGGCTGAACTTTAATTCTTAAATTTTAAAATATTGAGCCTGTGCTTACCATAATTAGCATTCTTTACCTTCTTTCCCCTCTAACAAAAGCCTTTTTAAAAAATCTTCTTTCATATGCAATTTTAAAAAAAAACATAGCAAGAACATGTATCACATTCTAAACAATGATCTTGAAATCAAACTACTACTTATTTTTAAGCTATACACTAAAAGAAAAGGAGAAGCTTACTGAATTAAGTCATTTAACTAAAGTAAAGCCTAGCCCAAATAGTTGTACCTTTTAACTGAAAAATATAGAATTTCTGAAAGAACAACTTTTTTTTCTGTATGCATCTCTCTTGATTTAATACCCATTAATAAGATGATAAAAAGAGGACTGTTAAGAGCCTTACAAGTTACTAAGCCAAAAATTTATGACTTTTGTTATTAATTTCAAACCTAGGCTTGGTTATTTGAGTGAAGGTGTTAGGAAAAAGTATTGCAGAAGTATTTGGAGACAAATCAAGTCTATGGAAGGCAAAGGTGAAACAAAGTCTTCCCAGCAAGCATAAAAATAAAATTACATGTTCTTTGTGACATGATGTGCTATTTGTCATATTTATATTCCAGACGGTAAAAGAAGAAAGCCTAGTGTGAGAGGAGGAATCAGATTGGAATTTGAAAACTTTGAAATAAATTCCCTATGTTAGGCTACATTTAATTTGTTAGATTTCATTCTCAGGTTGCTGTCCTTGTATATGCAGGGGAATCCTAGGTGACTTCTTAATATGAGTAAAGTTCTTCTTTCTAATTGAGTTGTTGCTTTTTCAATACAGAAACACAACTTGTTTGCAAACTGTCGATAGACCATGGCAGGGAGGAGGATGAAGACCCACTCTAGGCACTGCCCCTGGACACTCTTGGGCAGTTTGAGTCAAGCTAATTAGTAGCCATTTTGCAGGGGATCAGATGCCTAGCTTCCCTCAGAAATCAGACTGTCTCCATTACTGACTTATGAAGGATCTCTCCTTAATACTTTATTAGTAGCTAATATATTACAAAAGGAGCTCTGGTGGCACAGTACCTAAGGCATTTTGCTAACCAGAGGGCTGGTGGTTCAAAACCACCTTCTGAGGAATGAAGATGGGGCAATCTACTTTGGTAAAGATTTACCACTTTGGAAACCCAGTGGTCACTATGTGTCAGAATCAACTTGGTGACAAAATGGATTTCTTTTTCCTGTAATTAGCACTAATTGAAACGTCTGTGAGTAAATGAAATATTCATTACTGGAGCCATGTGGGAAAGAAGAATCAAATATGACCCTGAGTGATTAATATTTGAATGGAAGTCACAGCTTGTAACCATTAATTAAAATTTGTCTTTGAATAAAAATCTTTAACTGAAGACAGTGGCAAGGTTATTGGTTAACAAACAATGCTTTTAAGACAATAAATTCATCTGGATATACTTTTGGAGTTGATTTAATTGAGTTTAACTTGTTAGATAGATTTATGTATTTTATGAGGACCAAGGGCCAAATGTTGAATATTTGACAGAATTTTTTTAATTGAAATGTATTTTAAGATTTATATGGCTTTGGGTTTTTATGTACAAAGACTATTTTAGGAACTATTTTTAAATGAAGAATAGTGCCCATTTATACTATACTTTCTAGATAACTGTTTTCTCAAATAGTCATAAATTACAGTTTAGATTTTACAGGTAAGTTTGTCATCACCAGATCTCTTCATGTAGGAAGACCTTCAGTTACAGTTAAGGAACACTGGTGCACAGTTGTTAGCCCTTGACTGCTAACTAAAAGCTCAGTGTTTCAGACCCACTAGACCCTTTTGGAACCCACCAGCCCCTTTTTGGAGGAAAAGATGAGACAGTCTACTTCTTTAAAGATTTATAGCCTTGGAAACCCTATGAGGCAGTTCTACTCTGTCCTACAGGGTCCCTATGAGTCCTAATTAACTCCATGGTCATTGTTGTTAGGTGCTGTCGAGTTGTCTCCGACACAGAGACCTCCTTTTGTAAGACAGAACGAAACACTGCCTAGTCTTGTGCCAGCCTCATGATACCTGCTATACCTGAGCCCATTGTTGTAGCCACTGTGTCAAACTATCCTGTTAAGGGCCTTCCCCTTTTCCTTTGACCTTCCACTTTACCAAGCATGATAACCTTCTTCAGAGAATGGTCCCTTCTGACAACATGACCAAAGTAGGTAAGACAAATTCTGGCCATTCTTACTTCTAAGGAGCATTCCAGCTGCACCTCCTCCAGGACAGAGTTGTTAGTTCTTTTAGCAGCCCATGGTACTCAGTATTCTTTGCTAACACCATATGGTAATAGGTTGGATTTTTGGTTAAATTTTAGTTACTCTATGGCTAGATTTCGGAGGGAAGGTTGGGCAATCTACTTTGGTAGAGATACTGCCTCAGAAACCCAAGGAGGGGTCTCAATGAGTTGCATCCAACTGGAAGGCAGTAAGTTTGATTTGAAGAACTAGATTATCATAGAAAACAGTGTCACACTGCCATCTAGTGGCCATATTTCATACTAGAAAAGCATTTAAAAACAAAACAAAAAAAAGGCTGGGGTGGGGATCCTTTGTTGTTTCCCACCTGTGTTTTACATAGTGACTTCTGAGGAATATGGGACAATCTACTTCCACAGTGATAGTGCCTCGGAAACCCAAGGAGGGGTTGCTATGAGTCGGGTCTGACTTGGCGGCACATAACAACAACAACAAGTGGAAACATTGCAGACTAACCTTAAATATAAAGTTTGCACTCAGTAGATAGGATCATTGCAAGTTATCTTTGTCTTCCTGGTTATTTTTCTAGAAAGTCTTTTACCTTTTTTTAAATACAATTTATTATTATTTGTTAATTATGTGAAAATAAATTTGAATATATTTCATTGAAATCTAAAGGCTAGTATTGACAAATGCTTTACTTAATTATAAAATTGTAGATTTTCTTAATATAAACTCTTAATGATTTAAAAATATGCTAGCTCTTCCTTTTAGCCTCATTTAAAGCTGTCAGTCTTGGTCTTATTTTTCAGGTACCTGTCTGACCTTCATGCCCCTGGTGACCCTGCTTGGCAATGTATTGGAGCCCAGCACAAGTGGATCCTTCAGCTCATGCACAGTTGCAAAGAGGGCTATATAAAAGACCTGAAAGGTAAGGCATCTTCTCTTCCAGCTTATCATGCTGTTCTTTAATTTACTTTATTACTTTATCAATAGTTGGCACAGCTGGATTATAAAGGAAATGATTACATGATATCTGTACCTGTGTTCTTCTTCTTCTTTGGTACAGCTGGCTAGCATTATACCTACAAGTGAGCAACAGAATAGGGAAGAATGCTCTTTAGCAGTATTGACAAACATTTGTTTCAGGGAACTGCTAAAATTTTGGGGGAGGCAGCATGATGTTGTAGAAATGATATTAGTCTTTAAGGTTATTTTTCCATTACTTCACCCAATATATATTGAGTCCATGCTATATACCAAGCAATATGCCAAGTACTAGATAATCAGTGGTGAGTAAAACAGCCATGACCCTTGCCCTCACAGGCTTCCTCTGTAGTAGGAGAGAAAGATGTTAAATATTTAACTAACAAAATAAAAACTGTGATAAGTGATGTGAAGAAAAATAATAATATTGTTTAGAAGAATAAGTGTGGAGAATGTTTCAGATAACTAGTTTGGGAAGATGTCTCAAAGAAGTCCACATGTTATGAAGAACTGGAAGAATGGGAAGTAGCTTGCCAGGCAGCCTGGAAAAGGCAACAGCTTCAACAGGGCAAAGGCCCTGAAGAAATTTAAAGAAAGAAATCACAGCTGCATTGGAATATGGGCTTATCAACTTTAATTTTTACAGTTTTATCATTCAACAAAAGGAACTATAGTGGTGCAGTGGTTAAGGCATTTGGCTGCTAACCAAAAGGTTGGGGGTTCAAACCCACCAGCTGCTCTATGGAAGAAAATTGAAGCAGTCTGCTTCTGTAAGATTTACAGCCTTAGAAACCCTTTGGGGTTGCTATGATTCGGAATCAACGTGGTGGCAGTGAGTCTGGTTTTTTGTTTTGGTCATTTAACAAAGATTGAATGCCTACTCTGTGCCAAACACTGTTGGGTGCTAAGAACATGGTAGTAAACACAGTGTACGAGGCCTTTGCTCAGAAGAAGCTTGCAAAATTGTGGAGGAAATAAACAGGTAAGCTGACTATTAGAGTACTGCCTTCTAAGACTGGAAATGAGCAACATGCTGTGGTGGCAATTAGAACGCATCTGATCAGATTTTTGAGGCTAAGAGGTGACGTTCTGAGATGTAAAGGAAGTGGCATCTATTTTAAGATCTGAAGGATATCTGTGTTAACCAGACATCAAGGAAGGAGGAAGGCAACAGTTAAATACCATTCCAGGGACAGAGACTAGACACATACAGGGCTTCAAGCAAGAGGAAGTATGGTGAATTCTTCTGTATAGCTGGAGCTCAGAATGTGATCAAAGTGGTGAGAGTCAAGGTCGGAGTTAAGTAGGGACAGGTAAGGAAGGAATTTAGCCATTTTATAGAGATTGGACTGTAATAAGGGAACCATTAAAAGATATTAACCAAGGGAAAGACACGATCATACTTACTTTTTCAATGACCATTCTAGCTTCCATGTGGTGAGTGGGTTAGAGTGAGCAAAACTGGAAACAGTGAAACCAATTAGGAGGCTGGTAGGATCATGTAGGCACCTGACCCAGAATAGTGATGGTGGAAATGTGGAGAAGTAGATGTATCTGAGAGCTATTTAGGAAAGAGACTTGATATTCTATTTGGTGATTGATTGAAAAGATACTTGGTGATTGATTGAAAGAGGAAGGGAACAAGGAAAGTTCTCAGATATCTGACTTGGGCAATAGTTAGGATGTCTTAGGGAACATAGGGGAGAAAACGCTTTTTTTTTCCCCCATTTTTTTTGGCAAGTTTATTTTGGGTTGTCTGACATGCACGTGGGTTTCCAATAGGTTGTTATTGTTGTTGTTGTTATGTGCCGTCGAGTCAGCCCTGACTCATAGAGACCCCTCCTTGGGTTTCCGAGGCAGTATCACTACTGAAGTAGGATTGCCCAACCTTCCTTCCGAGGAGTGGCTGGTGGGTTTGAACCGCCAGCCTTCTGGTTAGCAGTCAGGTGCCTTAGCCACTATGCTACCAGAGCTCCCGATAGGTAGTTAGATTTAAAGAGAGAGAGATTTGGACATGGCTGCTGGGAGTTGATACATTCATGCAAGAAGATGAACAGTTAGAATAGAATCCTGAGAAACTATTGGAGGGGCTGATAGAAGAAGAGAAGCCTGCAAAAGAGACTAAGAAAGGGTGGTCTTGAGGTCAAGGGAAACACTGTCACCAAATCCAAAAAGAAGGGGAGTGAGCACTGAAGTTCTCAAGGTGAAAAGTAGGATGAGAAGTGTCCTTTAGATTTAGCACCGAGGCCTTAGAAAATACAGTTCCAGTGGCCTAAGATATCAAGTAAAACCAAAAAAAAAAAAAAAACCACTGCCATCAAGTGGCTTCTAATTCATAACAACCCCCATTGGGTTTCTGAGGCAGTAAATCTTTACAGAGTAGATTGCCCTGTCTTCCTTCTGTGGAGTGGCTGGTGGGTTTGATTAGCCGTCAAATGTCTTAGGCACTGCACCACCAGAACTTCTTTATATCACTCAAGTAGATGATATAAATTAAGGAATATAAGGAATAGCAATACATATAAGGCTTCAGTAAAGTGACAGAATAGTTCTGCACAGGATGAAGGACATAGAGAGATCATTATTATTTACTTATAGCGTAATTTTGTCATGAATTAGTGTGCTTGGATTTGAGTACTTTCTAGCTTTGATTCAATTCTTGGTATTTAGGGAAATCCAAATGTTTCCTTACTGACGCCACACATCAACATGTCTGTTAATGTCATTAAATACTTTATAGTTTTATCAAGAGAAATGGCAGCAAATGATATACACAATCTGTAGTCTTTTGGAAAGATTACTAAACACAACGCATGTAGAGTACCTTTATTTTTCTATTTTTCAAATAATAATTTTTGAGACAGGGTTCTCAGACCTTAGAATCTATTAGTATGTAGCCATTACAATCCCTTGAGGGTTTTTAAAAACTGCCAATTCCTGGCCCCCATCCCACTAGCAACCATTACGTAGAGTCTCTGGAGTGAAGTCCACCCACTGGTGCTTTAGCACCTCCCACTGATCCTGGCACAGTGGTTGAGATCACTGTACTGTGAGTACAGTGAGCATCAGAGCCAATGTGGCCTCTGACCTCTTGGAGGTTGGGAGGGCATTAATTTTTTTTAATTATGTAAGTATTTAATTATAATTGGAAAAGTACTATGAAATGAAGAGTACAGAATTCTACGAAAGCATAAAACTGAACCTAGTGAAGAGGCATGTCCAAGAAAGTTTCCTAGAAGTACTATTTCAGTTGAACCTAAATGATGAACATGAATTATCTAGATAAAGAGGCAAAGAGAAGAAGTAAGTATTCCAGATACCAGTGGGATAAATGCCATACACTCCCCCTAAATAAATAATGATATTTTCCAGACATAAACAGGATACCTGGTCTGACAAAGGATGTTCCAACATAACGCTTATAGGAGACAATATGAATATGTAATTTGATTATGAAAATATTTTAACTTCTGGGACACCTGTGTAGTCTATGAAGATAACATATAGACTATTTCAAATTGAAAAAGTTCCAGAAAATTTCATATATTCTGTTGCCACAACCATGTCCATAACTGAAGCCCAAACAGTTGACTCTTGGACATAAGTGGAAACACACCCTTTACCAGATGAGTTCCTGCCCAGCCCTCATGAGTTTATATATCCCTGTTAAGTATCCAGTATGTGAAACTGAGTCTCTAAACTGCCTTTGTGGAACTGGAGCTCTTAATGTTTTTCATTCACTCTGGACAAGCTTGTGGTAGAACTTGCTCATCACTTGTGAAATAATATTATATGTTAAATGGAGCTAGTCATTAGTGATGAGCTTTACTTTGAGGTACTTTGATAAATTGTTCTTTTGTGATTAGAAAGTAAAAACATTATAGCTTACAGCTTTTTTGAACTTACTCTACAAATTTAAATGCAGTATACATTTCCTAAGTTTATTAGGTTGTATTGTAATTTAATTTTCCTTTGACATTCAGAAGAACAAGTTTAAACTGTACCCTTTTTCATTATCAGTAAGAATACTAATATAATTAACATAGATAATCCTAACCTGTAGGAACCTTTTAGTGGAAAATCGCTGTGTTCTTTTGAACTCAGGTCAGAAGCAGTTTTTATTTTATTTTGGTGAATTCCAAAGAAGTAGAAAGAATGATGTAATACTCTGTCTTTTACCTTCAGTTTGGTGTGTTGGTTTTTTATCTGGTTCCTCTGTGCTCCGTGGCAGAGAACTTACTTGTTTGCTTGACACCCTTACTGGTTTTCCTGCATTGATAGTAGTTTTCCACTGAGGGCTAGATGTAATTATTGACACTTGAAAAGCTGATTAATAGCCCCACTCTTGTGTGAAATAGCTTAGAAACCATTTGCACTAAAAAGATAATGCCTACTTTCCATCCCATAGCTTTTCATTATAAATGGTCATTATTTTACTTTAGGTATTCTCAGGAATTTTTCAAAATGCAAACTTGTTGTTTTCTCAGTCCAGAGAATGTGAGTTTCAAGAAGTTCTGTACTTGGACTGTTAACACTGGATGAATGGTTGTAATTGTTTAAATAAATCCCTGGACAGAACAATGGCTAAGAACTGAGACAGTTTCATGAAATAAAATACAATTTAAAATGGATAAAATATAAATATTTCAGACAGGAAAAGAGTTCCTGGTGTCTTTTTAAGTAAGCTGGTCTTTTATGCAAGAATCTAGGAAATCTAATTAACATATAAATATTTTTTAAAAAGTCTTTACTTGGTGGTTTGGGAAAAAATGTTAATTGTATTTAGTCTTGTGGTCTTCAGAGAGAATTTCACTAGCAAATAGCAAAGATGGTGATAGATTTTCAGAGACAATCCTACATAAAAAGCTGCCATTTTCCAAGAAAGATTCTTTTGTATGTGTACCATTTGGCTGTGGAGGTGGGTCATAAGGTTGGTATTCTTATGAGCACAGCATTAGTTCTTTCTCTGAATTCCAGTTTTTGTTGTACTAATATGCACGGACCCTAGCAGATGGTGCTCCTCAGAGTATAAACACAAGGACATGGAACTAAGGATTACCATTGCACTTTAAATATACTATGCCATTTATCCCTAAATATTCCGCCTCCTCTTCCATAGCCTAACTTGGCAGGCCAGATTTGATCTTTTACATTTTCTGAGGGAAGAAAAAGATGAAAAACGAGAAGAAAACTAAGATTTTAGAACATTTTAAAAACTCATTTTGCAATCTAAGTGCTGATGAAAGTTTGTTCTGTTTTTCTAGCCTGACATGACTAACCATTTTGCTCTGGACCTTATATTCAAGGTATCACTGTGTCCTGAATTGTACACAGAACACTTTTGCCACCTTATGAGAAGTGTCATTGGTCTCTTAAAATTCCTGTGAAATAGGTCCAAAATTAGACTAAGGCCTCAGCTTTTCCTGCCAGGAAAAGCCTTTGGTTAACCCCCTACCGACATTCTTAAGCAAGATTTTTAAAGGTTGCTTTCAAAGGTGTTTCTTTCTTTGTTCTGAAAATAAGTTTGCATTTAACTCTTATAGTATAATCTGGCAATATCTAGTAACTAGAGTGATAGGGTGTCAGGCTGCTCAGGTAGTAATTATTCTGTTCTTTCAGATATTTACTTAATTAGAATTTCCCAAAAGGCATTGTTCAGAGACATTTAGAATAGGGGCAATAGCTTAAGTAATCAGAAAATTCTATAAAATAGTCACATAACAGAAAGGGATACATTTCTGTATGTCTCAGGTCCTCTTAGCAAATTTAGAGATGGTATGTCACCTGAAGGATTTATTCTGAAGGCTTCATTCAGTGGAGTAGAGTATTACAGAAGGAAAATGTTAGCAATAGAAATTGTGTAAATACTGGCCCTTTTAATCATTTCAGACATTCAGAAGATTAGTAGATTGATTACTTGGTAAAAAAAAATAAAAATGTTCATATTTATCCAAGGACCCTAAGCTCATATAAAATAAATGCTTAAATTGTATTAATACAATTTATGTCTGGTATATCTAAACTATATTTTTTCTCAATGTTTTGAAAATGCAGATATGACATTTATGTCCATAATTTAAATTGCTTTAGTTATTGAAGTTAATAAGGAAATGTAATTCTGGTATTACAGTAATGCAAAGTTAGGCCCAACTCACTGCTAGATGCTACTTCCACTAGAAAACTGTCAGAGCCGTTAAGTTTTCTGTATAACTATGAAAATATTTCCATGGTTAAAAAGACAGTTAAAAAAATGCATTTTATACATTTGTTAAATTTTTAAATAAAATTAAAATTTTTGTTTTAAATCTGTTATCAGGAATGGTCTTCTATGGAGCTTACTTTGTAGAGATTTAAAAAATACTTCTTCTGAATGCTCATGATAATAATATGAACCCAGAATATGAACTTTTTCTGAGGATCTGTTTGATCAAGGACAACTGTGTTACTTGAAGTTGATTTGAAAAGCCAAAAAGGAAAGATACCATTGCAGAAACTGCTAGTGAGATATATTAATTTGATTTCTGTCTGTCCTCTCTGTAGCCAAGTCCTTTACCATCCAGGTCATTTCACCTACATACAGTTGCTGTGGGCTGACTTTTGTGGTGTAGCTCCACCTGTACGCTTGTTCTTTGGTGTTGACTGCAGAATGCTTTTTAAATGGGCTTTAGAACATGGAGTGAGATTTTAGTTATCTGCTCTCAGATTTATAAACTTTAAAGGATATGTGCAGGAGAAAGTAGATTCATGAGAGAGAAGTAGTGGAAAATACCAGTCTGTTTTTGTAATGAGGAATCTTCCCTCCAGCAAATGTTGTTCTGCATTTCCCTTTCCTTTTCAGAAAGAGAATCACTCCCAGGTATATTCAGTATGCCATGGATTAGATTTGAAGCACCTACCATTAGAAATTGTCACTATTCACTATTATGTATAAATAATATTATATATGATAAATATCAGTTTTAATTACCAGAATACAGGGCAGCGGTGTTTGACATAGTGATTGTAGATATGTCTGCTATATGTTTTAGTTTAATTTGAAAAGATTATTTTATCTGCCAAATTAAAATTAAGAGTAGTAATTAATACAATTTAAGCAGTTTTAAAGAAGTCAATAAGTCTTAACAATTTGATTTACTTTTGGAATAATACAGCATTCATTTGTGGATCCTGTTGTAAACTAACAGCTGTTGAGTATCATAGGAAAGAGCTGGATTAAGATCTCTGTGCTTTTTCTTCTATATTGTACTAGATTCTGTTCACCTTACAATGAATAATCTATCTGTTAGTTCAGAGAGGCCAACAGCTCATGTCAGAAGGCCCTTTGCAATTTGTTATCCTAGCAGCTGGTTCTTTTCTATTGCTTTGGCTTACTGTACATCTGGAAGAAGATTCTTGCAACTGGGAGCCATTTCATATCTAAACCACATCCTTTGTCCTTCACAGAAAGATAGTTTGACAATGAATGTTAAGCACATGCTGAACATTAGCATTAATTAGTAATTTTTAAATATTGATTATTACAAGTATTTTAATTCCATATTCTTTCACTTTGTAATAATTCCATTACTTATATATCCTAACCATGTTTTCTCTACTTAAATTTTTATGTAATTACTAAAATATATAGTACGTTAATGAAAGCATCAGTAATTTTGGTTATTCACTTATCTAACTTACTACGTTCTTGCCTAGATAGCCAATCTTAGCTAATAAATGGTTCTCAAAGTTTAATAGGTATTTTTATATATAAAATACATTTGTGTTTTTCAACTATTATTTTGAATGATGTAAAATATAAAGCAGTAATATTGCCTGGAACGTGCTGAGGGCAATCCTGATTGCCCGAGAGGGGAAGTAGGGTTTTCATGTCTATATTAAGTATGTCTCCTTGCATTTAATTTCGATTAAATGATTCCCTTTAAATTTAGGAAATGTCCCTGTCAGACTTGTAAATATATAGAGAATCATAAGATCAAAAAGAGCATGTGTATCTGTGGACACAGGTCTAAATTGGGAGGAATTTGTAATTCTGCCCCCTAATTTTGGCATTGAAATTCATGTGTGTGGTGTGCTTGAAAGGAATCCTGCCCTGTCTGTGTCTGTGAAGGCTCCAGGCCTGCATGTTTGGTCAACAAGCAACAGTGGGTGGTCGGGCCATAGCACAGGACAAGGGCCCGCTGTGTACAGAAAAGTATGTTCAAAGGTGGTTAAGGATGGTAAGGAAGTCTGCCTCCCTTCTGAGAGTCTGGAGGCTATGCAGCGTTCTCTTGCCCATTGTAGACTGTGAGAAAATGTGCTGTATGAGGCTGGAAAGATGAGAAACAGAGTAAACGTGTTCACCTGGTTCCACATCTGCTGGCTTCTCTCTTAAGAAGAGTCTCCTCTGCCCTTTATTTTGTATAGAATCTGTTAAACAAATATTGCCTGATATTTGCATTTAAAAATAGGAAAACTCCCACAGCTGGGGTTGAAAGGCTTTGACTGATGCTTGATAAGGTTTCCTGGAAGTTTTACTGGAATTCTAGGTGGCTTAAGCATTTTCCATGGTCTCCCTAAAGTCATTATAAGTTGTTTAACAGTTTTTGTGCTTTGCAGAAGATCTTCCAGATCTATAGATTAGCAAAAGCTGAAGTCTTTTTATCTAATAGAAATTTCACTGATGTTGGGGAAAACAAAATAGCAAATGTTTTGACTTGTTAATAGCAAATTGTGAAAGATTGATGGTTTATTTTCCTTTCGAAAAAGTAATACATTTTAAACTTTCGATTGCTTCTACCCTCAGCTTTTATTCTTTTAGTGACTTGACTAAGATTATTTCATTAGTGTGCTGTAATAAATAACTTCTCAACTTCTGAAAACAAATTTTCTACTTGCTTTTGTCTTATTGAAACAAAATTCCTGGCCTGTGTTCATATAGTATTCCTAAAATGATTTTTTCTTCATTTCATATTTGTTTATGTTAAATTTCTCTTGCATACTCATAATTCAAAAAAGAATTCCTTTGAGAATGCTGCTAGCGTATGTTAGAGAAATTTATTTAACTGGAGAAATAAAATACTGACTCTTGATTGTCAGTAAAGAAATTTTGTTAAATATTTTTAAATTCAAGCTTTTGAAGGATTTTTTTTCCTTCCACATGCATCTGTAGATAAGATATACTTTTTTTTTATTTCATATATTGGTAAAATTATAACTGAATCAGTGAAAAGAATACATATTTTCCATTTTGTCCTTAACAGTGATGTAGAGTTTTAAATTTAAACTGTGAACCACAGAATCAGAAAATTTTGGAGCTAAAAAAGATTCTAAAATTAGAGTTTAGAGTCTTGGTTTTTACAGGTGATGAAACAATGGCCTATGACTCCTAGAACAAAACTCCATACCAATTGCATAGCTGTGAGTATCTTTAGTGGACTTAATCCCTGCCCCAATTGCAAATATAGGGAGCAGTTTGTCTCAGTCACCTGTAAAATGTTCCATTGTGAGCTAACATTCTAATGAAAAGCTGGAGTTGAGTAATGCTTTGAATCTTGAGGGGCAGATATTTTTGGTTTTCTGAGAGAAACTGTGTCATCTTGTTTTAGTGCATGTAATCTGCAGGCAAGTGAGAGCACAGTACAGGGAAATGTCATAATGGTTTTACTATACTCTGTTACAATCATGTATTTTGTAAAATGTGTTTGTTTCTTTTAAACAAACTGCTACAAGAAAAAATAAAATTGATTTGTGAGTTATTTTAAAACCTTTTGCTGATTTAATATTTTATAGAAATTATTTTTTAAATCCTTTTCTTTGCTGTTTTATAATAATGCTCATTTATCTTCAAAACGACTTTATATTTGTAATAATTATTGTGGTATAGAAGTCTTATAAAGAACCCTGGTGGTGCAATGGGTAAGCGCTCTGCTTCTAACTGAAGGGTTGGTGGTTTGAACTGACCCAGCTGATCTGCAGGAGAAAAGACTTGGCAGTGTGCTTCCCTGAAAATTACAGCCTTGGAAACCCTAGGGGGGAAGTTCTAGTATGTCACATAGTGTCACTATGAATCAGAATTGACTCGACATCAGAAAACAACGGCAATAGAAGTCATATAATTTAAGTTTAAAAGGAATGTCAGAATTCTCAGGTTTTTTGCTGCTTTTTTAAAAATTTTTGACATTGATAGTAATTAGTGCATAATCCTCTAAACTCCATGCAAATCAACTCATTGTAAGACTTTGGTGACAGAAAAGGAACAAAACGAGAGGGAGGCTTTGCTTTTCTAGGTTAGTGCCTACTCAGGACATAGTACTTGTATGTCCATGTGCAGCACTGAGGCGCCCTCTTCTGATCATCATGAAAAGTATATACAAATGTATTCCAGATGCCAGTGAAACCTGAGGGTGTACGTGCTGTTCTAGCACCCTGCTGCTGTGTTGTACTTGCTAGTAATGTTAGTATTATGGTGTTGGTGAAGAGTATTGAGTATACCATGGACTGCCAGAAGAATGAACGAATCTGTCTTGGAAAGTACAGCTGGGATGTTCCTTAGAAGAGAGTATGGCAGGACTTTGTCTCTCGTACTTTGGTCATTATTATTTGGAGGGACCAGTCCCTGGAGAAGCAGATCATACTTGGTAAAGTAGAGAGTCAGTGAAAAAGAGGAAGACCTTCAGTGAGATGGATTGAACAGTGTCTGTAACAGTGGGCTCAAGCATTGCCATAATTATGAGGATGGCACAGGACCAATCAGTGATTTCATTCTGTTGTACTTAGGGTTGCCATGAGTTGTTACTGACTCAGTGGCTTCTAACCACAGGAACAACAACAACAGCAACCAGTTATGAAATTAGTTCATGTTAAACTTTCTTTTCCTGATATCATATAAAACTGATGATTTTGTTTTTTAATAACAAAAGCATATTCTTAATACAGTTTCTGTTTTTAGAAGGAAAAAAAACAATCTTTGAACAGTTTCAAAGTTTAAGATTTACTTAAACTGTATGAATAATTTAATATTTAATTTAAAATTGTAGAAACAACAGTTTTGAGGAGATAACTTTTTCTGAGGATCTATTTAAACAATGACAATTGTTTTACTTGAAAGAAAAGTATATAATATATTTTTAGGAACCTAGGAAATGTTTTTATTGTTAATCATAAATTTATCATCCTGGAACCCTCAAGAATAATATGTAAATTTTTAATTTAAGCATTTTCATCTTGCATTTTTTAGTATAAATTTTTATATAAAGTTTTAATGTGATGCTAAGTCTGGGCCCTTTTGTATTTGCTTTTAAAGTATGTGATAAATTTATTACTTGCATATTTTCCTGAATCCTACAATTAGTAGCAAAGTTGATTATATAAATTTCAAAGGAAAATGTTGTATAAATCATTAAGGCTTCTACATTTATATGATATTTTCATTTGAAAATATCAAATGATATTTGGTATCATAGAGAGTATTTCCTTACTCTATCACTATTTTCTGTGTTGTGTTTCAACATATTGAATTATACAAATCTTATCTTAGATGCAGTGTTTTCCAAAGTAGAAATGAATGTGAAGCATTTCACACAGTAACTGAAACATAATAAGTCTTTAAGAAAATTCTATTCCACTAAAAATTCTGTCCAAACAATTTAATTTCTGTTTCTATAAAACCTGCCAGAAAGATGATATTGTGAAGATACAGGAGGGAGTATGCAATGTACCATGTGCAGTGGCCCATGGTGAGGGGAGCCCATGCAGTCAGCCCCTCTGTAAGCACCTAATCCCGTTACCCGTTATGTCATGTCACATCATGTCACCCTGTACAATCTCTGCAGTGCACTTGTTACTCTACTTTTGTTGTTCATTGTTTATTTGTTTAGTTTCTGCCTCTACCACCAGAATGCAAACACCATATCATCACTTTATCTTCAAGGCATACAATTCCTGCCACATAGAAAGTACTCAGTGAATACTTATTAAATGTTACTGAATAGCTAGCATTATCAGTGGCATAAAATTATTGTTTTAATCACATAAATGTGTTTTATCTTTAGCACCTGGAACTAAATCCATAAGCTTTTGAAGTTATAAAATAAGAAATAGAATTCTCATTGAATAATATAATATCAGTCATTCAGTATGTATTTACAGAGTTATTTGTGGAAGGTGCAATGAATATGAGGAGTACAGAGATATAATATTCAGTCTTTATCCCTAAAAAGTCTGCTTTGGAGGTAGCCATAGAGTTTAGAGTTGATTATCAATATAGCGTAGACTGTAAAAACACATGAATTATATCCATTAAAACTACCACTGGAAAGGAGAGAAGATAGATAACACTTTGAGCTGGTGTTTCATGGAATAGCTGTAACTCAAGCTGAGTCTTGAAGGAAAAGGGTTTAAATGGATGGAGACAATGGATGAGTGAGGCCTTTCAAGCTGAGAAGAGAGAAAAAGTTAGGAAAATGTAAGATACATTTTCGTAAGGAGATTTTTGAAGGATCTTATGGACAGTAAAGACACTGTAAATATTTGTTTAATTCACTTTATTTTGAAGATCTTTGAATGCTCAGCTAAAGAGCTTAGAGTGGTGTTTCTAGGTACCTCTATGGACTTAGACATACTTCTATCACTTAAACCACCTTCCTTACTTCCTCCCTTAGCAATATGGGATTCCATTCCTACTTGCTCTTGATATCCACTTTAGAAAAATT
Organism: Orycteropus afer afer; assembly: GCF_000298275.1. Classification (NCBI taxonomy): domain Eukaryota; kingdom Metazoa; phylum Chordata; class Mammalia; order Tubulidentata; family Orycteropodidae; genus Orycteropus; species Orycteropus afer. The sequence continues at coordinate 18,015,644 of NW_006921614.1, forward strand.
ACCTCCTGGTTCTCAAGGTAATTTGTATTGGAAAACACTGGTTAGACATTTCCCTGAGGGTTTTCTGGAAGACTTCTGGGAAGAGAATAAAGAAAGCAGTATTTCATTGAAATTAATCCATGGCACAAAAGATTTCTTGGCCATAGTGAAATGCTAGTGTCTAAAGCCTTGCCTGTGTATAGTGAAAAACACCCAAACTAGGTTACTGGCATTGGCAATAGAAGCACGGAATCAAATTCCCACATTCATGGGATGGGGGATTCAAATAGAGAAGGGGGTGTTCTGGAAGTCAGAGAAGGTTTGTGTACCATGCCATTAAAAGTAGAAGAGTCTAATAGAGACAGGTGGAAACCCTGAGACAGGGCCCTTGGGTACCCTTCAAGCCTAGAACTGAACTCTTTGGTGGCTGAACTTTAAGCCGAACAGTAGACAGGCCTACAATGTGAACAGTAACACCAGGGAGGTATGCACTCCTTAGAACCAATCATATGAGATCTCAAAGGCAGCATTTACCCAAGGATAAAACTCAGAAGGCAGGAAGGGATAGGAAAGAAGGACAAATGGAAATGGTAAGCACAGGGAGGGAACGGAAAAAGTGCCATTACATCGAGGCAATTGCAATCAGTGACATGAATCAAAATGTGTGTGTATGGTTGAGTGGAAAACTAATGTGCTCTGTAAACTTTCACTCAAATCACAATAAATTTTAAATAAATAAAAGAAATAGAAGAATCAGAAATCTGTGACTTTCTATACAAGTGTCAACAAGTTGTTTTTCAAAAACTGATTTCTTCTCTGGAATTTTATGCTTATAGTACCCCCACTGGAGCTCTGGTAGCATAGTGCCTAAGGCACTTGACTGCTAACCAGAAGGCTGGCGGTTCAAACCCACCAGCCATTTCTCGGAAGGAAGGTTGGGCAATCCTACTTCCGGAGTGATAACTGCCTCGGAAACCCAAGGAGGGGTCGCTATGAGTCGGGGCCGACTCGACGGCACATAACAACAACAACAACAAGTACCCCCACTTACCCCCAATTTGCTGAAGGTACATTCATATATTATATATAAGCTCTACCACATGGTTTGTCACATCTTTTTATTAAGCCAAAATACTGATTGTATCTTCCAAATCTGACGTGGTGGGAATAACTTTTAAAAACAATTTAGAGAAAATACTTCTGATTTTACTTTATAAACACTTTATTTAAAAGAGTGGAGCAGTTGATCAAGAACTAACCTGTAGAAGTAGTCCATAAAATCAGCTAAGTAAGAATATATGTAATGCTTACAAGCATCGTCTCTCTCTCCCAGGTGGCCCAGGCCTGCACAGCCCCATGTTGGATCTCGATAATGATATGCGCTCCTCAGTGCTGGGTCATCTTACTCAGACAGCATCACTCAAGAGGGGAAGTAGCTTTCAGTCCCTTAGAGATGATAGTAAGTAAGCACTGCCATCTCGTTCCCATTCCTCATATTGTCTTTTAAATATGTACTCATGTAGTTTTAAAGGAGCTCTGGTAGCGTAGTGCCTAAGGCACTTGACTGCTAATCAGAAGGCTGGTGGTTCAAACCCACCAGCCACTCCTCGGAAGGAAGGTTGGATGGACACTTACTGCCGTAGTGATACCGCCTCGCAAACCCAAGCAGGGGTCACTGTAAGTCGGGTCCGACTCGATGGCACATAACAACAACAGCAACAACATCTAGTTTTAAACTTACTTCTCTTAGAAAATTCAGTAATTATTGGTGTTACCACTCCTCAGTATCACCAGCTTTCATCTCTTGTGCTTATTACCTATTAATTTAATTTAAATAGTTAAAATACGTATTATATCTTACATTAAAGAAATGTCATTTGAATTTTTTTATAAGTCGTTGGGCACAGTGTTTATTCATCTTATTTAAAGTCCGTTTTGATTTTTCTCGGGGAGCGTAGTGCCTAAGGCACTTGACTGCTAACCAGAAGGCTGGCAGTTCAAACCCACCAGCCACTCCTTGGAAGGAAGATGGGGCAATCTACTTCTGTAGTGATACTGTCTTGGAAATCCAAGGAGGGGTTGCTATGAGTTGGGTCCGACTTGATGGCACATAGCAACAACAACAACAATATACAGAAAAAAAGATACTTTTTAAATGAATTTTAAAATTTGATTTGGAAGGAAGGATGGGTTGTAATAAACTAGAAATTAATTGCTAATAACCATTTAGTTTTCTGAGATAATCTCAAATTGTCACATTTTGTATTTTTTAACTTTGTAAAGTTGCCATGTACTATTGACTATTAATCTATATGAAATATAAGATGTATTAGTTATTCTACATTCATGTACCAAATTAGATGGTATCAAACACTGGTTGTTTATGACCACAGTAATGGATAAAATACATCCAAATTAGTAATAAAGATACTTTATGTTAAGGTTAATACCTCTAAAGTTTAGTTTGAAGTACTTCATGTTAGTCTTATAATTATTGAAATAGGGGATTTTTCTAGAGTTTCATTAATAAACATGAATGTCCATTGTAAGAGTATTTTAAAACTGGGTGATTCATTTGCACTAAATAATGGATTTCCATACGGTTATTTTCTTTATTCTTATCCTGCTCCCATTTTCTGTCCAGCCCACCAAGCACTGATACAAACAACGAAGGAATGGAATTATTGGTTTCTGCATTCTGTGGTATGGTGTCTTAACATGTAGCCCTGTCAGCAAATGTAGCCTGGATCTGACTCTAGAGTTCAACCTGCTTCAGTTTATAAAACATTTTCTTCCCTTAATTAGTAGTACAATAAATCAGTTTTAATCTGCTCTTATCTATAGGCATACCTGTTTTATTTTGTTTCACTTTATTGTACTTTGCAGATACTGCATTTTTTACAAATTGAAGGTTTGTAGCAACCCTGTGTTGAGCAAGTCTGCTTACTTTGTGTATCTGTGTCACATTTTGGTATTCTCACAATATTTGAAACTCTTTCTTACTATTGCATATTAAATAGACTACAATATAGTGTAAACAACTTTTTCATGCACTTGGAAAAAAAAATTGTGTGACTCACTTTATTGTGATACTCACTTTATTGTGGTGGTGGTATGGAACTGAATGCACAATATCTCAGAAGTATGCCTGTAATTCACTGCCATCAGTTGTCTTGCTACCAGGATTTTATCAATTCGAAAAACCAAAACCAAATTCACTGCCGTTGAGTCAGATCCGACTCATAGCTACCCCTCCTTGGGTTTCCAAGGCAGTATTTCTATGGAAGTAGATTGCCCAACCTTCCTTCCGAGGAGTGGCTGATGGGTTTGAACCGCCAGCCTTCTGGTTAACAGTCAAATGCCTTAGGCACTATGCCAAATTAGAAATTATACTTGAGGCTGACTGTAATGAATTATATCATCTTGAATGGTTCATATTTATCCTGCTTGGGTTTTGTCGAGCTTTTTAGATCTTTGAGTTTATAATTTTCATCAGTTTTGGAAATTTTTCAGCCATGGTTTTCTCAAACATTTTTTCTGCTCCCTTACCTTTTTCTGGATCTCCCAATTATATGTGTGTTAGACATCTAGCTGTTCTCCCCTCCCCCGCCTTTTTTTTTCTTTCAGATACTCCATTTTTCATCTTTTTAAGGTCCCTCTTTCTTTTCTCATCATTTTCATATTCCTTTAAATATTTTATTATAGTTTTAATAGCTTTTTAAATGTTCTTGTCTGTTAACCCTGCTGTTTCTCAATCTATTTCTATTGACTTATTTTTCTCATAGTTTCTGGTTATGGTTCACATTTCTCGGCTTTTTGGCATGTGCAATACATTTTTTAAATTGTATTCCAGACATTATGAATGTTACAGTGTTGCGTGTCTGGATTTTGTTGTCTTCCTTTAAAGAGTGCTGGGCTTTGTTTTAGCAGGCAGTTATTTACCCATCAATTTGGCCTGTTGTTAAGCTTTGCTGGTGCAGATCTAGAGTAGCCTTCTTCAGCCCTTCTACTATGTCATGACTCCTTGATTCTCTACTAAATGCCTCAGGTAATTGCTGAAGACTATTAGCTTTGACTGCCAAAATCTAGAATATCTTCCTGCCCTGTGTGATTTCTGAGAATTGTTTAGTTTACAATTCCTTGATCATTCTCTGCCTGTCTTTGTGAATCTTCACTCTACATATACAGGGCCTAGAACTCAGCAAAGACTAAAGAAGATGCAGATTCCTGGAGCTTTATTTCTAATAGCTCCTTCCTTTCCAGTACTTTCTTCTGCAATTTCCAGTCACCTCATCCTCCTCGATCTCCTGTTTTCATTTTTTTTTTACTCAGAAAGTCCCTGTTGCTCAATCATGGCTACAAGTGGAAGTCAAATAATTCAAATTTAATTTTCCTTGAAATTAAATGGTATAGATTATTTACAATAAACATGTAGTAAACTGAAAACAAACCTACCACCATCGATTTGATTCCAACAATATATATAAATAAAGTTGAAGAAGCTCATTCTTGATTTTGTGACCAACACAAGGTTTATGAGCCTGCATGATTTGAACTTTCTTTTGAAAAATTTGAACATTCCCGCCCTATCCCCTTGGTGCCATTCATCAGTCACTGATACTGACTTTGTTGTTGTTGTTGTTATGTGCCATCGAGTCAGACCTGACTCATAGTGACCCCTCCTTGGGTTGCCAAGGCAGTATCACTATGGGAGTAGATTGCCCAGCCTTCCTTCCGAAGACTGACTGGTGGGTTTGAACTGCCAGCCTTCTGGTTAGCAGTCAAGTGCCTGCCTTAGGCACTATGCTACCAGAGCTCCTGATACTAACTTTAAAAGTATTTTATCAGTGACTTAGCATGTGGGAATTTAACTAGGATGTGTTGGATTCAGTAAAAAAGGAAAATCTAAGTTCATTTTTTGGTTAAAATGTTCAGAATTTTGATGAAGTAGACTTAGAAGAAGCGGTGTGTGTGGGGGGCTCTCATTACATGCATACATATATACGTTGTTGTTAGTTGTCTTCAAGTTGATTCTGACTCATGATGACCCCATATGTGCAGAATGGAACTTACTCCATAGGCTTTTCAAGACTGTGTCCTTTCAGAAGCAGATTGCCAGGACACCTCTGGGTGGACTCAAACTGCCAACCTTTCACTTAGCAGTAGAGCACTTAACTGTTTACACCACCCAGGGACTCTTTGCAAACACACGATTCATGCATGCATACAAACAAAAGAATTTGCAAGTAAGAAAAGTATCAATTAATACATGAGATCAAGAAATGTTCTCTCACTGGCAGGATGTCCCAGCAACCCCAGCTGTTTTCCAGGATGAACTTTGATGATTGAAGACTAGCACATTTAAGTAATTCCAGGACTTCCCACTCAGTATGATAATCTAACAAGATTATTTAATAAGTATATTAACATTTCATACTGTAATGAACTCAGGCAAAATAATTTTACCAGTTAATCTGCTATATTGGTTTCCTCAGGCTGCTGGAACAAATACCACATATTGGTGGTTTATGGGAACAGAAATTTATTGTCTCACAGTTTTGGAGTCTGGGAGTTGAGAACTCACGAGCATCCCCCTCACTGATCCTTTCTGAGGCTTTGAGGGAGAATCTGTTCCAGGTTTCTCTCCTAGCCTTCAGATATTTCTTGGCTAGCAGCTGAAGCATCACAAGGCATCATTCTTAGCCAGTCTATGTTTCTATTCTCCTCTTTTATGAGTCCATCAGTCATACAGAATTAGGACCCAGGCCCTAGGTGGTATAAACAGTTAATGCACTTAGTTGCTTACTGAAAAGTTAGAGATTTGAGTCCACTAAGAGACAGAAAGTCCACCTCTGAAGAAGTCCTGGTGATCTGCTTACCAAACATTAGCCACTGAAAACCCTCTAGAGCCCAGTGCTACTCTGACACATATGGGTTCACCATGAATCAAGAATCATTGGCAACTGATTGTACTGCAGTATTATCAGTTATTATTACCATGGTAACATGTTAACCCAACTGATAATATCTTCAAAGACTCTTTTTTAAGTCAGGGTCACATTCATAGGTACAGGATTTAGGACTTAACATACCTTTTCAGAGGGCATAGTTCAGCTCATAATACCTGTAACTAATTGCACAGAACAAAATGTGTATGAATTATTAAATGGCAAACTAATGTGCTCTGTAAACTTGTACCCAAACCATAATAAATTGTTTAAAAAAAAAAAAAAAAGTGTCAAAACATTCTCTCACAACTCATATCATAGACAAAGGACTAATATCCCTAATAAAGAGGCTCTGCCCATACCCTTGAGTCAGTTCCAACTCATGGTAACCAATATGTTACAGAGTGGAACTGTTCCATAAGCTGTCTTGGCTGTAGTCTCTGTGGAATTAGATTGCCAGGTCTTTCTTTTGTGACACTTCTGGGTGGGTTCACACTGTTAACCTTTAAGTTATTTAGACTAATGTAAATGTGCCACCCAGGGACTTGAAATTCTAGACACCACAGAAATGAACTCTAAATGGCTCTTAAGCATATGAATACATGCTTAACTTCACTCATATTTAAAAGGAAAAAAAGACAATATGACACTGTCACGAGATAGCAGATTGGCCCCCAAAGCAGTGTTTATTTTGTTTTGGTGTTTGTTTGGTTTGTTCATTGGTGAGGTTATAATCACGTATTTCCACACATTCCTGGTAGAAATATAAATAACCTCAATGGATGGCAATTTAATAATATCTAGCAAAGCTACAACTACATATGCTCTCTGATCCAGTAATTCCTATACTGGGAATTTATTCTACGCTTACATTTGCATTAGTGCTAAATGCTGCAGAATCAAAATTATTTGCTAAAGCATAAATTTTCACTGCAAAAGATCGGTAACAATTTTGTTTATTAGAAGGAGACTAGTTAAATTATAAGGAGCTCTGGTGGTATAATGGTTAAGGCATTTGGCTGTGATCAAAAGGTTGGTGGTTTGAATCCATCAGCTACTCCATGGGAGAAAGATGAGGTAGTCTGCCTCTATAAAGATTTACAGCCTTGGAAACCCAATGGAAGTCGCTGTGAGTTGGAATCCACTTGATGGCATTGAGGTTTTTTTTTAAGTTCAATTATTATACATCCAAACTATGAAATACTGTGTAACTGTGGGGAGAAATGGAAAAAGGGCTTTATATATGAATACATAAAGAACTCTAGGATGTATTGTTACTGGAAAAAGCCAAGGGTCAAAAGAGTATATTTAGAATGCATTTGTATTTAAAAACAAACAAACAAACAAAAACAGGTGAAAAGAACAGTTGTGAGGCATATATTTGCACCCAAGGGGTTGCTCTGAGTTGTAAGTGACTCATTGGCTGTGGGATGGGGGTTTTTGTTGTTGTTGTTACATGTATAAAACACTTCAGAATCACAAGAAACTAACGACAGTGGTTTCTTCTGACTGGGGTCGGGAATTATGAAGATGGGGATAGGTATATATCTATTTAATTTTATTTTTTTTAACAGAGTACTAACTGTTCAAAAAAGTATTAAGCACTTAAAAATAAAGTACACTTGTCCCCCACTTGAATAACAATGACAACAAAACTTTTTGCTAGGGAAGTTGGTGGCTAAGAGGAAGGAGTTAATGAAACTCTCCCTGCCTTCTCTTGACATTTCCCTAATATGTCGCTGACCTGTCTTTGAAGTTGCTGCATAGCGGGTAGAACTTGACCCTTAAAGCATTCCTGATTATTACTGTGCCATTAGTTCAGTGATCCAGCTGAGATATAGTAGGGACAATGCTGTAGTGTTCCTATTCTTGGCTCAGAAGCAGAACAGCAGGGGGACCAGGAAACAGCATGGAGGTAAGTAAAAGGAAGTAAGGGTTCAAACAGAGAGGAAACAGGAAGAAAGTGCAGGAGATGATAATGAGTAGGTAAAGAAAGAGGGAAAAGATTATAAAATGGTGAATGGTCCTAAATGAGTACCTTTATTTTTATTGCCATGAACTTATTCTTTCCATAAGAAATCTATAATTCCTTATTTCCCAGTTACTACAATAACTGGGTTAAGTGATATGTAACCTAAGAGGCATCAATGTTTTTATTTTTTTCTTAAATTTCTATGCAATGGAAGGAGTTATTCATGACATGGTTGCACTGGAGTATGTTCCTGTGTGACAACTTGATTCCTTACTGGATTTTCTCCACTAGGATGTGTAGTGGGGATTTTTGACTGGTTGATTTGGAAAAAAAAAATGTTGCCATCAAGTTGATTCCAGCTCATATCTTCCGTATAGGACAGAGTAGAACTGCCCCATAGGGCTTCCTAGGCTGTAATTTTTAAGGTAGCAGACTGCCACATCTTTCTTCTTCAGAGCAGCTGGTGGGTTTGAACCACTGACCTTTCAGTTAGCAGCCGAGCACTTAAACACTGCACCAACACGTCTCCTAAAAGGTTGATATAAGCTTCAAATTTAGTTACTGGCTATGGGGCAGCCTCTGCCTTTGCCTTATTTTGCTGTTTGAAGACATGAGTTTCTGAAGGGGACCTTGACATCCTAAGGACAACCAGGTGATAAGCTAAAGCTGCCTTTGAGATGCCCTCCCCTGCTTCTTGATGCTCTGCCTGTCTGACTTCTTTGCTGTGGTGCCTGCCCTGCTAGTCAGCCATAGTGCATAGATAAGGTCTGTCCTCATCAGTAGGGGAAACAAAAAGCAGATTGGAGACCCCTGGTTTATAGTGTACTCACATGGACTAGGTACTGGAAGGCATCAGTAATATGGTATGAAAAAGAAAATATTTTTATATCAACAAAGTAAAGCCATGCAGCTAAAATGGTGCACCACTTGTTTCTACACACATGTTGGCAAATTTTAGTGTATACTTTATTTTTAGACAGTGGAGCAGCAATCTTTTCAAATAGAACTTTATTCTTGATTCAAAAGTATATTCATAGTATGTTATTCTTTCCTTCCTTTAGCGTGGAGATACAAAACTCCCCACCGGGTGGCGTTTGTTGAAAAACTGACCAAGCTTGTCTTAAGTCAGCTGCCTAACTTCTGGAAGCTCTGGATTTCATATGTTAATGGAAGCCTTTTCAGTGAGGTACGTATAAGAATTTGACATACATGAAACTAAGCCCTTGTCAATGTTTAGAGTTAAAAACTTTTGTATTAAAAGTGATTTTTAAAAGCCTTCTCTAAGGCTGAACCTCTGTAACCATTGTCAGGTATCATAAGATTAAGACTTAATAACTGTATGAGCTTGCACAAGTTATTTAATTGTTTAGTGATTGAGAACCTGTACAAAGAGAATAGTAATAGCATATATCCCAAAAGGCAGTTGTGGGGATTAAATGAGATAGTTAATAAAAGATAAAAAGAGAACTTCTAGTATTTTCAGGAGTTCTGAATTGAGTATATTGCCAGTTAGGCCAAGTCGTGGATGAACTTGTACAGTGCACAGATTATAAAAGAAGAATAAAATGTTGGGGGGAGGAAGATGATGGTGTCTTTCATGTAGCACACATGTTAGTTCCCTCTAGCATCTTAGTGCCTGAAAAAGTAGATGCAGCAGTTTGAAGCGGAGATTCGGTACTTTGAACAGCTCATTAAGTCAGACTATGCCAAACTCAAGGGAGTAGGATTAGAAAGGAGAAAGGGGCAGTTCAATTACCTGGAAAGAATGAAAACAGGCGATCCTGCCCTGTGAAGTGCCGACTGGCTGGCAAGATGGGGCATCAGAGAGTTCCCTGAGGCAGTAGAGAGAATGCACTGGAGGACCTGCAGCCACTCCACAAATCTACCTTCAGCACCTGCTTTTATTGGTAAAGTTGGGACCACTCTGAGGGAGCAGAGACCACTCAGGCTCTGGATGCCACTGAATCCGTAGCAGAGAGGGGAATTATGCTGCAAGTGAGTGGGCCCAGGGGCAACTATCCTAGGTCAGCTTTTTGGCATGAAGGGGCCTGGAAAGCGAGGTTTTTATGGTTGTCTGAATCTGGAGGAAAGTGGCAGCCCCCAACAATTGGGGTCCATGCCAAACTTGAGCTGTGGGCCTGTGAGTAACAGTGTAAGTCATCATTAGCAGCCTACTCAAAGCCCTGGAAATGGCTACTGGTGCCTTGGAGCTTTTTTTTTTTCCCCTCTCTCTCTTTCTTCCTCCTTTCCCCACCTCTCCCCACCTCATCCAATAGAAAAACCACATTAAGCCACCATAACACCTGCCAGCTCAAATCCTAAACTCTCTTCACGATGAACAGAGACCTGCATCCACATTCCACACAATGATTTCCTCATCACAGAGAAAACTGCAGAGCAACCCAGCACACCTGAATTAATAACCAAAAAAAAAAAATAAAATATACAAGATCCACCTTTTCAAAAATATTAAACATAAAACCAAGACAAAACAAATCAATACATAAATAACAGTTAAAGACAACTTCAAAAAATCTTGGAAATAACAGGCAACCTCAAACAAACAAACAAAAAAAAGGAAGTTAAATTCCAAACAAAAGTCTCAGTAAACATGGAGGAAGAGGAGGCAATAGAATTATCCGAGAAGGAATTCAGAAGTTATGTTTGTAGAACTATGTAAGAGCTTAAGGAAACCTCAAACAGAATCAAGGAGAACACAGACAGTACCCTGGAAGAACTCAGGAATATCATTCAAGAACAAAATAACAAAATTAATATACAATCAGAACTCATACAAAAACAGCAGCTAGAAATCCAGAAAATGAATACCAAAATTACAGAATTACACAATACAGTGGAAGCACAAAATAATAGGCTAGAACTGGCTAAAGAATGCATTTCCCAACTAGAAGATAAATCCCTGGACACCAGCCTGTATGAAGAAAAATCAGAATGAAGATTTAAGAGAAATGAAGGGAACCTAAGAGTTATATAGGACAACATGAAAAGAAACAACATACGCCTCATTGGAATTCCAGAAAAAGAAGAGGCAGGGGGGAAAAAAAAGCATTTGAAAAACTTGTGGAAGACTTACTAATAGAAAACTTTCCCCATATCATGAAAGAAGAAGAGATATTTGTCCAAGAAGCTCAAAGAACCCCATACAGGATAGATCTCAAGAGAAAAACACCAAAGCATATCATAATCAAACTCCCCAAAACCAAAGACAAAGAAAGAATCTTATGAGCTTCCTGGGAAAAAAGAAATATTCTTTATAATAAACAAACAAGCTGAGCTCTGATTACTCAGCAGAAACGATACAGGCAAGAAGGCAATGGGATGGCATATATAAAACACTGAAGGAAAAGAACTTCCAACCAAGAATCCTATATCCAGCCAAATTGCCCATCAAATATGCGGGTGAAATCAAGACATTCTCAGACAAATAGAAATTAAGGGATTTTGTGAAAAGTAGACCAGCCCCACAAGAAATACTTAAGGAAGTCCTTCCAATAGAGAACCCACAACAAAGAATGACAAAAGCAGGACACATGACATCAACACAAAAACCAAATCAGAAAAGACACTCAAAATAAGACCATAAACCATAGTACACTAAAAATCAAGGAAGTCAATCTGCACATGATACCAGCAACTAATCAAATAGAAGGAATAAAAATTCTAGGTACAAATTTCCAAATGGAGAGGAAAACAGGACAATGTCCACATAGAACAGACTGTTCAAAAAATATAGAGACTGGAATTCACTCCAAGGTAGCCACAAAAAAGAACAGGGTTTTTAGTAAGCACAAAACCAACAATAAAGAAGAAAAGAGAGGAAACACCTGGGAAAAAAAAAAAAAAAAAACCTCATTATAGAAAAGTATATGGACCAAGGAAACTCCAACAACATGACAAAAAACCACAATAGAATGACAGCAATCAATTCATACCTGCAGTGTAGTAAATTACTTAGTGTGGCTTTTCTACCCATTGTTGTTGTTGTTATGTGCCGTTGAGTCGGCCCCGACTCATAGCGACCCCTCCTTGGGTTTCCGAGGCAGTTAACTACGGAAGTAGGATTGCCCAACCTTCCTTCCGAGGAGTGGCTGGTGGGTTTGAACCGCCAGCCATCTGGTTAGCAGGCAAGTGTCTTAGCCACTATGCTACCAGAGTTTCTACCCATAAGTCTTTGTAACTCCAAGGTGAGATTTGCTATGAGCAACTGAGGAGCTCCTGATTGCTAAAGTTGTCTACCTGAAGTATTTCTGTTGAGAGTGGCACAAAACAATGTTCTGGGAGGTTCCCACTCTCTCGCAGGTGCTTAGAGTTCTGATGCTATGATTGGCTAGTTTGGCCACTCTGCCAGGCTCAAAAGGAGGCCTCCTGGAGGCAGAGCTCTCTCTCCCTGCTGGTTGAGGAAGATGGGCTGCTGAAAGAGACAGGCACTCCTGGGAGACACATGCTGCTTGGAAAGAGACACAAGAGACATGCATTGCTGAGTAAGACACTGAGGAATAAGCACTGCTGGGGGAGAGACTGTGAGAGATTTGGCTGAGAGATGGTGGGCTGGAAGAGAGACTGAGCCTTTTTCCTGAACTTGAATTGTAGCCTGGTGCTTCCCTAATAAACCCCATAATCTGTGAGTTCTGTGTGGCCACTGCAGTGAATTATCAAACCGGGCAGATACACTTTGGGTGCTGCGGGTGGAATGGTTGGTGTAAGGGCTGAAGGGAGGCAGCATGTCTGGCCTCACACGAATGGGCCTTGGGCTACTGATAGTGATTCTGTCTTCCTCTTGTGGGGTTAGAGGAGGTCAGAACACGTGACCTCCCTGCCTTTTTAGTAATACCCATCACTAATTACACTCAGTGGACTAAATGCACCTATCAAGAGAAAGAGAGTGGCAGACTGGATAAGAAAAGAACACCCATCAATATGCTGCCTACAAGAGACCCACCTTAGATTCAAAGATTAAAAACAAATTAAGAGCTAAGGGGTGGAAAAAATACCAAGCCAATGGTAACCAAAAAAAGAGAGCAGGAGTGGCAACATTAATTTCTGATAAAATAGACTTTAAGGTGAAAAACAACATAAGAAACAAAGAACAACATTATATGCTGCTGAAAGGGTCAATTGACCAAGAAGCCATTACAATAATATCTATGCACCCAATAAAAGTGCTCCAAAATACATGAAGCAAATATTAATTGTATTAAAAAGGACAATAGACAACTCTAGAATAGGATTAAGAGACTTAACACGCCACTTTCAAGGAGAGACAGATCAAGTAGGAAAAAACTCAGCAAAGATGCAGAAGAACTCAAGAACACAATCAACCACCTCAACCTCATAAACATATACAGAGCATTCCACCCAACAAAAGCACAATTCACATTCTTCTTCAGTGCACATGGGTCATTCTCCAGAATAGATCATATGTTAGTATATAAAGCAAGCCTCAATAAATACAAAAACATTGAAATATTACAAAGCATCTTCTTGGACCACAATGCTATAAAATGGGAAATTAATAATAGGAAGATCAAGGAAAAAATATCAAACATGGATGCTGAACAATATACTGATCAAAAACTACTAGGTAATAGATGAAATAAAAAGTGAAATAAAAAATTCCTACAAACAAATGATACATCGTACCAAAACCAATGGGACACAGCAAAAGCAGTACTCAGAGGTCAGTTTATAACAATATATGCATACAATAAAAAAAAAGAGGAAAGGAACACAACCAACACTCTTAACAACTCCAACAACTAGAAAAAGAAAAATAAAAGAATCCTACAGTATCTAGAAGTAAGGAAATAATAAAAATCAGAGCAGAAATAAATGAAACAGAAAACAAAAGGCAATAGAGAAAATCAACAACAAAAAAAATCTGGTTCTTTGAAAAAATTAACAATTGACAAATCACTGGCAAATCTAATAAAAGAAAGAGAAGATGCAAGTTACAAGAATAGTAAATGAAAAGGGTGTCATCACAACAGAACCAACTGAAATAAAAAAGATATTGACAGAATATTATGAAAAACTGTATTCCAACAGATTTGAGAACCTAGAAGAGATGGACAAGTTTCTGGAATCACAAGAACGAAAAAAAAGAGGAAAGGAACACAACCAACACTCTTAACAATTCCAGCAACTAGAAAAAGAAAAACAAAAGAATCCTACAGTATCTAGAAGTAAGGAAATAATGAAAATCAGAGCAGAAATAAATGAAACAGAAAACAAAAAGCAATAGAGAAAATCAACAACAACAAAAAAGCTGGTTCTTTGAAAAAATTAACAAAATTGACAAATCACTGGCAAATCTAATAAAATAAAGAGAAGATGCAGGTTACAAAAATAGTAAACGAAAAGGGTGTCATCACAACAGAACCAACTGAAATAAAAAAGATATTGACAGAATATTATGAAAAACTATTCCAACAGATCTGAGAATCTAGAAGAGATGGACAAGTTTCTGGAATCACAAGAGCTACCTAAACTATCCCACTCAGAGGTAGAATACTTGAATAGACCCATAATAAAAGAAGAAATTGAACAGATCATTAAAAAAAAAAAAAAAACAAACCTCCCCACAAAGAAAAGTCCTGGCCCTGATGGCTTCACTAGAGAATTTTACCAAACATTCAGGGAAGAGTTGACACCTATACTACTCAAGCTATTCCAGAACATAGAAAAAGATGGAATACTTCCAAACTCATTTTATGAATCAAGCATAATACTAATACCAAAACCAGGGAAAGACACCACTAAAAAAAGAAAACTACAGACCAATATCCCTCATGAATATAGATGCAAAAATCTCCCACAAAATCCTGGCCAACAGAATCCAACAACATATCAAAAAATAATACATCCTAACCATGTGGGATTCATATACAAGGATGGTTTAACATCAGAAAACAATCAATGTAATCCACCACATAAACAAAGCAAAAGAAAAGAACCATATGATTATATCAGTCAATGCAGAAAAGGCATTTGATAAGATCCAACACCCGTTCCTGTTCAGAACTCTCAGCAAAATAGCGATAGAAGGCAAATTCCTCAACATAATGAAGGGTATATATGCAAAGCGAATGGTCAACATCATTATTAATGGAGAAAGACTGAAGGCATTTCCCTTATGAACAGGAACCAAACAGGGATGCCCTCTATCACCACTCCTATTTAACATTGTATTGGAAGGCCTGGCCAGGGCAATAAGGCAAGAAAGAGATATAAAAGGCATACAAATTGGCAAAGAGGAAGTAAAGCTATTTCTATTTGTGGATGATAAGATCCTGTACATAGAAAACCCAAGAGAGTCAGCAAAAAACTACTGAAACTAATAGAGAGGTTCAGCAAAGTGGCAGGACACAAGATCAACATAAAA
Organism: Orycteropus afer afer; assembly: GCF_000298275.1. Classification (NCBI taxonomy): domain Eukaryota; kingdom Metazoa; phylum Chordata; class Mammalia; order Tubulidentata; family Orycteropodidae; genus Orycteropus; species Orycteropus afer. Next base: position 18,030,945 of record NW_006921614.1, read on the forward strand.
ATATCAATTGGATTCCTTTATACCAACAAGGAGACCTCTGAAAAAGAAATAAGGGAAACAATATCATTTACAATATCTACTGTTCTGGTTACCTAGTGCCACTCTGACAATAATATACCACAAATGTGGATGGCCTTAACAAACAGGAGTTTATTCTTACAATTTGGAGGCTTTAAGTCCAATTTCAGAGTGCCAGGCTCTAGGGGCTGGGTGAAAGCCCCTCAACCTTGGGGTCCAGCTCTGCATTTCTTCACTCAGACGGCTGCTGACTGCTGAGGCTGAGAAGCCCCAAAGTTGACAAGTAAAAAGACACAGTCCCGATGTTACCAAACCACATGGCAGGCCATTAACTTAAGTCCCAAGGTCGGCAGAGCATCGCAGGCTGCTGAGCAACAACACAGCTACATGCAGGGTCCAAGCATGCCATAGGCTAAAGACCATTCCCAAAGCTTCTCCTTATATACAGGAAGCAGACCACATACCCAAAGGCAGCTCTACTCAGCTTCTCCCAGTAGCTTCCACTGTGGAGTTGATTACCAGTCTCATCATAGGGAATACTACCACCAGCTGCCCAGCCACACAACCAGGCCCAGCCAGGTTGACACACAAACATAACTACCACAGCTACTAAAAAGATAAAATATCTAGGAATAAATCTTACCAGAGACACAAAAGACCTATACAAAGAAAACTATAAAACACTACTACAGGAGACAACAAGGGCTCTACATAAATGGAAGAACCTGCCTTGTTCATGGATAGGTAGACTGAATATTGTGAAAATGTCAGTACTACCTAATGCAGTGTACACATTAATGCAATCTCGAACCAGATGCCAACAACATTTTTAATGACATGGAAAAACCAATTACTAACTTCATATGGAAAGGAAAGAGACCTTGGATAAGCAGAGAGAGCACTTCTGAAGAAGAACAAAGTGGGAGATCTCACACTCCTGGATCTTAAAATCTACTCTACAGCCACAGTAGTCAAAACAGCATGGTATTGGTACAGTGATAGATAGAGCAATGGAACAGAATCGAAAGCCCAGAAATAGACCCATCCATCTATGGGCAACCGATCTTTGACAAAGGTCCAAAACCCATTAAATGGGGAAGAGCTAACCTCTTTAACAAATAGTGCTGGCAAAAACTGGATATCCACTTGCAGAAAAATGAAATAAGACTCATACCTCACTCCATACACAAAAACAAACTCAAGTTGGATCAAAGACTTAAATGTAAAACCCAACACTATAAAATCCATCAAAGATAAAATAGGAGCAAATTTAGGAGCCCTAATTTACGGCATAAATATACTATCAAACATAACCCAGAATGTACAGGAGGTCGAAGAGAAGCTTGATGACTGTGACCTTTTAAAAATTCTTATGCACATCAAAAGACTTTGTCAAAAGGGTAAAAAGAGAACTTACAGATTGGGAAAAAATATTTGCCTGTGACATGTCTGACAAAGGACTTATCTCCAAAATCTATAGAAAACTTCAACACCTCAACACCAAAAGGACAAACAATCCAATTCAAAAATGAGCAAGAGACTTGAACAGACACTAAGGACAATTTGCTGGTGGCCAACAAAGACATGAGGAAATGCTCGTGATCTTTAGTCATTAGAGAGATGCAAATCAAAACAATGATGAGATATCATCTCACCCCAGCAATAATAAAGTTCAGCAGGACAGAAAATGACAAATGCTGGTGAGGTTGCGGATTGGAACTTTTGTGCATTGCTGGTGAGATTGTAAAATGGTACAATCATTGTGGCAAATGGTATGGTGTTTCCATATGAAACTGAAAATAGAAATACCATTTGTTCTAGCAATTCCATTACTAGAAATCTATCCTGAAGAGGTGAGAGGCAGGACACGAACAGACATGCACACCTATGTTCATTGCAGCACAATTCACTATAGCGAAGAGATGGAAACAACCTAAATGCCATCAGCGGATGAATGGATAACCAAAATATGGTACATTAACACAATGAAATATTATGGTACATTAAAGAACAATGAAGGATATGAGAATCATCTCACAACGTGGATGAGCCTGTAGGACATGATGCTGACTGAAATATTTCAATTGCAGGACAAATATTGTATGAGCCCATTACTGTAAAAAGGCAGGGAATGATTGTTTTTAAGGAAGGGAACTCACTTTGTAGGTTACCGGGGTTGGGAGAAAAGGCAAGGGATTAATTTTGGGCTAGTTGGGGGCCACACGCTGAAGTGGGTAAGGGGAGGGATGGTATGGATAGAGTCTGTGACAACAATGGTAACATTAGAGAATGGGAGGACACCAAATTGTGCACATAAGATATAGATGGGAGGAATTAATACCAGTATATCCACAATACTGCATTATCATTAACACCAAACACTAGGCTACAGATAGACACATAAACATCTGAGAAGATCAGATGGGAGTCAATGAACAGGATTATACTCTAAGTGACCAAGGATAGATTCAGGCGAGGCTGATCTTGCACAGATACCAGTGATAGAAAATACCCACAATCCTTACAGAAACAACAAAAGACAGACATAGAGCAATCTCTCACAGACAGCCACACACTGTGGGAGAGAGATCCAACTGATCTACAGACTCAGGTCCATAATATTGGGGGACACCAGACTCAGTTGGCACAATAAATTACATAAAAATCTTGTTCCACAGTCTACGTTGGTGAGTAGCAACTGGGGTCTTAAAAGCTTTCAAGTGGGCATCTAAGATGCAGCTAATGATCTCCTATCATCAGAAGTGAAGAAAAGTACAAAAAAAAAAAAAAAAAACTAAGGACTTTTGGAAGCAATCATCCCTAGGACATGATGGACCTTGAGACCAGAAGAACTAAATGATGCCTGGCTACCAATGCCAGCCACTGGGGAAAGGATCAAAACTGGGGATCCTGGATAGAGTGGGAGGAAAAACATGGAACAAAATCCCAAAACAAAATAATGACCAGAATTACTGGTCGGATGGACTCTGGTGGGACCCCCAATACTATAGTCTTGGGATACACTTCAGGCCTGGAATAAAACTCATTCCCAGGGGCTAGCTCTTAGACTAATAGTAAATAAGACATACACGCAGACCACTCAACCCAGGGTGATGCACCCACATACTCTATGGAGATGTATCCCTTGGAGCAATTGACCATGGGACACCCAAGGGGCAACATTCACATGGAGGAAATGCATGGCACATAGGAGTCCATAACTATGAGGGACACAGGGTGGGGATGTTACTGGTTAGGGAGTGGATGTGAGTGGGTTAGGGTTGGGGATGGTAATTGGGGAGTGAAACCAAATGTACACGAAATATTGAATGTAAAACAAAATTCTGCTCTGTAAACTTGCACCTAAAGCACAATTAAAAAAAAAAAAAAAAAGGTTTGGAAGAATACACGTCCATTTTAACAGTAGCTATGGGGTATGGAATTGGAGAACAATAAAGTGAGACAGTTTCTCTCTCTAAATAAATAAAATAAAATGTTGGTAGTTTGCACATGGGTCCAAAATAATCCATGTAATTTTGGAGTTTCCTATTTGGAAAGAATTTAAAGGTCATAAAATCTAGTCACATTATGATCAGCCTGCAGAATTTTTTTTACAAGCCTTTAAATTTTCATAAGTTGCACATTTACTTAGCATCTTATTCGTAACGTAATTGGTAGCATAGAAAGTATGAACATAAAGTAACAACTGACTTTTCTGTGTAATATGTGGAAATTAGATTCATCACTTTATAATCTCATTCAGAGTGCTTAATGAAAGGGTCCTGGGAATGTGCCTTATAGCATGCTTTGCCCAGAGCTTCTAGGGAGTTCTTGTCTTGGAAGATAAAGAGGTCTAACTCTGGTGTGAAGTCTCCTCCATGGGAGAGTTCTTCACAGTCCTGTGAAATATAGGAGATTGAGGGATCTTCCTGAGACTGAAGGCTTCTTTTCAGTTGTCAGCACAGAAGGTCAATGTGAATAAGTGTTACAGCCATCTTTGCTGTTTTGTACAAAGGAACAGCTTTTGTAGTTCAAGACCTTTCCTCCCCTGCAAATTGTGGTCAGTGTGGATTCTGCAGGGATTTGTCCAGTCCTGTTTGTCTGTAGACATGAAGTAATGCTAGTGATAAAGAAACTGAGTTGTTGTCTCAGGACTTTTTCCCCCTTTGTCTGTTTAACTTCTTACTTGTTATTGTCTCTCTTTTCTCTTAAACCTACTGTTGTTGTTGTTGTTATGTGCTGTGGAGTCGGACCCGACTCATAGCACCCCCTCCTTGGGTTTCCCAGGCAGTATCACTATGGAAGTAGATTGTCCAACCTTCCTTCCGAAGAATGGTTGATAGGTTTGAACCGCCAGCCTTCTGGTTAGCAGTCAAGTGCCTTAGGCACTACACTGCCAGAGCTCCCCTTAAACCTACTAGATCCTTGGATCTTGGTTTATCTGAATAATTACTAGTCTAAACCATTAAATTTACTTAATTTAACAGTTAGTGCATGAAAAACGGGCATCCTAAATCTCTTAAACATGACTTATCAATGTATTTTTTCTTCCTTTGATTTCAGTAGTTAGTTTACTTTTTAACTAAATATCCAAATATTAAGTTATACGAATAAATAATGTATGTCACAACTTTCATATCTTCCTCTCATGTCACTTGGTTAAATAAAAGATCTGTCGAGAAGATAAGTGTACGGAGAAAGTGCTTTCAAAAAGTGATTGTAGGATTTAGCTGGTCTTCTTAAGTACAAAGTGGCTTATTGCTGGCTTAGAGAATGCTTTAATTTCAGCTTTGCAGGTGTCCTGAAAAGTTTTCTTTATGCTATGCTGTACTTTCAGCATGTCACCTATCACTGCATTTTCATTAATCTTGGCTTGATGAGGGTTGTATGGTTCAGTGCGCTGAGCATGGGCTTTGGGTTTCTTTTTTTGCTGCGTGGTGACAGCTGCACCACTGTGTTATGACTTCTTTCCTTATCTGAGCCATCTGCAACCAGACTACCCATGAGAATGGGGAAGGCTGCGTGCTTCCATATCAGTGCCAATGGGCAGAGTTGTCACAGCCTGTCTTACAGAACACTAGTGCCACCTGATATAGATCATTTACTAGCTTTGACTCACTTCTCTGTACTACTTCCATAGGTTTGGTTGTGAGGATTAAATGACTGAACAAAGTGAAGTGCTTGTAGCAGTGTCTGTCAGATATGTGAGTTGGCACCTAACAACAACAGCAACTTATTTTTTTCAAATAAATATTTATTCTATTATTTAAAATCTCATCACCCTGGCACATAGTTAGTATTCAGTAAATATTTAATAAACCAAAAAATAAAAAATTAAACTCACTGCCATTGAGTCGATTGTGACTCATAGTGACTCCTTTGGGTTTCTGAAGTGGTAAATCTTTTATAGAAGTAGATTTCTCAGTCTTCCTTCCACAGTGTTTGGTGGATTTGAACTGCCAACCTTCTCGTTACCAGTCAAATGTGAATAGTGTAAAAAATGCTGGACTGATAAGAGTAGTGCTGAATAATGCCAAGAGAGAGCAACTCATCTAAATAATTAGTCCCTTAGGAAATGGATTTTAAGCCCAGTGATTGGTTTCCCTTGAGTGTTTACTCCCACTCTCATCAGCTCCTGTACATTGTCCATCAACTTGGCCAGCAGTTAGCTTGTTTCAAGTTTTAGAATTTGTAAAATCCTTAAAAGTTTTTATTTGGGATATTTAAGTGCAAAGGGAATACATTTTTTTTTCTAACAGGTCATACCTGGTTTTAGTAAAAATGTCAATGAAATATTTGCTTAGAGATTGAAAATAAATGAACTATTTCAGAACTCATGAACAACACTAGCACTGAAAAAATGACTTTAATTAGTTGTATTGAGTTGATATGTCAATGATATTTCTGCCTATTAAAGTTTATAAAGATTTCTCAAAAGTTTATAGTAATAAATTATTAATTAAATATAGTTATCTTTACAGATTTAGGCATATTTTAAAACTGTTTATCTTCCATTGAAAAGCTAGACATATAGCAAAGGAATGAAGGAATTATGAAAGTGTGTTCACACATGTGAGTCTTACGAATGAAACTTGGAAATAATTAAATTAATACTGGTAGGAATTCTGGGGCTTTTGATAGTATTTAATCTTGTAAGAAGCCCTGGTGACATAATGGTTAAGTGGACTGCTAACCAAAAGGTTGGTGTTTCAAACCCACCCACTGGCTCTGTGGGAGAAAGACCTGGCAGTCTGCTCCTGTAAATATTACTGCTTAGGGAGTCCTGTGGAGCAGTTTTACTCTGTCACATAGGGTTGCTAAGAGGTGATAACAATTTAACTTAATTTTAAAAAGTTTTGTAATATTTAAAAAAAATTTTCTTCTTATTTTTCTTGTTCTATAACTCTTGTTTTATTAAAAGATTGTCCGTTGAAGATTTAGATGGTGTTTCCAGCAGTTTAAAAAATAATCAGTTCCACAAACCAGTCAAACCCATGTGAAGTAACATATGTGAATCAAAACAGTGAAATCTAGCCGTTGGTCTTACCACAAAGTAGTTTTGGTCTGTGTGTGCAGGAAAGCGTTAAGATTTTTAGTTAACGAAATAATGAGTAGAAGGTTAAGATCTCACCTTTAGATATATTTTAATACAGTGTATTTTTGGATGAAAATATTTAAAGCTTCAATATTTTTAAACAGTAGGAATCAGCATTTTAAAGAGTCTCATGCCTCATATAAATTCAAATTGATTTTATGTTGCAAGATTAGGTTTTGTTTTAAAAATAAGACAAACCAAAGCAAACCCACTGTCATTGGGTCAAATCTGACTCATAGTGACCCATAGTGATACTCCATGGACACCAGTCTTCTTAGCAGCCAGCAACAGTCTTTCCAACCTCCAGTACCCACAGGAAACTCACACACCTTTGCCTATCCCTTCTATTGACTTCTTTAGCCTCCAGGAGAAGAATTGAGTGTGCTAGCTATTTTAGGAGTATATCATGTAGGATTGTGTGAGACAGATCTCCTTTAAAGGGCCAGTCTGTCATGTTGAGGCCCACAGTGCAGTGCTTTTTAAAGAAGGCTTTTAGAACTGGTGGTGTAGTGCCTAAGGCATTTGACTGCTGACCGGAAGGCTGGTGGTTCAAACCCACCAGCCACTCCTCAGAAGGAGGATTGGGCAATCTACTTCCATAGAGATACTGCAGCAGAAACCCACAGAGGGGTTGCCATGGGTCGAATCAACTCGATGACACTGAGTTCAGTGGTCTTCAGGGTACTTGTGCTTTCTTAGATAGACTTAATGAGAGCCTGCAGAGCTCTAACCCCAGCTTACCATTTATTCATCAGATATGTTTTGGATACCCTTTATGTAGCCTTTTGCTTTGGTTGTTTTGAAAAATAGTTTGAGAAATTTTTCCACTAAGCCCGGAGGAGTTACCTTTGCCCTAATTTTCTTTATTAGAGGATTTTTACTTTTATCCAGGTCAGTTGATATATCATGGGTAATTTGTAAACAACTTGAGGTTTCATGTTTTTTGTTTGGCCCTGGACTTCATCCTGTCCTGTGATTGGTGTGCACCTTGTAGGTATTGGTCAACATACTATGCAAACAAAGTGTCTATGTCCTACCAAGAGGGTATTGGTCACTTTGTAGCCCTGATAGGAGACCCATGCCTTGAAAATGACGAGTTGTAGATATAAGCAGCCAACCTCACAAGGTTTTTGAGACAGACAGAAGCAGGAAGAGAAGCAGCAGGAAGAAGCAGAAAGAAAAAAGAAACAGAGAGAGAGAGAAGGCAAGGAATCTCAAAAAAAGCTGTAACACAGGCCAAAGGCTGTAACACTGAAAGCAGCAGCAGGCCAAGAAGGGGCCCAGCAACAGAGCAATCAGAAACAGACCCCAAAAAGGCCTAGAGGCATACTCAATGGTGATAACAGGACCAAAGGGCACCTGTCCACAGGATTCTAAAAGGAACTTGTCCTTAGGTGGCTGAGTGGAGGCCTGCTCAGCCAAGAGGAGTTGAGAGAGCTGTTGTGCACTGAAGAAGGGAGATCTTGCTTACCTCCTTCCTGATCCTAAGTTGTACTCTGTTACTTCGTTAATAACCCCTTAAAGTATGGTCTTTGAGTGCTGTGTTGCCTTTGCAATGGCTTATCAAACCTAGAAGAGAAGTAGAGAGTGCTGTGGGAGGTACAGCCAGTGTCAGATTTGGTAATTAGTTTGAAGAGTGGAGGTATGTCTGAGTGCCACCTCATTGTCACCTATGAAATTAGACAAGTTCTGATACTACTGTTACTACTATTATTTTACACTCTTCATGTGTATATATAGAGATTTAACCAGATTCAGAAGAATCTCTTGGCTAAAACTTGAGAAAAAGGATGTTTACCTGTGTTTTATTGAGTATGCAAAGGAATTTGACTGCGTGGATCATAACGAATTATGAATAACATTGTGAAGAATGGGAATTTCAGAATACTGAATTGTGCTCATGAAGAACCCGTACATAGATCAAGAAGTAGTCATTCTAGAGAGGCGGGGCAAGATGGCGGACTAGGCAGAAGGA
>NW_006921614.1:18048212-18054588 GCF_000298275.1 Orycteropus afer afer
TGGGGAGGAAGTGGGAGGGGAGCTGCTGCATTGTAAATTTTGGTCAATGACATGAGACAAAGTATATGTGAACTGCTGTATGAAAAGTGCATTTACTCTGTAAATCTTCACCCAAATCCTAATTAATAAAAAAAAAAAAAAGAAGTAGTCATTCTAACAGGACAAGGGGTACTGTGTGGTTTAAAATGAGGAAGGGTGTGCTTCAGTCTTGTATTCTTTCACCATACTTATTTATTTTGTATGCTGAGCAAATAATCCAAGAAGCTGGACTACATGAAGAAGAACTCAGCATCAGGATTGGAGGAAGACTCATTAACAACCTGCAATATGCAGATGACACAATCTTGCTTGCTGCAAATGAAGAAGACTTGAAGCACATATTGATGAAGATCAAAGACTACAGCCTTCAGTATGGATTACACTGCAACAGAAAGGAAAAAATCCTCACAACTGCAGCAATGAGCAACATGCTGATGAATGAGAAAAGATTGAAATTGCCAGGGATTTCATTTTACTTGGATCCACCATCAATGCCCATAGAAACAGCAGTCAGGAAATCAAATGATATATCACTTTGGGCAAATCTCCTGCAAAAGACCTCTGTAAAGTATTAAAGAGCAAAAACGGAAGATTAAGGTGTGCATGACCCTTATTCCTTCATATGCACACAAAAGTTGGACAATAAAGAAGGAAGACTGAAGAAGAATTGATGCCTTTCAATTATGTTGTTGATGAAAATAGTGAACATACTGTACATTTCCAAGAGAACAAACAAACCTGTCTTGGAAGAGGTACAATCAGAATGCTCCTTAGAAGCGAGGATGGTGAGACTGTATTCTATATACTTTAGACAAGTTATTAGGAAGGACCAGTCTGTAAAGACGGACATCATGCTTGGTAAAGTAGAGGACCAAAGAAAAAGAGAAACACTCTCAACGAGATAGATTGATGCAATGATTGTAATAATGGACTCAAATATAGCAGTGGTTATAAGGATATTGCAGAACTGGGCAGTGTTTTGTTCTGTTGTACATAAAGTTGCTAAGAGTCAGAATTGGCTCAGGGGCACCTAGCAAAAATAGCAGGTGTATATATATAAAACCAAAATAACTAAACCCATTGCCATCAAGTTGATACTGACTCATAATGACCTGATAGGAGAGAGTTGAACTGCCCTCTAGAGCTTCTAAGACTGTAAATCTTTGTGGAAGCAGACTGCTTCATTTTTCTCCTGCTGTGCAGCTGGGGGATTTAAACCACTGACTTTTTTTTTTTTTTAATTAGCACCTGAGTGCTTTAACCACTGCATACTGATATATTTGTGTTCTTGTGTGTTCTGGTGACACGATGGCTAGGGCATTCAGCTGCTAACAAAAGGTCAGCGGTTCAAACCACTGAGCTGCTCTGTGAGAGAAAGACGAGGTAGTCTATTTCCATAAAGATTTAAGACCTTGGAAACCCTTTGAGGCAGTTCTACTCTGCCCTACAGAATTGCTAAAAGTCAGAATTGACTCAATGGCAATGGGTTTTTTGGTTAGCGTGTGTTTATCATAAACATATGCTTCACTCAAAACTAAACTCACTGCCATCAAGTCACTTCCGACTTATAGCACCCCTCCTTGGGTTTCCAAGGTAGTATCTCTACGGAAGTGGATTGCCCAACATTCCTTCCAAGGAGTGGCTGGTGGGTTTGAACCTCTCACCTTCTGGTTAGCAATGAAGTGCCTTAGGCACTACACCATCAGAGCTCCTTATATAGGCACATGCACACAAATAAATAAAATAGTGACTAAGATAAACATGATCTTGTCCCTCCTAGAGAGGGAAATATACATATGTAAAAAAAAAAAAAAAGTTAAATCATTTTAAATTCTCATAATGGTTATACAGGTAACAGATAAGATCCTAGGTAGAGCCTATCAGTATGAGATGGGGGTCAGGGAAGGTCTATCTATAGAGATGAGGTTTAAGCTGAGATTTGAAGAATGAGACAGAAACAACCATAAAGAGATCGAGAAATAGTGTACTGGGCAGAAGGAATAGCGTGTACAAAGTTAGGAGATGCAGTTGGCAGGTTTGAGAAGGAAAAGAAGGCTACCACATCTCAAGTACCTTGAGCAATAGGTGAGGGTTTCAGGAGAAGTAGGAGGTAAGAGTAATGGGCAGGGCAGCTGACTAGCGTCTGTTACGGACCTTAAAAATTAAGTCAATTTTTATAAGTCAACTCTGGTTGCTGGTCCATGAATGAACTGGCGGGGGTCATAAGTCAAAAGTGGAGAAGCTATTGAGTTTTTCCCTACAGGGAAAACGATGGTAGTTTGGGTGAAAGTTTTGTCAGTAGAGTTGGGGGGTACCTATTTGATTTGGCTTATATTTTGGAGGGAGTATTTACAGGCCTTACAGATGAATCAGATATGGTTGATTAGGGCAACTATTTAGGTACAGCTTACAAATGGGCTCCTGAGTGTGTAGCTGTACCCTTTATAAACATGGGGAAGACTTGAAGAGCATGCATGGAGAAAAAAATAAAATTTCCATTTTTAGTGTGTTAAGCTTGAGATGCTTGTGAATTATTCAGGAAGCAACATCATGTAAGGCAATTTGAGAGTCATCTGTATCTCAGTGGAGAAATTTGGGCTGGAGATAAAAGTTTGGAAGACATTCGACAGAGATGATATTTGAAGCCATGGGAATGAAATAGTAAGAGGTGTAGAGAGAAAAGAGAAGAGAAAGTTCAAACCCTAACATATAAAGAAATAGCTTCTTAGGGCCTCAGTAAGCAAAAGCACCCATTGGCTTTTCTACACCTGAGCCCTGATGCCACCAGATGGAGTTTTTGTGTGTCAGAGCATGACAATTGAAAGATAGTATGGGCTAGCCACCTTCAGAGCCACTTAGATTTCATGAATGATGTCATGGTGGGTGATGGAGCTGTTGTGTAGCCCATCCCATGGGTAGCTGAGAACACGATCTTTGGGTGCCTGGCTCACTGCAGGTCCCTTCCTGATGTTCCAGCCCTTTAAGCCACTTCTGCTCACTGTGTCCTGCATGCTGTTTTAGAAATCTACCTGTGCTACGCCCTTCCTTAAAGCACTTATAAAAAGGGTAGTTTCATCCTAATTCTTGGTATAGCAACATGAAGTTTATTTATGAAAATTGTATTTAAAAGTTTTAGAAAGTTGAATAACTTCTTGTTTGAATAAGAAAGATTTTCTGCTTCCTACTTGCCTTAAAAATAAAAGGAAAATCACATACTTCTGAGTTCAGTCCTGGTGTGCAAATAATTTTGAGTGTCCAAAATTCAAGTTTGCTTACTGAGTTATTATTGTGGTGGTGAATTTTGTGTCTAGTTTTTTGTATACCTATTCTGGTTACCTAGTGCCACTCTGACAAGAATATACCACAAATGGGATGGCCTTAACAAACAGGAGTTTATTCTTAAAATTTGGAGGCTTTAAGTCTTAAGTTCAAGTGCCAAGCTCTAGGGGCTGGGTGAAAACCCCTCAGCCTTGGGCTTCAGCTGTGCCTCCAGTTCCTGGCCCACTGAAGCTAGAGGCTTTTCTTCTCTCAGACAGCTGCTGGCCACTTTGGCTGACAAGCCCAACATTGACAAGTAAAAAGGCACAGTCCTGATGTTACCAAACCACACAGCAGGTCATTAATTCAAGTCAGTTGTAAGTCCCAAAGTCAGCAGAGCATGGCAGGCTGCTGAACAACGATACGGCTACATGCAGGGTCCAAGCATGCCATAAGCTAAGAGACCATTCCCTAAGGCTTCTCCTTATATACAGGAAGCAGACCACATTCCCTAAGGCAGCTACTCAGCTGCTCCCAGTAAATTCCACTGTGGAGTTGATTACCAGTCTCATCATGGGGAATACTGCATCCAGCTGCCCAGCCACTCAACCAGGCCTACCCAAGTTGACACATAAACTGAACTACCACAATACCTTTAATCCTTTCAAAGCAAAAGTGAGTTCTTAAAAAGAAAAATAAAAAAAAGAAAAACTGATGACAGGGCATAGTTTAATATAAAATATTATAACAGTATATATTAGAGCCCAAAAGGGTAAAATTGTGTTGACCAGTTGTTAACAGACTTGTGTGGTATTTTTGTTAAAAACATCAGACAATTCTTGTCTTTTTTGACTCATACATGACGATAATGTTCATCTTATAAACCCACCCTACATATGTTTTCTGCAGTATTATATATTCTATGTATGTATATAGGAGCTCTGGTAGCATAGTGCCTAACGCCCTTGACTGCTAACCAGAAGGCTGGCGGTTCAAACCCACCAGCCACTCCTCGGAAGGAAGGTTGGGCAATCTACTTCCATAGTGATACTGCCTCGGCAACCCAAGGAGGGGTCACTATGAGCTGGGGCCGACTTGACGGCACATAACAACAACAATGTATGTATACATAGGCTTATATATACATATATAATGTTAATTTGTATTTTAAAACTTACTTGGAGTTAATATCATAGTCATCTTTTTTAACTTGAGATAAATCATTGAAATGTCTCGAACCAGTATCTTCCACTAGATTTTCAACTTTAAAGGAGGTATTTGCATTATGTTATTGAAGTGTGAGATTTTTTTCTTTTGCATTACTTCTTCATTTAGAAAGTTTCCTAAGTTTATACTTCTAGAAAATTTTATATAGTAATATTTAGTTGTTAGAAAAATTTGGTAATAAATTAACTGAAATCCAATTGTGCTTGTATGGTTAAGTGTTCATTCAGTCCTTGCAGGGAATGAAATGATGCCCTAGGATTACTAGACATCAATCCTGCTTAATCTTCCTTTTATTTCTAATATTAGCCAATGAGAATTGATGTTGAGAATATTTTCATGAGTGTGATACTTGTAGGTTGAATTATATGAAGTTGTTGATGAGAAAGCAAATGAAATTACAAAGATACTGGTTTTAGTCTAATACTTAGTTTAGCAATAAGAGGTCTATTTATGAAAAAAGTGTCTAATTTTAGAAAGATGAATAACTTCTTGTTGAAATAAGAAAGGTTTCTAATTAACCAGATTAATCAATCAATCTAACTAATCTAGTCATACCTTATCATGCTCTTTTTGCATACAACTTGTAAAGCATTTATTTTTATAAATTACTTCTGAAAGACAGCTAATATGTTTTCTTTCCTTTTTTTTTTTTTGATTTCTAAGACTGCTGAAAAGTCAGGCCAGATTGAAAGGTCAAAGAATGTAAGGCAACGACAAAATGATTTTAAGGTAAGTTAAGAATAAATATGTAGACATTTTTGTAGGGTAGAATTTTCTCATCCAAAGTTGCTAGAAGATTTCCTCTATGTTGGACATATTCTTTATTGTTTAGAAACAGTCCTTTAGTTAATGCCATTTTAATACAATTCTGTTTGTTGATCAATTTTCAGAAAATGATTCAGGAACTAATGCACTCTCTTGTGAAGCTGACCCGTGGCGCCTTGCTTCCGTTCACCATCAGGGATGCAGATACGCGGCAGTATGGAGGCTGGGAGGGGAAGTCTGGCCTCTCTGGGCAGTGGCTTGCACATGCTGTCCAGACTGTAAGGTAAGCAAGAACACTTGGTCCTGAGCAGACGCAAATACTATTTGTCTTTTTGAAAAGAAGAACATACTCGGTATGGGATATGATTTTTAATACATTCAACAAAGAAGACATTTTACCTTTGATATTCTCTGCCCTTTTCCCTCCCCTGTTTTCCATTAATGATTATCTGACAACTAAACTCTTCCCAGTTTTAGGTGTGATGAGGATACTCTACTGCCTGTGCATCTATTAGTTCAGTATTGCTTCTATATTACTATAAAAATTGTGGCATTGAACCTTGTCATCTAACTTCACAAAGTAGATGAAGAATCATTATCAGTACCAACAGTCCAAGGCTGATTGCTGTGAGGTAGAGATCTCCATCTTCCATCCTTTTTACCAATTCTGATCACATCCATTCCTCCCCTGGCACTCTCTGCTTCTCTACTTTGTTTAATAATTCTTTTTTTTTTTTCAATTTTTATTATGATTTGCGTGAAAGTTTACAAAGCAAATTCATTTTTCATACAGCAGTTCATACACATTTTGTTTCATGACATTGACTGCATTTCCCCACAATGTAACAGGTCTCTTCCCACTTACTCCCTGTAATTCCCTCTTTCCTGTGTCCTTCTTTCCTGTGCATTCCTGCCTAGGGTTGCATAGTATTCCATTGTGTGAATGTATCAGTTTGGTTATCCATTCATCTGTTGATGGGTACTTAGGTTCTTTCCATCTTTTTGCTATTGTGAAGAGTGCTGTGAAAAACATGGGTGTGCATATACCTATTCATGTCCTGTAAACCAATTTTTTTTTTTTTTTAAA
>NW_006921614.1:18057174-18063250 GCF_000298275.1 Orycteropus afer afer
TCCCTTGTTTCTACCACTTTATCCTGCTTCTTTGTGTGGGCTGTGTTGGTCTGTTGTCTCCGAGGCATTGTGGTGTTGTTGTATTCAGATCTCTGTTAATTGTTTGTGAAGAGCAGCCAAGGGTGATTCAGGCTATTTTTGGTGTTTTTTTATTGTTGGCCCATTGGTGGAGAAGGAGGTGCTGGCTCTCGCTCAGTAAGTGAAGTTGCAGGAGGTGTGGGAGTAGTTGTGTCTTATGGGGACTGTTGTTGTCTCCCACTCAGTTAGACACAAATTATAATTGAATAACCATCAAAAAACTTAAAGCACATGAACAGAAAACACACCATGTAATCACACGGGAACAGTAACCAAAAAAAGAAAAAAGGGAAAAAGAAGAAGAAAAAACAAGGAAACCTGCAATATCTGGGGATAGGGCACTAAGAGAAAAAAAGTAGAGAGGGAGAATAATGAAGGGAAAAATGCAAACAGAAAAACAAGGAATGGGGTTAACCATGAGAAAAAAGGGGGTGAAAATAAAATTTCAACCAGGAACAGGGAAAAGAAAAAGTGCTGAAAACTAGGACCTGGGAGGAGAAGATTAAGAATAAGATTAAGAATAATAGTAAAAAGGACAAAAGTGTTAATAATAATAGTTGTTTTAAAATAGACAAATACAGTCAAAATTAATCATCAGAAAAAAGAAAGCGAAAAAGAAAACAATTAAAAAAAAAAAATTGGTGGAGGACAGGGCAGGGTACCCAGGCTCCGTCTGAGCACACAAACTGGGATGGAGTTCCTGTGGGCCCAGAAGTAGGTAGGAGTGGGGGATGTCCGCACCTCCATTCACCAAGCAGGTGTGGGGTATAAGAGTAACAAGAGGAATGTCAGTCTGGCAGGTCCGGAGTGTCCTTGGGATTGCTGGCAAGCAGAACGTATTCTTAAGCCCCAGGAATCTGTGAGAGTGCTGTCTCTTTAAATATCCAAAATAGTCAAGCTGCTTTTAAACATTCAAAATGGTGGCACCCTCTGGACAGGCAAAAGTCCACAGCTCAGCCTGCCTTTCTCTTCACCTTCTCCATTTATTCCCCAGCCACCAGAGCAGTCCTCCGTGCAGTCCCTGGCTAGCAGAGCTGATTTTTAGGTTAATTCTTAGGTCCTACCACCACTTGGCACTCTCCAAGCTGTCTGTGCCGTCAGGATCACTGCCAGACCGCAGCTCTGTATGTCTCCTTTTTTGGTATTTTCATGAAAATTCTTCTGCTAGTTGTGGTTTAGTCCACTTCTATATCCTTCCCTTCAAGGCTCAATGGTCCAGGATTATCTTCTGTGTCTGTGTTAATTGGTTTTCCTTTTCTTTGTTGAGGGTCTGTGCAGTCTTTCTGCCTAGTCCGCCATCTTGCTGAAACTTGTCTTGGGTTTAATAATTCTTTGCAATGGCCACACTGAACTCACAGACCGTACTCATAGTTGTAAGGTTTTTTCGGGAAGAAATAGGTTACAATTTAGGATGAAGAGTGACTCAGGATACAGTTAGTTCTCACTCATAACAGTTTCTTCTCTGTCATGCCCACAGACAGGCATCTGCCCTGACCAGGAAAGTGTTACAGAGTTCTTTAGCTCTACCAGTAAGTGCCTGGGTTTACTACTCCATCAGTAAACCTCAGCCTGAAGGCACGCAGCTCTCTCCCTCCATGGGTCAGCAAGCCTAGCTCCATCACCAGTGCCTAGAGGCCCCTCACTCCACCAGGACACCTCCTGCTCAAAGGCCCATAGCTCTCTCACTCCATTGGTTGGCACACTCATGATAACTGCATTGCTTCATGTGCCAAGCAGCCTACTGTGCTGTCTGTGTATTGATCTCCCAGTTCTGCTGCCACCATTTCTCTTCCACTGCTTCTTGCCATCTTGCATTATCTCTGGTGGTAACAACTTTCTCTGTCTCCTGTGTTTAGGAGGTTCTCAGCGCAGGATTCCTGGGTCCAGAGGATGAGCTGTGCTTCTTTCTCTTCCTGGTAGTAGTGAAGTCCCCCCTTTCTGCCTGTGGTCTTGCTCATTTTAAGCCTAGCATGATGGCAGAACTGTCTATTCCCCTTGGTGGGCCACAAGCACCTTATTTGCATAGTCCTATTAGATCTTTTAGTAGAACATGAAAGACCATGGCTAGAAGGGCCATATATGAGTGTTCCTTTATGCCTCAGCTACGATCTTTGTTATTGTTTTACTTCCCCTCATTTTCAAGCTTGCAAACTCATGATGAACGATAATTAATATAGAGTAGTCACTTATTAGGAGCCCTGGTGATGTAATGCCTAAGGCATTTGACTGCTAACCAGAAGGCTGGTGGTTCAAACTCACTAGCCACTCCCTGGAAGGAAGATTGAGCAGTCTACTTCTGTAGAGATACCGTCTCGGAAACCTAAGGAGGAGTTGCTATGAGTCACAATTGACTTGACGGCAGTGAATTTTTAAAAAAATATTTTTAGTCACTCATTAACTATAACATAACTAAAAAAAACAACTGCCATCGAGTCTATTCTAACTCATAGTAACCCTATGAGACACAGTAGAACTGTCTCTTAGGGTTTTCAAGGCTATATATCTAAACAGAAGCAGACTGCTTTATCTCTCCCACAAGGTGGCTGATGGGTTTGAACCACTGACCTTTTGGTTAACAGCTAAATGCTTAACCACTATGCTTAACTCCTAATATAAAATAGGGTAGTGAAAATGATGGAAGTGATTGCTGTAGAGACCCACTCTGCTCACTTGTGTTTTCTTGTGTTTATTCCCCAGGCTTACTTATGAATCATTGACTGCCTTGGAGATCCCTAATGACATGTTACAGACCATCCAAGATCTTATTCTGGATCTCCGAGTACGCTGTGTGATGGTCACACTGCAGCACACAGTGGAAGGTATGTGAAGAAATGGTAGCCCTGACTGGACATCGGCTTCCTGACTGTGCCCCCACATTCCAGTCCTCCAAGTCTTTGGAAATGAGAAAATTCCTTCTGTGGAAAATTGAACATATTAGATCATCGTATTGCTAAATGCTCAGTAGATTTTTTTTTTCATTTTTCTCAGTGTCTTTTTATATCAAGTTGGTTGACATGCATGACCATGTAGAAATTATAATATATATACACATGTAAAATAGTTAAGGATATAAGAAAATCTTATGGTATAATGTTAAGTAGAATAAATAGGATACAAACTATAAATAAAGTATGATCTGAGTTTTGGAAAATATATATATATATACTTGTGTGGATGTGTATATGTTTGCATTTTAAAATTTTAATTTAAAAATATCTATGTAAAATTGGAAGAAAGACTTTTAGGGATGGTTCCCTGGGTAGTAGAAAGTACAGCTGATTTTCATTTTCTTTATACTTTTTAGAATTTTCAGAATTATCTCTGCAGAATCTGAAATGCAATAAAGGTTATCTTTACAAAATCAATCAAAACAAAAACATAGTTATAAATGATACAGGTCTTTAGTGTCTGTCACCTGGCCTTTTAAGTAAGAAGGTTCCCACTACCCAGATTTGGTGTCCAATAAATGATGTAAAGTGAAAGAGAGGGGAGCCCTGGTAAGATAAGAACCATTTTCTTCTTCATTCCCTCACCACCCCTCTGTAGGGCCTTAGAAGCAGCCTGTACTGAGAAGAGTTTGGGAAGTCGGGCACTCCTTTAGCCATGTGAGAATCTACTGCTATCCCCTCTACATTTTCAAAAGAAATTTTAAGGAAGAAAATATTCTGTGGGTTATTTTGTACTTGTTAAGTATGTTCAAGAATGCAGAATAAATAGCACATCATTGTCTATAGTTGCCATTGAATCTAACTTACGATTCCCCAAATTAAGCTATATAGTAAAAATTTTTATTTATGTTAATGTTTTATCAGAAAAAAGCCAGTGAACAATAAACATTCAAATTCTGCAGTCTATCAGAATTATATTATATCCTCACATTTTTATAAACCTTTATAAAACAAGTAAAGATCATAATCTTTATCTTTTCCTCTGTAAAATTCAGTGAGATAATTATAATAAAAAGTACGTGTTTGCTTATTTTCTATGTAGAAATTAAGAGATTAGCTGAAAAGGAAGACTGGATTGTTGACACTGAAGGACTGACTTCTCTTGTAAGTTTAAACTCTTTAATTATTACTCATTTAGTGTATACTCTGGTGGTGCAGTGGCTAAAGCATGAAGCTGCTAACCAAAAGGTTGGTGGCTCAAGCCCATCAGCCACTCTGCAAAAAAAGGATAAGGCAATCTTCCTCTGTAAAGATTTATAGACTCGGAAACCCAATGGGGGTTGCTGTGAGTCAGAATGGACTTGATGGAAGCAAGTTTGTTATACTGTATTAAATAAATGATTTATTGTATTAAATAATTTTTCCCTTAGAAACTATTGCTTTTTTTTTCTTTTCCATGTTGTTTTCTGTTTTTCTCTTGCATTTTTAAAGAAATGACACATCCTCTCTGCCTTGCAACTCTGATTATTTTCTAAAAATAGAAAAATAAGCTTCTAAAATTTTCCTTTGCAGAGTCATTTTTGCTTAATATGAAACACAAATATTTAAAAAATTAATAAAAATGAATTTCTTTTACAGTGATCTTTCATCTTGTATCACTTACTATTTTTTCTTTATATTACTTTTTTCAGTAGACTTTTTTAAAAATTTTATTGTGGTGAAAACATACACAATAAGACATTAACTAACATAACAACTTCCCCATTTACAGCTCAGGGACATTGATGACATTTTTCATGTTGTGCCACCATGATTGCTATCCTTTTCCAAAATATTCCACCACCCTTACCATAAACTCAGTGCCCTACAAACAAAATCTTCCCTTTTCTCCCTCCCTCCTACCCATGGTAACAACTAATAATCTTTGATTTATATATATATATTATATATATAATAATCTTTGATTTTTTTTTTTTTTTAATATGTATTTTTTTCTCAACCTACCTAGGAATTTAAGGAACTCTGGTGGTGTAGTAACTAAGGCAATTGACTGCTAACCAAAAGGTTGGCAGTTCAAACCCACCAGTTACTCCATGGAAGGAAGACTGAGCAATCTACTTCCATAAAGACTTACTGCCTCAGAAACCAAAAGTGAGTTGCTATGAGTCGGAGTTGACTCAATGGCAGTGAGTTTTTTTTTGTGTGTGTGTGTTGGTGTCTAGGAATTTAGGCTCCCCTTCCTTCCCATTCCTGCCATTCCTGGTAACCAACAAAGAAAGCTTCCTTCTATGTCTCAACCTTTTCTTGACTTTTTACAATAGTGGACTAATACGATATTTGTCCTTCTGAGATTGACTTATTTCACTCAGCATAATGTCCTCCAAGTCCATCCACATTATGTGGTGTTTTGCAGTTTTTACATTATTCTTTAGGGTTGCATAGTATTCCATTGTGTATATGTACCACAAACCAGTAAACCAGTTTGTTTATCCATTCCTCGGTTGATGGACACTTAGGTTGTTTCCATCTCTTTGCTGTTGTGAATAGTGCTGTGATGAGCATGGGTGTGCATATATCTCAGCCTCTCACCTCTTTAGGATATATACCTAGTAATGGGATTGCTGGATCAAATGGTATTTCTATTTCCAGCTTTTTAAGAAATTGCCATATCCAGCAGTAAGGAAGAGAAAGACAGAGAGAGGTACATGGGAGGTACAGACAACAAAGATGAACCCTTTTGCACATACAGTACTGTGTTGTCAGTGAAGGCAAACATGGATATATGGGTGAATAGATGAATGGATAGGCTGAACTATTAGGTATGTCTATGAAATGGGGAGTGTATCCAAGAACATGTATAAGGTTGGCAGACAATGGTCCTATAAGTTTATTTGAATGATCAGAATTCCCAGGTGTATAGTAGAGCTGAAAAGGGGCAAGGGTGTGGTCACTGCTTGGTCACAGCCAGCTACCCAGAGGCACCGAGTAATTGAACCTGTGGGATTGGGACCATAGTCACAGGGGACATCAAGCTCAATTGGCATAACATACTATACAAAACATTGTTCCACTTCCTACTTTGGCGAGTAGTGACTGGGATCTTAAAAGCT
>NW_006921614.1:18063725-18075743 GCF_000298275.1 Orycteropus afer afer
GAGGGATGGACACTGGGAAGAGGTAACTATGGGGAGGAAGTGGGAGGGGAGCTGTTGCATTGTGGTAAATTGTGGTCAGTGTCATGAGACAAAGTGTATGTGAACTGCTGTATGGAAAGTGAATTTGCTCTGTAGATCTTCACCCAAATCACAATTAAAAAAAGAAAAAAGAAAAAAAAAAAGAAGTTGCCATACCAATTTCCACAGTGGTTTTATCATTTCACAGTCCCACCAGTACTTTATAAGAGTCCCAATCTCTCTACATCCTTGCCAGCATTTGTTATTTTCTGCCTTGTTGAACTTTGCTATTGATGCTGAGGTGAGATGGTGTCTCATGTTAGTTTTTAATTTGGGTCTCTCTAATAATGATCACAAACATTCCTTCATGTGTTTGTTGACTGGCTGAGTATCTTCTTTGGTGAAGTGTCTGTTCATACCTTCTGCCCGTTTTTTACTTGGGTTATTTGCCTTTTTGATGTTGAGGTGTTAGAGTTTTCTATAAATTTTAGAGATAAGTCCTTTGTCTACTATGTCATTGACAAATCTTTTTTCCCATTCTGTAGGTTCTATTTTTAAACTTTGGAGAAGTCTTTTGATGCACATAAGAATTTAATTTTTAGAAGATCCCAATCATCTAGTTTCTCTTCTGCTATTTGTGTATCTTGGGTTGTGCTTCATAGTCTATTTATGCCATAAATTAGGACCCCAATGTTTGCCCCTATTTTTCCTTTGATGAACTTTATAGTTTTAGATTTCATATTTAAGTCTTTGATCCATCTGGAGTTTTTGTGTATGGTGTGAGTTATGGATTTGTTACATTTTTCTGCAAATAGATATCCAGTTTTGCCAGCACCATTTGTGAAAGAGACTATCTTTTCCCCATTTAATAGATTTTGGCCCTTTCTCAAAGATCACCTGACCACAGGTCAATGGATCAAGTTCTGGGTTCTCAATTCTACTCCACTGGTCTATGTGTCTGTATGAGTAACAGGCTGTTTTGACAACTGTGGCTGTGTAGCAGGTTTGAGATCTGGGAGTGTGAAGCCTCCTACTTAGTTCTTCAGTAATGTTTTGCTTATCTGAGGTCTCTTTCCTTTCCATATAAAATTAGTGATTAGCTTTTCCATGTCTTTAAAGAATGTTAATGGACTCTGGATCAGGATTGCATTGAATGTATAAATTGCTTTTGGTAGTATTGACATTTTCACAATGTTCAGTCTTCCTATCCATGAGCATGGTGTATGTTCTTCCAGTTATGTAGATCTCTTATACTTTCTTGAAATAGTCTTTTGTAGTTTTCTTTGTAGAGGTCTTTTGTGTTCCTGGTAAGATTCATTCCCAACTACCTTATATTTGTAGTAGCTTTTGTAAATGTTACCAATTTTCTTATGTCCTTTTCAAAGACCTCTTTGCTGGTATAGAGGAATCCAACTGAGTTTTGCATGTTGATCTTATATACTGTCACTATGCTAAATCTTTCAGTAAGTTCCAGTAGTTTTCTTGCTGAGTCTCTTGGGTTTTCTATATATAGGATTATATCATCTGCAAATAGGGATAGTTCTACTTCTTCCTTACCAATTTGTATGCCTTTGATTTCCTTTTCTTGCCTTATTGTCCTGGCTAGGACTTCCAATATAATGTTGAATAGAATAATGTTCCAATATAATGTGGAGATATAAGGCATCCTGGTCCTGTGTGCAAGGGGAATGGTTTCAGTCTCTCTCCATTGAGAATAGTGTTGACTATTGGTTTTGCATATATGCCCTTTATTATGTTGAGGAATTTCCCTTCTATTCCTATTTTTCTGAGAGTTTTTGATCAGGAATGGACATTGGATTTTATTGAATGCCTTTTCTGCATCTAATGTATGATCATGTGCTTCTTTTCCTTTATTTTACTTATGTGATGGATTACTTCATTATTTTCCTAATGTTGAACCATCCTTGAATACCTGGTATGCATCCCTCTTGACCTTGAATGTGTTATTTTTTTTTGATATGTTGTTGGAGTCTATTGGCTAGGATTTTGTTGAAGATTTTTGCATCTGTATATGTGACAGATACTGGTCTATAGTTTTCTTTCTAGTAGTCTCTTTGCCTGGTTTTGTTATCAGGGTTATGCTTGCTTCCTAAAATGAATTTGGGAAGATTCCATCCTTTTCTGTGTTCTGGGATAGTTTGAAGAGGATTGGTGTCAGTTGTTCTCTGGATGATTGGTAGAATTCTCTAGTGAAACCATCTGGACCAGGACTTTTTTTTTATTGTTTTATGACCTGTTTAGTTTCTTCTTTTGTTATAGGTCTTTTCAAGTTTTCTACCTCAGTCTGTGTTAGTTTAGGCAAGTAGTGTGTTTCTAGAAATCTATCCATTTCTTTTAGGTTTTCAAATTTATTGAAATACAGTTCTTTATAATATCCTGATATTGTTCTTTTTGTTTCTGCTGGTTCTGTTGTGACATCACCCCTTTCACTTCTTATTCATGTTATTTGCATCTTCTCTTTCTTTTCCTTTGTTAAGTTGCCAGTGGTTTATTGATTTTATTAATCTTTTCAAAGAACTTCTAGTCTTGTTGATTTTTTCTGTTGTCTTTCTGTTTTGTTTCATTTATTTCTGCTTGAATCTTAGGTTATTTCTTTTCTTCTGGTGAGTGTAGTCTTTTTTGGCTGTTGGAGATGTTAGGTTAATGTGTTTATTTTGGCTCTTTCTTACTTTTTGATGTGTGCATTTATTGCTATAAATTACTCTTCGATCACTGCTTTTGCTGTGTCCCAAAGATTTTGATACGTTGTGTTTTTGTTCTCATATGATTCAAGGAAATTTTAGGTTCATTTTTTTGTTTCTTCTACCATCCAGTCTTTTTTGAGGAGGGTATTATTCAGTTTCCCTGCATTTGCTCTTTTTCCTTTGGTGTTCTTGGTGTCAATTTCAAATTTTATAGTATTGTGATCTGAGAAGATGCTTTGCAGTATCTGAATGTTTTTAAATATATTGAGGCTTGCTTTGGGACCTAATATATGCTCTATCCTGGAGATTATTCCATTTGTGCTAGAAAAGAATATATATTTTACTGTTGTTGGGTGGAGTGCTCTGTAGATGTCATAAGGTCAAGTTGGTAGATTGTATTCTTTTGTTCTGCATCTTTGTTCAATTTCTTTCCAGTTCTATCTTTTACTTAAAGTGGTATATTAAAGTCTCCTACTATTACTGTGGAGCTCTGGTATCATAGTGCCTAAGGCACTTGACTGCTAATCAGAAAGCTGGCAGCTCAAACCCACCAGACACTCCTTGGAAGGAAGTTGGGCAATCTACTTTTGTAGTGATACTGCCTCGGCAACCCAAGGAAGGGTCTCTATGAGTCAGGTCTGACTCGACGGCACATAACAAAAACAACAACTGTTACTGTGGAGTCATCTGTTTGTCTTTTCAATTCCGTTAAGTCTGCTTTATGTATTTTGGGGCTCTTTCTTTGGGTGTGTAAATATTTGTTATGTCCTCTTGTTTAAACGATCCTTTAATCATTATATATATTGTCTTTCTTTGTCCCTTATGGCAATTTTTGTCTTGAAATCTATGTTATCAGAAATTAATATTGCCACTCCTGCTCTCTTTTGGTTGTCATTTGCTTGATATATCTTTTTCCAACCTTTGATTTTTAGTCTATTTTTGTCTTTGTGTCTAAGATGAGTCTCTTGTAGACAGCATATTGATAGGTCATGTTTTCTTATCCAGTCTACAGCTCTCCATATCTCGAGAGGTGTGTTTAATCCATTGACATTCAGTGTAATTATTGACAAGTGTGAATTTATTGATGTTATTTTGTTATGTGTGATTTTGTGGTGTTGCTGATTTATTTGTTCTGTATAATTTTCTGTGCTGAGCTTGTTTTGGTTATGAGTCATGTTCTCATTTCCTTTGTTGCTGTTATTTTAATATCTGCTAAGTATTTGTGCTTGTCCTCTTTTTTTTTTTTCTTTTTCTTTGAGGTTACCTTGTAATTTATACTTTTCTTCACAAGTTTAAAACAGTCTTTTCTATCTCACAATTGTCTTTACTTCCTCACTGTTTAGAAGTTCTGTAACTAAACTATTTATTCCTTCTTTTTATTTGGTAGTTGTCCTCATTTAACAATTGATGTCTCTGGTTCCCTGTTTACACTTTTATAATCTTATTTTACTTTGGATATTTCTATAACTGGATTGATTTCTGGGTTATATTGTCATGTGTGTTAATTATCGGTTCTTGTTTGCTGTTCTTGGTTCTTTGTCTGAAGGACTCCCTTTAGCATCTTCCGTAAAGTTTGTGTGGTTTTAACAAATTCCCTTAATTTCTACTTACCTGAAAATTTCCTAACTTCACCTTAACATTTGATAGACAGTTTTGCTGGGTAATACAATTCTTGGTGGATTTTTTTTTTTTTTTTCTGTCAGTGTTTTATATCTATCATTCCATTGCCTTTTCACCTGCATGGTTTCTGCTGAGAAATCAGAGCTTAGTCTTCTTGGTTGTCCTTTGTAGGTAACTTTTCATTTTTCCCATGCTGCTTTCAGAAGACTTTCTTTGTCTTTGGTTATGATGAGTTTGTTGATCATGTGTTTTGGTGATTTTCTTTTGGGATCTATCCTGTTTGGGGTTCGTTGAACTTCTTGAATGGATATATTCTCACCTTTTGAAGTATTAGTGAAATTCTTTTCTGACAAACATTAGACAGTTTTCTCTGTGGTTTTGTCTGTCTCTTCCTGTTCTGGAATTCCAGTTACACATAGGTTATTACTTTTGATGGTATCCCACTTGAATCTGAGGCATTCTTCATTTTATTTTGATTTTTTTTCTAATTGATCCCTTAACAAAGTAGTATTGAGGAATTTGTCTTCAGTCTCATTAATTCTGCCTTCCCTTGATTCAGTTCTATTCCTTTGTCCATTTAGTGTGTTACCTATTTCTGAAATCTTATTTTTAATCTTCTGGATTTCTATTTGCTGTTTTTGTATCATTTCTAATTTTATGTTTATTTTGTCCATATTTTCCTAAATTGTTCTAGAGTTTTGTCTGTGTTTTCTTTAATTTTGTCACTGTTTTCCTTGATCTTGTCCATGTTTTCCTTGATCTGTCTCTTAATGTGTAGAAGGTACCAAAATATAATTCTTTTGAATTCCTTATCAGGGAGTTCCAGTCCTGCTGTTTCCTCAGGGATGTTTTCTGGGTTTGTATCCTAGTCTTTTGTTTATCCTACTTTATCTTGGTTGTTTTGTGTGGACTGTTATGGTCTGTTGTCTCTGAGACGTTGTGGTGTTGTATTTATCTTTAATTTGTGGTTATATGTTGGCATGATTAATGGAAGATTTTTTCTTTTCCTTTATTTTGTTTTCATATATCTGTGTGAGCAGGATATGGTGCTCCTCTATTTGCTAGTTGGTAGCACTTGGGCGCTCACAACCTATAGGTGTGATAGAGAATGAGAGTATGTAGAAGATCTCTTTTAGCTGTTCATAAAGAGCAGTTGAGAGTGAAATGAGCTGCTGTGTAGCATTGGTTAGTTGGTGCAAAAGCAAGTGGTGGCCCTCACTTGGGGGGGCTGCAGAAGGTGCAGGTATGATTGGGTTGTGTAGGAATGGTTGCTGTCTCCCATTCAGTTACACAAAAAAAATCCAAAAGGCAGCAAAAAACAAGAAAACAGAAAACTCAAACTACATAAGTGAATAAAAAGTATTTCAAGATATATTAAAAAAAGGATAAAAGATAATGTGAAAAAACATAAACGGAAAAAATAACTTACTCTCTGGGGAAGGAGGTATGAGAGAAAAGAACAAGAGAAACATAATAGGGAAAACTGGAAAAAGGCAAACAAGGGATGAGATGAACCAAAGAAAAGATAAAAGAAAGGGACCATGTAAAGGGAAGAGAATAAAAGGGACGACAACATAAAAAAAAATAATAACCAGGGATGGGAAAAAGAAACAAAAAAAAAAAAAAGGAAAAGAAGAAAGAAAGGAGGAGGATAAAAAGTATGATTTAAAAACAAAGAAACAAAAACAAAACGGTCAGGGCAAGGTCCCGGTACCCAAGCTTGCCAGGACATAGCCTGAGATGGAACCCCTGCTTGTCAAGAAGGTGGGTAGAGGTGGGAGGTTGGCCACACCCCTGCTCACCAAGAAGGCATGGGGCATAAGAGTAACAAATATAAATCGCACCTCTCCAAGCAGTCTCTAGTGCAGTTGCCTCTGCTGTCCTTGGCAGGTGGAGCCTGCTCCTAGGTTGCAATCCAAGCAGGAATGCTGTGTGTAAATACTCAAAACCTCTGCATCAGCTGCTTACGAACGTCCAGAATGGCTGCACCCCCAGGACAGCTGCAGGCAGACCACAGATCTGTCTGTCCTCTTCCTTGCTGTTCTCCCTTCTGATTGTCAGGCACCAGTGCAGTCCTTGTCCATGGTGAGAAGAGCCAATTATTAGGTTGCTATCAGTAAATATTCAGAATGGCTGTGCCCTCAGGACAGCTGGTAGTCCACAGCTCCATTTATCTCCCTACTCACTGTTTCTTGCAGGTTCTTCTACTAGTTGGTATTTAATCCACTTCTTTATCCTTTTCTTCAAAGCTTAGGGTTCCAGGATCATCTTCTGAATCAGTTCAATTGGTTTCTCATTGCTTTGTTGCAGAGGGTCTATGTAGCTTGTCTGCCTATTCCGCCATCTTGCCAGAAGACTAAATACATTATGTTTCATTTTAAGTTGCACAAAAAGTTGAATATTTCAGAAAAGCAAAATTTATAAAATGTTATTACTGTCACTTAATAAAAACAGAACAAAACAATAACAATAAAACACCTTTTCAGATATATACAGAGCAGACAGGCTGTTATAACCAAGACTATATACCATTCTGTATCATCATCTTTTCAGATGGGCCTTTCAGTTTTCAGAATTCTTTTAAAGATAATTTTCACGATTCTTATTGTTTTCACATCTGTCTCATTTTTCCCCACAACAATTCTGGGAGGTGAGTGTATCAATTGAGGTTTACACTCATCTGCTAGAAAATATCAGTGATTTCAAAGAGATAGGATTTTGCTTTTTCTGTTCCATAAAAGAAGTTAGTGTTAGCATTGCACTTCAATCATGTAATGCATGTCTGAGACTCCTGTCTTTATCCTCTGTGGTCTTTAGCACTGACTTTTGATAGCATAGTGACTAAGGCATTTGACTGCCAACCTGAAGGCTAGTGGTTCAAACCCACCAGCCACTCCTCAGAAGGAAGATGGGGCAATCTACTTCTGTAGTGATATCGCCCTGGAAACCCGGGAAGAAGTCGCTAGGAGTTGGATCTGATTCGACGGCAGTGAGTTTGGTTTTTTTTTTTTTTTTTTAAATCTCAGGGTGGCCTCAAGGTCATAAGATGGCCACTGTAGCTCCATGACCTGATTCCTGTCAAGAGAAAAGTCTCAGCACTTTCTCCAAAGCCAAAACTGATAGCTTTTCCTCATATCTAATTGGTCAGAATGTAGTCACATGCCCAACCCTATTTCAGTGGCAACTGGGGGAAAAAAATGTGATTTTTCAGCAGAGTGCATTGCTATACCAAACAAATTCTGTCTCACCTGGCAAGTAAAAAGGAATAAAGTACATCCTGAGTAGGCAACTAGCACTTTCTGCCTTAGTAAATATGGAAACTAGAATAAAATCATTTTGCCTTGCCCAGATTTACAAACGAGTGATGAGCAGGTTGTTGAGAGGTAATGATTCCATGGAGTATTTCTTCATTTTCTCATATTTCTGTACTTCCTATCAATAGTCTTCTTTGGGAGTAGGGGAAATTTTTCACAAATTGTATTTGTTTTGTTGTTATTGAGATTATATACAGCAAACATACACCAATTCAGTTATTTCTACATGTACAATTCATTGACATTAATTATATTCTTCATGTTGTTGAACCATTCTCACCCTCCTTTTCTGAGTTGTTCCTCCTCCATTAACATAAACTCACTACTCCCTAAATTTCCTATATAACCTATGGGAGTTCTGGTGGCGTAGTGCCTATGGCACTTGACTGCTAACCAGAAGGCTGGCGGTTCAAACCCATCAGCCACTCCTCAGAAGGAAGATGGGGCAATCTACTTCCATAGTGATACTGCCTTGAAAACCCAAGGAGGGGTCACTATGGGTCGGGTCCAACTTGATGGCATATAACAACAACAACAACAACAACCTTTTGAGTTCCTGTTACCAATTTTATTCCATATAGATAGTTCTTAAAAGAGCACAGTGCTAAAAGATTTCTTTTACTAGTTAAGCTGAACTATTGTTTGTTATTCATTTATTTTTTTTTTAAAAAGTATTATAAAACATTTCAAACAGAACAAAGACTAGTAAAATAAATTCCCATGTGCCCATAATATAGCTTCAAAAACTATCAACTAATGGCTAATCTTATTTCTTTATATGTATTATTATTTTTTAAAAAATCCCTTTACCCATATCCAACCTCTGTCTAATTATTCATCTGTTTCTCCCCCCTTCCCCTCTTCTCCCATGGCTAATAAACCAACAAAGAAAATTTCCTTCCCTGTGTGAACCTGTCCTTGACTTTTTTACAATAATGTACTCAAACTTATTTCACTCAACATAATTCACTCCAGCATAATATCTTCCAAGTTCATCTACATTATGAAGTGATTTGCTGATTCTTTATTATTCTTTAATGTTGCATAGTATTCCAGTTTGATAATCCATTCATCTGTTGATAGGCATTTAGGTTGTTTCCATATCTTTGCTGTTGTAAATAGAGCTATGATGAACATGGGTGTACATGTATCTATTCATGCCCTGGTGTCACCTCTTTAGGATATAGTTCTAGTAATCATATTGCTGAATCAAATGGTATTTCTATTTCCAACTTTTTAAGGTAGTCCCATACCATTTTCCATAGTAATTTTATCATTTTACAATCCTACCAGTCATGTACAAGTGTTCTAGTCTACCTACACCCTTGCCGGATTTTGTTATTTTCTGCCTTGTTGAACTTAGCTATTATTGCTGGAGTGAGATGAGATCTTATTGTTGTTTTGATTTGCATCTCTCTAGTGGCTAATGATCATGAGCATTTCTTCATGTGTTTGTTGGCTGCCTGAATATCTTCTTTGGTGAAGTATTTGTTCATATCCTTTCCCTATTTTGGAATTTGATTGTTTGTTGTTTTGATGTTGAGGTGTTGAAATTTTCTATAAATTTTAGAGATAAGTCCTTAGATATATTGTTGTCAGTTTTCTTTGGTTTTAAGAAAACTTCAGAGGATATTTTTGGTTTGAGCTATAAAGATTATGTCAGAGCAATAGTTGCAGCAGTTCAGCCACCCTCCATGGCTTTAGAAAGTTGGGAGTTCATAAGAATTTGAAATTCTGTTCTGCATGTTCCCATTTGATCAGGATTTCTTTATAGAATCCTGATCAAAATGTTCAGTAATGATAGTCATGTACCATCTCGTTCTAGTTTTCATGGAAAATGTGGCAGTTGTTTGTGGAGGCAATTAAATACACATTCTATATCCCTCTTCTATTATTAATTCTCCTTCTTCCTCTGTTGCTCCAGGTGAATAGGGACCAATTGTGCCTTGGATGGCCACTTGTAAACTTTTAAATCCCCAGGCACTCTGCAACAAACTAGGTAGTAGAATAGAAGTGCTAAACACAGTATTAGTAGGATGTCCCATGAAACCATGACAGCAAACCTCCAAACCCAGGAAACAAACCCGAAACAAACCCCAGGAGGTACTCAGTAGCTACTCTTATTTTATTTTATTTTTGTCATTGTTGTAAATATACCTATAGCACAGTTTTTGCAAATTCAACTTTTTGCAGGTATACAACTTTTTGACAGCAATTACATTAATCTGCTGTGCATGCTACCCTTAATAAATACAATTTTCCCATCACTATTAACCACCCTTTTCTCTTTCTTTTCTGCCCCTGGTAACCCCTAATAAACTTTAGTCTCTGTACATTTGCTTTTTTTCTTATCTTTTTGATTAAATGAGGTCTTTTAATATTTGTCCTTTTGTAATGGACTTATTTTACTCAGCATAATGTCTTCAAGTTCCATCTATACTGTAGCATGTATCAAGGTTTCATTTCTCCTACTGACTGAGTAGTATTCCATTTTATGTATGTACATATTTTGTTTATCCATTCATACATTGATGGATATTTACTTTGTTTCCACGTTTTTGGCTATTGTGAATAGTACTGCAGTAAACATAAATGTAGAAGTCTCTATTTGACTCTCTACTTTCAAGTCTTGTGGGTATATATCTAGGAATGAAATTGGTGGATCATACTTAAGTTTTGTTTTTAGTTTCTTTGAGGAACCGCCACACTGTTTTCCACATCTGCACCATTTTGCATTCCTACCATCAGTGGATAGTGGTTCCCATCTCCTGTAGTAGGGGAGATTTTGACCATTTGAAATTATTTCTTTCTATTCCTTTAAAGTTAAAGGTTCTATCTTAAATAACTATATACTTTAGTTTATGTAACAGTGTGGTTTAGAAAAGCAATGCTTAATTTATATTTTGCAAATTAAGGCATGTTTGAAATTACTTAGAGGTATTTATTATTTTTAATCTATTGAAATTCCATTTAAAAGGATTTATTTTTTAATATATTTTAATTTATTTGGTTTATTCTATTTTTCACACCTGTTTATAGATAAATGATTGTATAGGTATCTCTTGTGTTAATTATTTTATGAAAGTAGGTGTGGCACAGACCCTCTCTGTCCTCGTGTAGGCCACCAGAAATATGCCAATTTTGAATCCCAGAGATGTAGGACAGAAAAGAATGGAAAATATCTCAACTTTTTATATTGATTACGTGTTGAAATAATAAAAATAAGATATATTGCAATAGAAAATTTAACAAAGGAAAAGAGGGAGAGAATACAAATAACATGAATAAGAAACAAAATGTACGACATCACAACAGAACCAACTGAAATAAAAGGATAATTTCAGGATACCATGAAGAACTGTACTCCAACAAATTTGAAAATCTGGAAGAAATGGACAGATTTCTAGAAACACACCACTTATATAAACTAACAAAGACTCATGTGGAAAAGTTGAACAGATCCATAACAAATGAAGACATTGAACAGGTCATAAAAAATTTACAACAAAAAAAAAGTCTTGGCCCAGATAGCTTCACCAGAAAATTCTACTAAACATTCAGAGACGAACTGACATCAATCCTATTCAAACTATTCCAAAACATAAAAAAGGACAGAATCCTCTCAAATTCATATTATGAAGCAAGCATAACCTTGATACCAAAACCAGGCAAAGACATCACTTAAAAGGAAAACTACAGACCAATATCCCTCATGAATATAGATGCAGAAATCTTCAACAAAATCCTAGCCAATAGACTCCAACAACATATCAAAAAACTAATTCATTATCACCAAGTTAGGTTCATATCCGGTATGAAGGATGGTTTGACATTAGAAAAACAATCAACATTATCTATAACATAAATAAAAACAAAAGAATAGAGCCACATGATCATATCAATCGATAAACAAAAGGCATTTGATTAAATCCAACACCCATACCTGATCAAAACTCTCAGCAAAATAGGAATAAAAGGGACTTTCCTCAACATAACAAAGGGCATATCAGCAAAACCAACAGCCAACATTATTATCAATGGAGAAAGACTGAAACCATTCCCCTTGTGAATAGGAACCAAACAAGGATGCCCACTTTTACCACTTGTATTCAACATTGTATTGGAAGTCCTAGCCAGGGCAGTAAGCCAAGAAAGGGAAATCAAAGGCATCCAAATTGGTAGGGAAGAAGTAAAACTATCCCTATTCGTGGATGATATGATCCTATACCTAGAAAAACCAAGAGACGCAGTAAACAATCTACTGGAACTAATTGAGAGATTTAGAATAGTGGGAGGATATAAGATTAACATCCAGAAATCAGTTGGATTCCTCTACACCAGCACAGAGATTTCTGAAAAAG
>NW_006921614.1:18078775-18088701 GCF_000298275.1 Orycteropus afer afer
TTCCTCTGTCTGGCTTCCTGGCTTTTAATCCCCTTTCTCCTGCTCTTCTGGCCTGCTTCTTTGGGCGTCCCTGAGTTTCCCCTCCTCACCTAATCCCTTCGGCTGATTGCTTCTCTTTGGCTTCCTGGGTTTTATCCCCTTTCTCCTGCTCTTCCGGCCTGCTACTCTGGGCGTCTCTGCATTGTCTCTCTTCACCTGTAACCCTGTGGCTGACTGTTCCTCTGTCTGGCTTCCATTTACAATAGCTACCAAAAAAATAAAATGCTTTGGAATAAAACTTACCAGGGACACAAAAGATCTGTACAATGAAAACTATAAAAGACTACCTCAAGAAACCATAAGAAATCTACATAAATGGAAGAACATACCATGCTTGTGGATAGAAATATTGAACATTGTGAAAAATGTCAATTCTACCGAAACCAATCTATACATTCAATGCAATCCTAATCCAGATCCCATCAACATTCATTAGGGTTATTGAAAAACCAATCACTAACTTTCTGTGGAAAGGAAAGAGACTTCGGATGGACAAAGCATCATTGAAGAAGAAGAACAAAGTCAGAGGTCTCACACTCTCAGATCTTAAAACCTACTATACAGCCACAGTAGTCAAAACTGACTGGTATTGGTTCAGTGACAGACACATAGACCAATGGAATAGAATTGAGAATCCAGAAATAGATCCATCAACCTGTGATCAGCTGGTCTTTGACAAAAGGGCCAAAATCCATTAAATAGGGAAGAGATGTTCTGCCTAACAAATGGTGCTGGTAAAACTGGAGATCCATTTGCAGAAAAATGAAACAAGATCTGTACCTCACACCATACATAAAATGGATCAAAATTATCCAGGTGGATCAAAGACTTAAATGTGAAACCTAAAACTATGCAATTCCTCAAGGAAAAACTAGAGCAAATTTAGGAGCCCTAATATATGGCATAACTAGACTATCAAGCATAACTCAAAATGCACAAATTGCAGAAGAGAAACTAGATGAATGGGACCTTCTAAAAATTAAATTTTTGTGCTTCTAAAGACTTCTCCAAAAGAGTCAAAAGAGAATGTACAGATTGGGGAAAAATATTTGGCAGTGATCTATCTGACAAGGGACTTATCTCTAGATTTTATAGAAAACTCCAACACCTCAACAACAAAAAGAAAAATGATCCAATTAAAAACTGGGCAGAAGATAAGAATAGACACTTCACCAAAGAGTATTCAGGTGGACAACAAACGTATAAAGAAATGCAGACTTCAACAAGACAGAAATAACAAATGCTGGCAAAACTGTGAAGAGATTGAGAGTGTCATACACTGCTGGTGGGTCTGTCAAATGATACAACCACTGTGGAAAGCACTGTGACAATTCCTTAAAAAGTTGAAATTAGAAATACTGTTTGAGCCAGGCATTCCATTACTAAGTATATATCCTAAAGAAGTGAGAGCCAGGACAAGAACAGATATAAGCACACCCATGTTCATCACAGCACTATGTACAATAGCAAAAACATGGAAACAGCCTACATGCTTATCAAGATAAGACTGGATAACCAAACTCTGGTACATACATACAATGTAATACTGTAGAATCTGCAAAACACTGCGTAATATGGATGAACTTGGAGAACATTATGCTGAGTTAACTACGTTAATCACAGAAGGATAAATATTGTATTAGTCCATTATTATAAAAAGTCAAGGAAAGATTTATATATGGAAGGAAATTTTCTTTGTTGGTTACCAGGGGTGGGAGGGGAGGGAAGGGAAATAACACTGTTAGATAGGTAGAGACAAGTATTTATTTGGGTGAAGAAAAGGGCAATGTACCAAATGTGAGTGATCAACACAGTGGCATAAAGGAAAAGGAAGACAGACAGAGGTGCATGGGATGTACAAACAACAAAGATGAATCCTTTTACACATAAAGTACTGCATTGTCAGTGATGTGAAACTTTGATATACAGGTAGATAGATGGGTGGACTGGCTGAACTATTAGGTATATCTGTGCAGCAGGGAGTGTGCCCAAGACCATGTATAAGGTTGGCAGACAAGGTTTCTACAAGTGTATTTGTATGTTCTGTAAGAATTCCCAGGTATGTAGTAGAGCTAGCAAGGCACAAGGTTGTAGTCACTTCTTGGCCACAGTCAGCTATTCACAGGGAGTGAGTAGTTGGACCTGTGCACTCGGGACCATAGTCACAGGGGACATCAAGCTCAATTGGCATAACATATTACACAAATACATTGTTCCACATCGTACTTTGAGAGTAGTGACTGGGATCTTAAAAGCTTACAAGTGGCCATTTGATGCAATGATGAGTCTGTCCTCATCCTGAGCAAAGAAGAATAAAGAAGACCAAAGACTCATGGAAACAATTAGTCCAAGCGACTGGTACACCATATGATTCTTAGCTTATAGGACTATGAGATCAGAAGAACTAGATGGTGCCTGGCTACCACTGTCAACTACTCGGATTGGGATCTGTGTTCGGGATCCTGGAATAGAATAGGAGAACAATGTGGAATAAAACTCAAAATCATTAAAAAAAAAAAAAAGAAGGGACCTGGTTTGCTGGTCTGATGGAGCCTGATGGAACCACTGAGACTGTGGCCCCTAGCTGCCCTTCAGGTCTGGAATTGAACCCACTCCCATGGTCTCCAGCCAAATAGAAGACAGACATTTGAGCTGAACATTTACATTAGGTAGTTACACTCCTTGGAGAGATCAATCGTGGGAGAACAGAACTCGATGTGTATGCACAGGGAGAAAGTTTGGGGGGCAGGAGTGCATGGGAGGGAAGGAGAGGGAATAGGTAACTATGGGGAGAAAGAGGGAGGGGAACTGTTGCATTGTGGTAAATTGTGATCAGTATCATGAGAAAAAGTGTATGTGAGTTGCTGTATGAAAAATGAATTTGCTCTGTAAACTTTCATTCAAATCATAATAAAAATTTTAAAAGATGCATTCCATTAGATAAGTTATATTAAGATTAATTTTATCTTTTCTTTATTCTTTTTAGTGTAGTTACTAGAAAATCTGAAATTATATGTTGCCTGTGCTCCTGTTACTCTTTATTGGACAGTACTGGTACAAAGAAATATGCACTGCCCTGGATTTGGAATGAGAATCTAGTTTAGTCCTTGGTTCTACCACATAACAGCATGTAATCTTAGTCAATTTAACCTTTCTGATCCTTGTTTTAGTTATGACGAAAAGAGTATAATACTTTTATTATATGACTTAATGCCCTTTCACCTTTCACCATTGAATCCTTCTTGCTTATGTAAACCAAACCCTTTGCTGTTGAATTGATTCTAACTCATAGGGACTCTATAGGACAGAGCAGAACTGCTTCACAGAGTTTTCAAGGCTGTACATCTTTATGGAAGCAGACTGCCACATCTTTCTTCTGCAGAGCTGCTTGTGGGTTCCAAACCCCTGGCCTTTCAGTTAGCAGTCAAACACTTTACTGCATCACCAGCACTGCACTTTTGCATATATTGTAGTTCTATATGTGCTTATATAATAGCTATCATGTTCAATAACTTCTTCCTAAATTTTATCTGTTTTGTTGTTGTTAAGAATATACACAGCAAAACATACATACATTCCACAGTTTCTACATGTACCATGTAGTGACATTGATTACATTCTTCAAGTTATGCAACCATTCTCACCCTCCTTTCTTGAGTTGTTCCTCTCTCATTAATATAAACTCACTGCCCCCTAAAGGTTCCTATATAATCTTTCAAGTTGTCACTATCTGTTTGATCCCTTATATATAGTTCTTAAAAGAGCATTATGTTAAAGGTAGACATTTTTAACTAGTTAATGTAAACTATGTTTGGTTTTAAGAAGACTTCAGGGGATATTTTTGATTTAAGGTTTAGAAATTATCTCAGGGCAGTAGTTTAAAGGGTTTATCCACCCTCCTGGCTGCAGGAAGTCCAGAGTCCGTGAGAATTTGAAATTCTTTTCAGGATTCTTCTATGATATCTTTGATCAAAATGTTCAGTATGATAGCCAGTTCCCATCTATCTAGTTCTGGTCTTATGGCAAACGAGGTAGTTGTTCATGGAGGCAGTTAGCCACACCTTCCATATCCTCCTATTCTTGACTGTGCTTCTTTCTTTGCTGCTCCAGGTGAATAAAGACCAGTTGTTGCAATTCCAACTTATAACAACCCTGTAGGATAAAGAATAAGTGTAAATTTTTACAGAAGCATTCTGCCATATCTTTCTCCAGCAGAGTATCTGATAAGTTTAAACCACTTACCTTTTGGTTGGCAAGTGAACATTTTAACCACTGTGTCCCCAGGGCTATTTCCTAGTGGGAATGAAATGATATTTCACTGTGGTTTTAATTTGCATCTCTCTGATGGCTCTTGATACTGAGCATCTTTTCATGTGTTTGCTGGCCATTTGAATGTAGTCTTTGGAGAAATCTCCAAAAAAAACAAATACTCTTTTTGAAGTCATTTGCTCATTTTTATCATTGGGTTATTTTTTGTTGTTGTTGTTGTTGTTGTTGTTGTTGAAGTTTTATATATATTTTTATTAGATTCTTATTTGGTATATAGTTTCGAAATATATTCTCCCAGTCAGTAGCTTGTCTTTTCACTTTTTTGATAAAGTCTTTTGATGAACAAGTTTTTTATCTTTATGAAGACCTATTTATTTATTTAGTTTTTTACTGTTTGTGCTTTTCTTATTATATTAGATAATTCATTGTTAAAAGCTAGATCTGACAGCATTGCCCTTGGATTTTCTCCTAAGAATATTACGGTTTTAGTTTGTACACTTTGGTGATTAATCTATTTTGAATTTTTTTTCTTTATGTGGTGTGAGGCA
This sequence comes from Orycteropus afer afer, assembly GCF_000298275.1. NCBI lineage: Eukaryota > Metazoa > Chordata > Mammalia > Tubulidentata > Orycteropodidae > Orycteropus > Orycteropus afer. Next base: position 18,083,632 of record NW_006921614.1, read on the forward strand.
TAGATCCTGATTCTTTTTTTTTTTTTTTTTGCATGTGCAATTCCAATTTTCCAAGCACCATTTATTTTAAAGATTCTTCTTTCCCCATCAGTTGGACTTGGCACCCTTATAAAAAATTAGTTGACCATAGATGTGTGAGTTTATTTCTGGACTCTCAGTTGTATTCTATCAGTCAGTGCATTTATTATTATACCAATACTGTTTTGATTGCTACAGCTGTATACCAAAAAACCAAACTCATTGCCTTCAAGTCATTTCCAACTCATAGCAACGTCCAATGAGTTTTCAAGGCTGTAAATCTTTATAGAAGTAGACTGCCATATTTTTCTTCCACAGAGTAGCTGGTGAGTTTGAACCCCTGACATTTTGGTTAGCAGACAAATGCCTTAACCAGTATACCACCAAAACTCCTTACTTTAGCTGTATCCAAACTAAACTCATTGCCATTGAGTCAATTCTGACTCATAGCTATCCTCATTGGGTTTCTAAGACTGTAAATCTGTATGGAAGTAGCTTGCCTCATCTTCCTCCTGTGGAGCACCTGATGGGTTGAACCACCGACCTTCTGTTTAGCAGCCGAATGCTTTACCCTCTATGCCACCAGAGCTCATTACTATAGCTGTATAAACAAAACAAGAACAAACTCATGGCCGTTTAGCATATTGTAAAATCAGGAAATGTGAGCCCTACTTTGTTCTTGTCTTTCCATATTGCTTTAGCTATTTAAGGCTTCTTGCCATTCCATATAGAGTGGAGGATTGGTTTTTCTATTTCTGTAAAGAAGGCTGTTAGAATTTTGATTGGGATTGCATTGAATCTACAAATCTCTTCGGGTGGTAATGACATCTTAACAATGTTAAGTCTTAACAATGTTAAGTAAGTCCTCCAATTCATGAACATGGAACATCTTTCCATTTAGTTAAATCTTCTATAATCTCTTTCAGCACTGTTTCGTAATTTTCATTGCATACATAATTCCTTGATGTTCCTCACAGGACTTTATTTTTTTTTCCCCAACTGATTATTTGATTATTATAAATAAACCTTTGTGAAAATGCTTTGAAATGGTTGCTATAGAAACGTGTTTGTAGTTAATTTTTGAGATTTAACTATAGTGGAAGGAAATTGTAACTGTAAGTAACTAATTTCATGTTTGATATCTGTCACACAAGCCACATAAATATGTTCAGGGAAAAAAGCACTGGACTCCAGTGTACCTTGTAAATGAATGAGTCAAAGGGAAGTCACACATCTGGCGTCAGCCAATTAGTTTTCTAGTTAGATGTTATTAAAGAAACATGCTAACACTGGAGACTCAATAAAGTTGAGTAAGTTTTTTAGCCTTTTAAGAGCCTGACCTGCTCTTAAAATGTGAATCAACTCTTAAGAGCACGAGTCTGTTTTCTAGCTTTTAACCTAATTAACATCTACAAAATGCTTAGAATTTGAATGACATACATATAATTTATATGTTCTTAACATTTCCATGGTACCAATCCATTTGTGTAATGTGAGAATGTTTTTTCTTTTTCTCCTTACTGTGATAGGAAAAACAATCTTTATCAAGTTAAATGAAGAAGTGAGCACTAAGCTTTGCCTCACTGTGACAGTTCTTACAGCTGCAGCATTATCTGTAATTTGAACGTAACCTATAGTGCTCTGAAACAGCTTCTTTCAGAGCATCCTGTTCTCATCTTGAAAATTGTTTCTGCCTTTTTTCAATGTGGATAATTCTGAGAATTGTCTTCTTTCAGAAGAACTGGAGTAATTTGTGATAACTCCTTGCTGTCAGCTAACTGGATGATTCACTGCCCATACACATAGCTATGCTGCTTCCTTCTGTTGAGAGAAAATAGCAAATGTTTAGACTATCATCTTCCCAGTTTAGCTAAACTACTCATTGATCTCTACAGTTTTCTGTATCCATTTATTATACTGATATGATTATAAAAAATTGAATTCAGATTTTAATACCAAAAACAAACTCACTGTCATTGAGTCAATACCAACTCATAATGACCCCCGTTAGGTTTCCAAAGCTCTAAATCTTTACAGAAGCAGACTACTTACTTCATCTTTTCTCTGAGAAGCAGCTGTTGTTGTTATGTGCCATCGAGTCGGACCAGACTCACAGCGACCCCTCCTTAGGTTTCCCAGGCACTATCACTACGGAAGTAGATTGCCCAGTCTTCCTTCCGAGGAGTGGCTGGTGGGTTTGAACCGCCAGCCTTCTGGTTAGCAGTGGGCTCAAACCACTGACCTTTAGGTTATACCACCAAATCACTTTCAGAATTTTAGTAGAGGAAATCTAAATATCCATGACTAAACATTAACATCTAAATGCCCACAGTTAAATGCTGGATTTAATACAAACCAAAAAACCGGAACTCACTGCCATGGAGTTGATTCCGACTCATAGCAATCCCCTTTGGGTTTCTGAGGCGGTAAATCTTTACAGAAGTTGATTGTCCGGTCTTACTTCCACAGAGTGGCTGGTGGGTTTGAACTGCTAACCTTCTGGCTAGCAGTCAAATGCCTTAGGCACTATACCACCAGAGCTCCTGGATTTAATAGTCACCTATGCTATCTTAAATTGACTGGTGTGTTTAGTAGATGAACTTAGTAATCTAACCAGCATTTTGAGTCTTTAAATTCTTTGTGTGAAGTTGATATGTCATTCTACATTTATTTCAATTTTTTTCCCCAAAGTATTATTTATAGCGCCCTCTGGTGGTTTCAGAATACAGTAGCAAAATGGCAATGAGTTCTCCTTTTCTGTTAGCATTCATTATGTCTGAGTTCCTTTTTATTTAAAAAAAAAAAAAGTGTTTTTTAATTGTTACTTTCTTCTGTTCAACTTTTTTTCCCTAAACCCTTCTAGAAATGAAAGTCTATTGAGGAGAGGTATTGCTCCATATCGTTTTTATGGAACTGGTTTGTCGAACTTGGAGCCTTCTGTGGCACCTGTGCCCTTGGAATAAAATTTAAAATTCCTAATATCAGAAGGAAGGTTGGGCGATCTACTTCCATAGTGATACCACCTTGGAAACACAAGGAGGGGTGGCTATGAGTTGGGTCCGACTCGACAGCATATAACAACTACAATCTTATCTAGCAGCACCCTTGTACTCACTCTCAGTAATTGTGCTGTGTAAGTTTCTGTTTTCTTCAACCACATCAGGTGCTCTTCCACCTTAGCTCTCCCTTCAGAAACCTTTCCTGCCTGCTTCTGTGCTCTCCTTCCCTTTGTTTTCACAGCAGCTACTCTGGTCCTCCAGCTCTCAGCTTACATGTCACCCACCTTTTCAAAGAGGCTTTCCTGACTATTCTGTTTAAAGCATATCCCCTCCATCACCATTTTCTCTGAGTTCCCCCTTGTTTTCTTCATGACATGTATTCTAGTTTGCAATTATTTTATGTAGTTTTCTTTTTTTTTAACCTTTTTATATTTTTACCATTTTTGTTTAGTTTTGTTTTTATGATTAAACTTCACATGACAATTTTTCTGTCTTACATTTTTCTCTCTTATAAAGATTCTCATTACCTGGAACAGTCTCTGACATCAAGCAAAACCTCAGATACAGTTAGGTAGGGGCTGAGACTTTTGGATGTACTCAAAGTTATCTTGAAATGCTATTTGTTGAACATACTTGCTAGTTTCATATTAATGCATGTAGAAAATTATCTCTAATTACTTTTTGAATGAAAAATTTTGTACCTTCTCCAAGTTGTTGTTGTTATTAACTTTGAGATGTGGAGGGTCTAGGAGAATGGGCTCATCCTGGACTATACAGTAGAAGTTGCTTTTAAAATGTGAACTCACTATATATACACCGTATGTTATTATTTGCCTATCAAAAGAGTAAATTTTTGAAGAAAAATTTTAGTGATATCTGAGTTCTAGTTGGATTAAATATACTTAAAAAAAAAAAAACTTACTGCTATCAAGTTGGTTCTGACTGATAACAACTTCCATCGTGTTTCTGAGGCAGCAAATCTTTACAGAGGTAGATTGCCCCATCTTCCTTCTGTAGAGCAGCTGGTGGGTTCGCACCACTAACCCTCTAGTTAGTAACCAAATGTTTTATGCACTACATCACCAGAGCTCCTTGGATGTGCTTAAGAGTCTCAGAATTCACCCATTTTTAAATACTAAGTGCACAACACATGCTGAGTTTAAATCTAAATAACTAAATGTCTTAATACATGCTACAATATGGAGGGAGATAGAAGACATGATGCTGAGTGAAATGAATCAATTACAAAAGAACAAATATTGTGTGACCTTACTTATATAAAAAGAACAGGCAAATATATAGAGACTGTGGTGGTTGTGTTTGTGTGTCAACTTGGCTGGGCCTGATTGAGTGGCTGGGCTGCTGGTGGTAGTTATTCCCCATGATGAGACTGGTAATCTCCTCCATGGTGGGATCTACCACAAGCAACTGAGTAGCTGTTTTAGCGATGTGGGTTGCTTCCCGTATATGAGTAGTAGCTTTGCGAACAGTCTCTAGGCTTATGGCATGCTTGGACCCTGCATGTAGCCATATCATTGTTCAGTAGCCTGCCATGTTCTGCTGACCTTGGAACTTACAATGGACTCAAATTAATGGCCTGCTATATGGTTTGGTAACATCAGGACTATGCCTTTTTACTTGTCAACCTTGGGCTTGTCATCCTCAGCAGCCAGCTGTCTGAGTGAAGAAACGCCTCTAGTTCCAGTGGCCTGGGAGCAGGAGGCAGAGCTAGACCCCAAAGTTGAGGGGCTTTCACCTAGCCCTTAGAGCCTGGCACTTTGAACTTGGACTTAAAGCCTCCAAATTGTGAAAGAATAAACTGCTTGTTAAGATCATCCCATTTGTGGTATATTCTTGTCAGAGTGGCACTAGGTAACCAGAACAGAGACCAAAATTTATTAGTGGTTACCAGGGGCAAGTGGGAGGGGTTAAAGAGGGAATATTCCTTGTGGAGTACTGAGTTTCCATTTATTTTTTTTATTTTTTATTTTTTTATTAGGATTTGGGTGAAGATTTACAGAGTAAATTCACTTTTCATACAGCAGTTCACATA
>NW_006921614.1:18095996-18099729 GCF_000298275.1 Orycteropus afer afer
TTCTGCTAGTTGGGGTTTAGTCCAAATCTGCATCCTTTCCTTCAAGGCTCAGGGGTCCAAGATTATCTTCTGTGTCTGTATTTATTGGTTTCCCTTTTCTTTGTTGAAGAGGGTCTGTGCAATCCTTCTGCCTAGTCCGCCATCTTGCCCCACCTCTCGAGTTTCCATTTATTATCATAGAAAAATTGCATTGATTAAAGGTAGGATTGCACAGCTGATTAATGTTATTGCTGTTAATAAAAGAGGGGGAGGCCTTCAGTGAGATGGATTGACACAGTGTCTGCGATGATGGACTCAAGTATAGCAGGGATTGTGGGGCTGGCGCGGGATCGGGCAGTGTTTCGTTCTGCTGTGCATGGGGTCACTATGAGTCAGAAACAACTCGACGGCACTTAATAACAACAACAACAACATACTTGTAAAAAGTTGAATTGGCAAAAATTGTGTTAGAGCTTTATAACAATAACAAAAAAGAGTAGCTGCCAAGGCTGTTGACACTTCATGAAATTTGATTTCTTGATTTGGATGTTTAAGGTCATGGTTTAATGGGATATCCTAGTTAATTGGCCTAATTACTTGTTTAGTGTTTCTGTTCAATCTCCTATTTATTATATAGTGCCTGGGGGGGTCTTAAAAGCTTGCAAGCAGCCATCAGTGATACAATCATTGGTCTCAATTCACCTGGATTAATAGAGGAAGAATGAGCATCAGTAACAGTAGGAAAAAATGGAATAAAAGTCTAATTATGTCCATAAACAGCTGCCTCCTTTGCCATGAGACCAGAACTGGACAGTGTCTGGCTAACATTACTGAACATTTTTAATCAAACATTTTATAGAAGAATCCTGATCAAAAGGGGGATGAAGAACAAAATTTAAAATTCTTATGGAAATAGACTTTTTGGAACCATGGAATCCAGATGAACTCCTGAAACTGTTGTCCTGAGATAATATTTAAACCTTAAACCAAAAATATCTCCTAAAGTTTCTTAAAATGAAAAGGTAGTTTAGCTTAACTAGTGGAAAAAAAGTCTTTCTTGAGCATGTTGCACTCTTTTGAGAACTATCTATATAGGCTCAAAGTGACAACAGCAACTTGAAAGATTACATAGGAAATTTAGAGAGCAGTAGATTTATGGTAATGGAAGAGGAACAACTCAGAAAATGAAGGTAAGAATGGTTGCACTACTTGAGAAATGTAATCAATGCCACTAAATTCTACATGTAGAAATTGTTGTATTAATGTTTGTTATGCTGTGGAAATTCTCAACAACAGCAAAAAGAAAATATAATTATGTAAGTAAATAATTAAGAGATTACTTCTCAGCTCATTTGTCTTCCTGTTACCTCTATACATCTGGAATTTAGCTTTTGGTCATATTTGCTTCTGTTTGCTATGCCTCAGTAACAGATACTTGTATTGGTTTTTTCCTTCAGCCCTGCCAGTTTGAGCAATGCATTGTACACTCCCTGCAGGCCTTGAAAGGAGTCCTGGAGTGCAAGCCCGGGGAAGCCAGCGTGAGTATTCGCTTCAGTATTGAAAAGAGTATTCTTTTCAACACCTATTTGAAAATATCTCAAGGAAGTCTTTGGAATCAGTCATAAATTTTCAGTCATCTCAGCACACAAGCTTTTTCTTCTTTATTGCTTGCTTTTTAAATTTAGTTAAACAACACAGGCTTGTTGATGTGTGGTTCCAAGATATCTACCTCCAAGGAGTAGATTCCTACTCTTAATGACCCCATTGAGTTTCCAAGGCTGTAAATCTTTCCACAGTAGATGCCTCATCTTCCTCCTGCAGAGCAGCTGGTTGGTTTGAACCACCAGCCTTCTGATTAGCAGCCAGATGCCTTACCTACCAGAGCACCTAGGTTCTAAGATAGACTGATAAAAACTAAAATGTAAGTGTTCTAGGTAGAGTACTTGCAGTGTTAATACCTTTTATACAAAAGAAATGATTAAAGATACTGTTAATCACCTTAGGAAGTCAATGTCTTCGCAAGCCAACATGACTACTGGTGGCAAACTGCCTGCAGGCCTGAATTCTTGTCTACCTTCAGACTAAGGTCTCCTATAATGAACCCATTCTCCATGTTTTAACTTTTTTATTTCTAAACAAAAAGTTTTGTTTTCTCTTCAAAGTCTAAACATTTAATTAATATTCTTCCTTATAGGTCTTTCAACAGCCTAAAACACAGGAAGAGGTTTGCCAACTAAGCATCAATATCATGCAGGTAATATTAAAAAGCAGTGATGCGCAGTAACCATGAAATAATGCAAATTATTAGTCAATCCCTTCTTATTATACACAGACACACATATATGCCTCATATGTATAATATATGTTAAATAATATATTTTATTTCTTAATTTTGTCTGAGTACATGATAGTTTATGTAAGTATCTTACTTACCCAGTGCTGCTTTAACACATGTACCACATGGTGGTGGCTTTAAAGAATGTCTTCTTCACAGTTGTGGAAGCTAATTCCAAATCAGAGTTCCTTGACTTGTCATCTGTCTTCCCATTTATGCCTGCTTCTATGTCTAATCTCCTCTTTTTATAACTCAGAAGTGATTAGGTTTAGGATATACCCTACATTGATAAAACCTTATCCTTTCAACAAAGAAACCTATATCTGATTAGGATGGTATCCACGGGTATAGGGGTTAGGATTCCAACACATATTTTGGGAAGACATACCTCAATTTGTAAGAATAGGGTACCAAAATAAAGTTTAATGTGGGATTGGTTTCAGCTTGTTTTAGCAATACCCTAATAGTTATATTATGTCTTCTTTTTTTTGTATTTCATGGTACTTTATATATAATTATTAGATCAAAAAGTAAATTTCATTGTTGTTTGTTCTTTTATGCTTTGTCTACAGTGTAATAGTGTTCAGACTGGGACCAGTGCTTTGTAGGTTCATAAACAGTTGAGCAAGTGAGTGCATGAATGAGAGAAAGAAAAAAGCTTTTTCCTAAAACATGTTCAAGAATATAACAGTTGAATTAAAAAAAAACTGGTGCTTTTAATTTTTATCATTTATGGGACCAAAAACATATATTTTTATTTTAATTTATATAAAACTATTTTTAATGTCCAAATAGATAAATATCTGAGAGTTCATATCACTGAAACTTACTTTTGTTACAGATTTTTATACACTGTCTGGAACAGCTGAGCACTAAGCCTGATGCAGATGTAGATACCACACAGTAAGTAAAAGTGAAATTAATCTCATTGGTGCATTTTGGAGAATTAGAAATACAGATGCAAATTATATATTAAGTCTTAATTCTCGGTTCAGATATTAAAGTCATATTAAATATTAAAAATAAATTAATTTAAATTTAAATTATTAAAAAAAAATTTTAATATATTTGAAGGAACTCTGTTGGTGTGGTGGCTAAGGCATTCAGCTGCTAATCAGGTTGGTGGTTTGAATTCACTAGCCGCTCCATTGGAGAAAAATGAGGCAGTCTGCTTCTGTAACGATTTACAGCCATGGAAACTCTATGGGGCAGTTCTACTCTGTCCTGTAGGGTCTCTATGAGTCAGAATTACCTTGATGGCACTGAGTTTGGTTTTGAATTTGGTATATTATTTCCATAATTTCTTTATTTTCTAAATTCATCTTTGCCTCAGTATAGAGGTTGAACAAAATTGAACATTTGATTAACTTATTAATTTGAAAGGAAGAAGTTTCATAAATAATTAAATAAAAATTTAAA
>NW_006921614.1:18100090-18103252 GCF_000298275.1 Orycteropus afer afer
TCAGCATGATGTCCTCCAAGTTCATCCATATTATGCGGTGTTTTGCAGACTCTGCATTATTCTATACTGCTGCATAGCATTCCATTATGTGTATGTACCATAGTTTGGTCATCCACTCTTCCACTATAAATCTTAGAGATAAGTCCCTTGCCAGATATGTAATTATTGGCAAATATGAATTTGTTGCTTTCATTTTTGTTATGTGCTTTTTTGTGGTGTCGATTTCTTTGTTCCATATAATTTTCTATGCTGAGCTCATTTTGTTTATGATTCATGTTATCACTTCCTTCATTGCTATTGTTTTAGTCTTTGCTGAATACTTATGCTGGTCCTCTTTTTTATTTTATATGAAGGTTTATCATTTTTCATGGAGGTTACCCTGTGATTTATAGTTTTCTTCCCAACTTCAGAAAAGTTAGCTCTATCTTGCGGTTGTCTTGACTTCCCTACCATCTAGGAGTTCTGTAACAACACAGATTTTTTTCCCTCTTTTTGGTTTGTAGTTGTCCTCATTTGTCAATTGATGTCTCTAGTTCCCTGTTTACATCCTTGTAGGCTTATTTACCTTGGATACTTCCATTGCTGTGATGGTTTCTGGGTTATATCATCATGTGTGTTAATGGTCAGTTGTTGGGTGTTGTTGCTTCTCTGTCCAAAGGGCACCCTTTAACATCTCTTGTAAGATTGGTATGGTTTTAACAAATTCCCTTAATTTCTGCTTATCTGGAAATCTCCTAATTTCACCATCATATTTGAAGGACAGTTTTCCTGGGTATATAATTCTTGGTTGGAAATTTTTCTCTTTCAGTGCTTTATATATGCCATCCCACAGTCTTCTCACTGCATGGTTTCTGTTGAGAAATCCAAGCTTAGTCTTAATGGTTGCCCATTGTAGGTAACTTTTCATTTTTCCCATGCTACTCTCATGATCCTTTCTTTGTCTTTGGTTTTAGTGAGTTTGATGATGATATGTCTAGGTGATTTTCTTTTGGGGTCTCTCCTGTTTGGGGTTTGTTGGACCTCCTGAATGGATATATTCTCATCTTTCATACCAGAAAAATTCTGTTCCAACCTATCTTCAGCAGTTTTCTCTGTGGTTTTATTTGTTTCTTCCTGTTCTGGAATTCCAAAAACACATATGTTATTTCTTTTGGTGGTATCCCACATGAACCCTAGGTTTTCCTCAGTTTGTTTTGACCTTTTTTCTGATTTATCCCTGCAAAAAGGACAAGGAGGCCACATGTTCTGACCTCCTCTAATCCCACAAGAGGAAGACAGAATCACCATCAATAGCCCAAGGCCTATTCCTGCAAGGCCAGACATGCTGCCTCCCTCCAGCCCTTTCTCCAACTGTTCCTCCCAAAGCACCCACCACCTCTCTCCTGGGTTCAATAATTTGCTGCAGTGGCCACACAGAACTCACAGATTATGGGGTTATTAGGGAAGCATCAGGCTACAATTCAAGTTTAGGAAAAATGTTAAGTCTCTCTCTCAGCCCACCGTCTCTCAGCCAAGTCTCTCACAGTCTCTTTCCCAGCAGTGCATGTTCCTCGGTGTCTCACTCAGCAATGCGTGTCTCTTGCATCTCTTTCCCAGCAGCGCATGTCTCAGGAACGCGTGTCTCTTTCAGCAGCATGTCTTCTTCAACCAGCAGTCAGAGAGAGTGCTGCCTCTAGGAGGCCTCCCTTTGAGCCTGGCAGAGTGGCCAAACTAGCCAATCATAGCATCAGAACTCTAAGCACCTGAGAAAGAGTGGGAACCTCCCAGAACATTGTTTTGTGCCACTCCCAACAGAAATACTCCATGTGGTCAACTTTAGCAATCAAGAGCTCCTCAGTTGCTCATAGCAAATCCCACCTTGGAGTTTACAAAGACTTGTGGATAGAAAGCCACACTAAGCAACTTACTACACTGCAATCCCTTTCCAAAGAAGTGTTCAGGTATTTGCCTTCAATCTCCCTAATTCTATCTTTCATTGATTCAGTTCTGCTCCTTTGTCCATTCAGTGTCTTACCTACTTACCTTACGGTTTGAAAATTTAGTATTAATCTTCTGGATTTCTGTGTGTAGATTTTGTATCATTTCTAATTTTTCATTTATTTTGTCATTTTGTTCTTGCATTGTCTTTCAAAGTTGTTCTAGGGTTTTCTCGGTGTTTTCCTTGATCTGTCTCTCAATTTGTTGAAGATACCTAAATATAATTCTTTTGAATTCCTTAACAGGGAGTTCCAATGCTGCATCTTCCTCAGGAATGTGTTTTGGGTCTACATCCGTGTCCCTTGTTTCACCTGCTTTATCTTGCTCCTTTGTGTGGACTGTGATGCTCTGTTGTCTCCCAGGCATTGTGATATTTTTGTGTTTATATTTAATTGGTGATTGTATGTTGGAGTGACTTGCCCATGATTTTCATTTTCTTTGTTTTGTTTGTATGTTATCTACACAAGCAGGGTACTGTGCTCTATTTGATAGTTGAGAGCACTTAGACACTCAACACCTGTCTCCTTTCCTGTGGTCAGCCTTCATACGTCCCTGCCAACCTTGGCAAACAGATCCTATTCTTAGTTCCCTGGAATCAGAATGAAAATGCTATCACTTTAAAATCCAAAATGTCTGTCACTTATAAACATTCAAAATGGCTGTGCCCTTGGTCACTTTAAATATCCAAAATGGCTGCCATGTGTAAATAGTCAAAATGCCTGTGTCCTCCGGATAGCAGAAAGTCAACAGCTCAGGTTGTCTCTCCTTGTTGTTTTCCTTCTTAGTCATATGCCACCAGCGCACTCGTCACTGCAGCCCTTGGTGACCAGGACTGATCTTTAAGTCAAGTTTCTGGTCCCAACACTACTTGGAAATATTTAGGCTGTTTGTCCCGTCAGAGTAACTGACAGTCTGCAGCTCCGACCATCTCTGTACTCACTGTTTTCGTTCAGGTTTTTCTACCAGTTTGTGCCTAATCCACTTCTGTATAATTCCTTTCAAAGCTCAAGGCTCCAGGATTATCTTCTGTATCTCTGTCAATTGTTTTTTCTTTTCTTTGTTGAAGAGGGTCTGTGTTGCTTGTCTGCCTATTCCTCCATCTTACCAGAAGTCTCTGTGCCAATACTCTTGATAAAGACTGATTGTGTTATTAGAATTTCAAGTCTGTGTCAGGTTTAGTTATTT
>NW_006921614.1:18106669-18108077 GCF_000298275.1 Orycteropus afer afer
CTCAATTAGTTCCAGCAGATTTTTGATTGAGTCTCTTGGGTTTTCTAGGTATAGGATCATATCATCAGCAAATAGGGATAGTTTGACTTCTTCTTTACCAATTTGGATGTCTTTGATTTCCCTTTCTTGCCTTATTGCCCTGGCTAGGACTTCAGTACAATGTTGAATAGAATTGGTGATAGCAGGCATCCTTGTCTGGTTCCTGTTCTCAAGAGGAATGTTTTCAGTCTCTCTCCATTGAAAATAATGTTGGCTGTTGGTTTTACATAAATACCCTTTATTATGTTGAGGAATATCCCTTCTATTCCTATTTTGCTGAGAGTTTAGATCAGGAATGTGTGTTAGATTTTATCAAATGCCTTTTCTGCATCAATTGATATGATCATGTGGTTCTTCTCCTTTGTTTTATTTATGTGGTAGATGACATTCATTCTTTTTCTAATGTTGAACCACTCTTGCATGCCTGATATGAACCCCACTTGTTCATAGCGAATGATTTTCTTGATATATTCTTGCAGTCTATTGCCTAAGATTTTGTTGAAGGTTTTTGCCTGTATATTCATGAGGGATATTGTTCTGTGGTTTTCCTTTTGAGTGATATCTTTGCCTGGTTTTGGTATCAAGGCTATGCTTGCTTCATAAAATGAGTTAGGGAGGATTCCTTCCTTTTGTATGTTTTTGGAATAGTTTGAGTAGGATTGGTATCAGTTCTTCTCTGAATGTTTTGTAGAATTCTCCAGTGAAACCATCTGGGCCACGACTTTTTTTAGTTGGTAATATTTTGATGAGCTGTTCAATTTCTTCTTTTGTGATGTGCCTGTTCAACTTTTCCACTTCAGTCTGTGTTATTTTAGATAAGTGCTGTGTTTCTAGAAGTCTCTCCATTTCTTTCAGATTTTTAAATCTGTTGGAGTGCAGTTCTTCATAGTATCCTGATATTATCCTTTTTATTTCAGTTGGTTCTCTTGTGATGTCAGCCATTTTGTTTTTTATTTGTGTTATTTGTATTATTGCCTCTTTTCCTTTGTTAATTTTCTAGTAGTTTGCCAATTTTATTGATCTTTCAAAAAAACCAACTTCTGGTCTTGTTGATTTTTTTCTATTGCCCTTCTATTTTCTGTTTCATTGATTTCTGCTCAAATCTTGGTTACTTCCTTTCTTCTGGTGACTGTAGGCTTTTCTTGGTGTTCTTTTTCTTATTTTTGGAGATACTGGTATAATGTATTGATTCTTTTTTGATGTGTGCATTTATTGCTATAAATTGGCCCCTGATTACTGCTTTAGCTGTATCCCAAAGATTTTGTTATGTTGTGCTTTCATTCTCATTCGAGTCAAGGAATTGTGAATTTCAATTTTGATTTCCTCTCTTCCCCAGTCTTTCTCAAGGAGGGTGTTGTTCAGTTTCCAT
>NW_006921614.1:18109310-18110809 GCF_000298275.1 Orycteropus afer afer
GTTCCCTGTTTACAATCTTATAAGCTCATTTTACTTCGGATATGTCCATAGATGTGGTTTCTGGGTTATGTCATCTTGTTCATTAATGGTCGGTTGTTATTTACTATTTTTGATTCTCTGTTCAAAGGACTCCCTTTAGCATCTCTCATAAGGTTGGTCGGGTTTTAACAAATTCCCTTAGTTTCTGCTTATCTGGAAATCTCCTAATTTCACCATCATATTTGAGGTACAGTTTTGCTGGGTATATAATTCTTGGTTGAAAATTTTTCTCTTTTGGGGTTTTATATGTACCATCCCATTGTCTTCTTGCTTGCATGGTTTCTGCTGAGAAATCAGCGCTTATTGTTACTGGCTGTTCTTTTTCAAGTAACTTTTTTTTTCCCTTTCTGCGTTAAGGATTCTGTCTTTGTCTTTGGTTTTGATTAGTTTGATGATTATTTGTCTTGTGATTTTCTTTTGGGGTCTATCCTGTTTGGGGTTCTTTGGACTTCCTGAATGGCTATATTCTCATCTTTCATCATATCAGGGAAGTTGTCCTCCAACAAATCTTTTGCAATTTCCTCAGTGGTTTTATTTTTCTCTTCTTGTTCTGGAATTCCAATGACACATAGGTTATATATTTTGATGGTATCCTACATGAACCTTAGGCTTTCTTCATTTTGTTTTGATTTTTTTTTTTTCTGATTGATCCCTTTTCAAAGACGTATTCAGGTATTTGTCTTCAATCTCATTAATTCTGTCTTCCATTGTATCAATTCTGCTCCTTTACCCTTCCAATGTGTTATCTATTTTTGACAATTTAGTGTTAATCTTCTGGATTTCTATCCATAGATTTAGAATCATTTCTAATTTTTCATTTATTTTGTCATTTTGCTCTTGTATTTTCTTCCAAAATTCTTCTAGGGTTTTTTTCTGTGTTTTCTTTGGTCTGTCTCTCAGTCTTTTGAAGGTACCTAAAGATAATTCTTTTGAATGCTTTATCAGAGAGTTCCAGTGCTTCTTCTTCCTCAGGGATGTGTTCTGGGTCTGTATCCTGCTGCTTTGTTTCTACTCCTGTATCTTGCTTCTTTGTGTGGACTGTGATGGTCTGTTGTCTCTGAGGCATTGTGGTATTATTGTATTTATATCTCTTTTAAAGAGAGCATCCAGGGGTGATTCAGGCTCTTCTTGGTGGTTTTCTTTATTGTTGTCCCATTGGTTGGAAAAGAGGTGGTGGCTCTCACTCAGTAAGTGAAGTTGCAGGAGTTGGAGGTGTAGCTGTGTCTTATGGGGACTTTTGCCATCTCCCACTCAGTTAGACAAAAATTACAGTTGAATAACCATTAAAAAACTAAAAGCACCTAGACAAAAAATATACTATGTAATCACACAGGAACAGTAACCAGAAAAAGAAAAAAGGGAAAGAGAAGGAGAAAAAAACAAGACAACCTGCAATATCTGTGGATACTAAGAGTAAAGAGGTTGAGAAGGAGACTAATGAAGAAAATAATGGGAAAAAT
>NW_006921614.1:18111077-18114605 GCF_000298275.1 Orycteropus afer afer
AATAATAATAATAGTTTTAAAACAGATAAAAAAACAAGCAAACTAATAACCAGAAAAAAGAAAGAGAAAAATTAAAAAAAGAAAAAGAAAAAAAAAAAGGGGAGAGCAGGGCAGGTCACCCAGGGTCCGTCAGAGCACACAGACTTGGATGGAGTTCCATGGGCCCAGAAAGTGGGTGGGAGTGGCAGATGGCCACAACTCTGTTCATGAAGTGGGTGTGAAGTGTAAGAGTAACAAGGGGAATGTCACAGCTTTTCAGTCGTCCAGGTCTGGAGTGTCCTTGGGGCTACTGGCAAGTGGAATCTATTCTTAAACCCCTGGAATCTGGGAGAGCGCTGTCTCTTTGAATATCCAAAATGATGAAGCTGCTTGTAAACATTCAAAATGGCTGCGCTCTCTAGACAGGCAAAAGTCCACAGCTCAGCCCGCCCTCCTCTTCGCTGCTTCTCCTTTTATTTACCAACAACCAGAGCAGTGCTCCATGCAGTCCCTGGCTAGCAGGGCTTATTTTTAGATTAATTCTTTGGTCCTGCCAGATTCGGCACTCTCCATTCTGTCTGTGACATGCCGTCAGTATCACTCAGGATCACTGCCAGACCGCAGCTCTGTATGTCTCCTTTTTTGGTAATTTCATGCAAATTCTTCTGCTAGTTGGACTTTAGTCCACTTCTGTACCCTTCCCCTCAAGGCTCACGGGTCCAGTATTATCTTCTGTGTCTGTGTTAATTGATTCTCATTTTCTTTGTTGAAGAGGGTCTGTGCAGTCTTTCTGCCTAGTCCACCATCTTACTGGAAAGTCTCAAATTTCTTAATTCTTAATGCTTACAAATCCATGTGATGATTTTTTTATAGTTCTTTTATAAGGATTTAAAAAAAAAAAAAGTTCTTCTCTATGATACTTGGCATTTGTAACAGCTCTGAACAGATGATACTAAAACAAAAGCCTCTTAAGTTTTCAGTCAATGACTTGAGAAGTTTTCCGTGTTTATCTACTTTCTGGTGTTGGTTATTGCTTCATGGTATGTAAGATGACAGCCTCTCTAAGAGCCTAATAAATATTTAATTCTTGCATTTTTTCTTTTCTTTTTTATTTTTTGACTTGGTCTTTTGTGGTTAACTCTTGAATCTACCAGGAATTTATATTGTTAATCAGTTCCCTGTCATTAGGGATTAAACAAGTGTTTTCTTCCTTATTGTTTTGTTACCATTTTTATTTTATACATCATTGAATTCTAACAGTGAAATGTATTTCTGAACTTTATCTCTGTCCCAGTCATTCATATATATTTATATTAGTTTGTTCTATTTTAATTAATAGTTTGATTTACTGTTCAGATAAGTATCCTTTTATTGTATTTCTATTTTAAAATATTATTTCTTAGTTTTATCTCTTTAGTCTTCCATATGATTTCTAAAGTCAATTAGTCAAGTTCAAAGGAAAGAAATCCTGCTGAGATGTTATTATAATTATGTTTTATCTATAAATTAATCAGTGGAACCTTCTCCTTCACTTTTGTGAATTATTATCTTATTTCCTAATTCAATTTACCTGTCAATGACTTACTATGAAAGTGAGCTTGAAAAAGCCTTCAGAGATTCTGATAGGTAAAAACATAGGGTAATTTAAATTATATGACAATTAGTATCTTCTTAGTGATTTGTTTTTAAAATTTAATTAATACAGTATTGGAAAGACCCAAAAAACAACATTTATAAGACCATGTTAACCTATAGTACTTTCTTTGAGTAACTGTTTGGTGTAGAAAACTTAAAGAAAGTTATATGATTTAAAAAAAAGATTTTTAAGTCAATTTTATACATGTTGTTGTTGTTGTTGTTACGTGCCGTCGAGTCAAACCCAACTCATAGTGACCCCTCCTTGGGTTTCTGAGGCAGTATCACTATGGAAATAGGATTGCCCAACCTTCCTTCCAAGGAGTGGCTGGGGGGTTTGAACTGCCAGCCGTCTGGTTAGCAGGCAAGTGTCTTAGCCACTATGCTACCAGAGCTCCTAATTTTACACATAGTTCATGGCATATTTTTATTTTAATGCTTTAATTGTACTGTTCTCTTATTTGCTTTTAAATACAGTCTTTCTGTTGATGTTTCTTCTCCTGATTTGTTTGGAAGTATCCATGAAGACTTCAGTTTAACTTCTGTAAGTAAGGTGATAAATAATTAACATTAATAAATATAATATATAAATATAAAGGAAAACCTGGCATTTTAACAATGTGGCGTCGTCGTTTTATAAACCATTCTACATTATTTTTAATATTACTGCATTGTTACTCTATCATACTACTCAAACTGGTACTGTTTTATATTTTGTGAATATGTTAGTAAAAACAGTTTTTACATGTACTTCTCATGTAAAACCTTTCAGCTAAAGTTGCAATTTAAAATGTTGTACATAATATCTGCATCTCTGTAGCTTTCCTGAGTGTGAAATAGGTGCTTTGGTAGTTCTGCTGTGAGAGGTTGAATAAGAGCCAAAGGACAGGGTACTTATTTTCACTATATTTCTTACCTCTTCAATCAAAGAAGTTCTGCTTTTCTTTTTTCTTTCTTCAAGTTGTGTAATAGAGATGTGACAACAATGAGAAAAAAAAAGAGTGGTTGCTGTTAATGCTGTTTACAACCAAATACTTTATGGAATTTAGTTCTTTGGTTTAGAGGTTTAGGGTCATGAAATCATAGGACATTCCAGTTAATTGTCCTAATAACAGAGGTTTAGTACTTCTTCTCTATCTCTTACTTTATTGTGTAGTGTCTCAAAGCTTGCGAGCAGTCATCCATTTGCCTGCAGCAATAGAATAAGGAAGAGAGTCAGTAACAGGAGGAGGGAATGACAACTACCTTCTTTGCTATGAGATGAGAAGAACTGGATGGTGCCCTGCTAACATTGTTGAACATTTTGATCAAACATTTTGTAGAAGAATCCTGATCAAAATGGAGACAGAATTTCAGAATTTCAAATTCCGTGCAGAACAGAATTTCAAATTTTCATGGACTCCAGATTTCCTAGAGACATGAAGTTTGGATGAACCCATGGAACTATCGCCATGAGAGAATTTCTAAACCTTAAACCAAAAATATCCCCAAAATCTTCTTAAAATCAAACAGTAGTTTATCATAACTAGTAAAAAATGTGTGCCTTGAGCATTATGGTCTGTTAAGAACTATCCATATGGGATCAAATTAACAACAGAAACTCCACAAATTAGATAGGAGGCTTAGGGGGCAGTGAGTCTATGTTAATGGGTGAGGAACAACTCACAAAGGAGAGTGAGAATGGTTGCATACCTCGAATACTATAATCAGTGTCACTAAGTGGTACACGTGGAAACTGGAATTGGTGTATGTTTTGCTATGCATATTCACAACAATAACAAGATAAATAAAATTTTTTTTAAAAATTCAATTTTGGAGAGGCGGGACAAGATGGCGGACTAGGCAGAAGGATTGCACAGACCCTCTTCAACAAAGAAAAGGGAAACCAATTAACACAGACACAGAAGATAATCT
>NW_006921614.1:18121896-18130587 GCF_000298275.1 Orycteropus afer afer
AAACCAAAAAAGAAAAAATTCAATTTGGGACCACATGTGCTGGGTGTGTAACAATCAGATAGATAGATCTAGTAGACAATTGAATGTTCTTGTGTGGAATTCAGGAAAGACGTCTAGATACAGATTTATGAGTCAGCAATGTTTAAGCAATAGAAGGCCTTGGACTGAATGAGGACACAATGAAAAATAATAGTAGAATGAGAGGAGGCCAGATTAATAATAAGTGATTTTGGGGTTACCAATAGTTAAGGGCAAGCAGAAGCAGAGAACCTCAAAGAATTTTAGAAAGGAATAATTAGAAAGTCCAGATGGAGTAGTATTCCTGAAATAGATGGAAAAGAGCTTTTAGGCAAAGGATTGTTTAACAGTATTACAGACAGAAGGTGGGTAAGACGAAAATTGGACTGTGTGTCTTTGACCTGACAGTTAGAAGAGGCTGTACGTTGCCCTAGGAGAACTGTGTCAATAGAGGGCTGGTGTAGAAATCTGACTGCTTCGGGTAAAAGAGTGAAGATGACCAAGTAAGGAGATGTTGAGCTTAAAGTCTGTTTTTCAACTGTGAGCATAGAAAGAAGGAAGGCTGGAAGAAGATGCGAACTAGAGAGAAAGATAGTTTTAATTGAGAAAGACCCTGCTTATTAGAGATCAGTTAGAATAAGTGTTTTCTTTAGTCTTTTAGATCAAGCCTAATCGCTATATGAGAACCTTTTCAATTTATGAAAACAAGACTTTGTACACTCCGAGTTTTTTCTTAACTAACATCCTGCATCCTTGAGGTGCATCCCTGATGATGGGCTTTTAGTTCCTTGACATGGGGGTGGTTCTCCTTTGAGGCTGCTCTTACCCTCTGAAAGAGTTGTTGCTGTTTGCTGTCAAGTCAATTCTGACTCATAGTGCCCTGATAGGACAGAGTAATCTTTAGGGAAGCAGGTTGCCACATCTTTTCTCCTGCAGAGCGGCTGGTAGGTTCAAATCACTGACCTTTCAGTTAGCAGTCAAGTGCTTAACCAGTGTACCACCAGGGCTTCTTTAAAAAGGCAGTAGTTGTGTAGGACTCAGGACAGGAACTGGCTGCTCTGCAGTCCCCATAACTGTACCTGTCTCTCTGTTGACTGACCTGAGCTTGCAGTCAATTACTCCCAAGTTCTCACCAAAAATTATTGTTTGGCACCCAACTCAGTTCTTTATGTTTTTCCCCATTTGCTGCCTTCTTAGATTTGGTTCATCTTCAGAATGTTGCTATCTTAGATTCTTGTTCTCTTTTCTAAAAGAAAGGCAACTATGGTAAGAAAGAGGTATAGATATAATATTATATAATCATTGAAGGTGATTGAAGGTGCCTGGCCAATTGTCTCTTGGACAAAATTGTGGTTTAAGGCTATGTCACAGACCATATTCCTTAATCTGCAAGTGCTACGTTTGTTAGGTTTTGTTGCTGTTTTCAAATCTACATATCCATCAGTGGTGTAGTGAGTTACTTAACATGACTCTTCTAGCCATGGCCTTTCTGACTTCCATCGGATGACTGGGTGGAACTATGCAACTTGAAGGTGCTTGTGGCCTACCAGGGGATTGGATGTCTTGTTAATAGTGTAAATAGGGTACATGGCACTCTTGTGGGGGTGGACCGTGGAAAAGAGGCATCTAGAACCCTAACATGGGGATTTGTCAGTTTTGCCATCCTGCCAGGCTTAAAATGAGCCATCCCAAAGGCAGAGAGGGTGGGGGGGTCTTACTGCCATCCTGAAAAAGACCCAGAAGTAGAGCATAGCCTTAGACCTGAGATCCCTGCACTGAAGAGACGGCAGAGAGATAGCAGCTGTAGAGGTAACAGAATCAAGAAACTGGCACATGAAAGAGCAGTGGGCTTGACAGTCTATGGAATGAGAAAGCTGAGTGTCTTGGGGCAGGAGGCTTGCTGGCAGAGTATGGTGTACCTATTAGCAGAGCTAAAAGATCTTTGTAACACTTGCTCACAGGGTAGAGGCTAGGCTGAAGGCCAGAGATAGGCATGCCTAGAGGCATGGCCGAGGGAATGCTGTCCTGATTGAAGAATTGTATCCTGAGCAGTCCTGAACCTGGACTGTAATCTATTGCTTCCCTCATGAACCCCATAATAGTGAATATTGTCTCAGTTCTGTGTGTCCATTGCAACAAATTATCGAACCCAGCAAAGAAGTAGAGAGTGTCATGGTGGGGACAGTTGATGTCAGAATTGGCAAAAAGATTAGAGGGTGGTGGCATGTGTGACCTCCGACTCATAGGAACCAGCCTTGGGCTGTTGATGTTGTTCTCGATTCTCCTCCCTCCTTGTGAAGTTAGCAGAGGTCAGAAGGTGCGATAGGAGAAAGATGAGGCAGTCTGCTTTTATAAAGATTTGTAGCTTGGAAACCCTATGGGAGTCACTGTGAGTCAGAATCAACTCAATGGCTGTGGGTTTCTGGGAAGTTGTCAGTAAGGTTTTGACTAGGGTCTTGTTTAAGAATTTAATTTTGGAACAATGGTTGTTCTCACTTTTTATTTCTTCTGATAGGTCAGATTTGAAGAAAACAATATATACTCAGTAGGAATAAGACTTTAAATCATTAACATTATATTTCTTATTTGTTTGTTTTGAGGGGAGAATTGTGCACATTACAATGGGAAAAATAAACCCAAAAGAGTTCATTTTCAGGGCAGAGAAAAAGCAGCTTGTTTCAGGTGTACTGCTGAAAGGGTAATATTCAAGAGATGAGTGTTAACAAAAGGTAATGAAGAATTGATATTACTTTGAGAAACTAGTTGAGATTTTCAGGAGCATAGTGTGTTTGCAATTTCTGATGCAATGCTATCTTAGTTTATTACATGAGCTGCACAAATACCATGCGATGGTTATACCAGGCTTGAGGGCAGGAGAGAATATGACAATCTTCTGGCCCAGTTTGACCTGCACATTTCCAATGCTGCTTTCTTGCTTTCTTCTTAGCTCTTAAAATAAGTTTTCATAAGACATGGTACATAGGGCTATGCTATGTATAACATGCCACTTTCACATCTATAGATTAATTCAGGGCCATTAATGACCTTTCATTTATTTGAGGTACCTTAATAATTCCTCAGCCTTTTAGTTGATAACCAAAAAAGATACTGTATATAGGCTACACTCTGCCA
The DNA here is from genome assembly GCF_000298275.1 of Orycteropus afer afer. Classification (NCBI taxonomy): domain Eukaryota; kingdom Metazoa; phylum Chordata; class Mammalia; order Tubulidentata; family Orycteropodidae; genus Orycteropus; species Orycteropus afer. The sequence continues at coordinate 18,125,047 of NW_006921614.1, forward strand.
GAAATAAAGATAGGAACATTTTAAGTAAATTTTTAAAAATTAGCTTGAGCTAAATTATTGGGTGATATGTATGTTCAAAATTAGTTTTAATGATTATATACAAAAACAGTAAGCAAGACGTGAATGAGAACTTTTCCTGGAAAGTTGTTTTTGCCTTTGTTTTTAGTCAAGGGATGTTAAACCAAGTCACTAAATTAGTCATGATTCTAGAGAATGCTGCCAAACTTTAGAACACATAGGTGAATCTCAATAGATGTCCCAAACTGCATTCTTAGAATTTTATTTACAAAAATATTTCTTCTGAACTGTAAAAGGATACTGTATTCCTCAGCATTTGGGTCTGGTAATTTTGATAAGAAGTCCTTTTAAGTGGCTAGAACACAAGCAAATATAGGAGAAAATTGGCTTCTAATCCTTCTGTGTAACTGACAATAATACTTTGCTGTTGCAGCAATCACTTGTCCTCTCCAACTCCTTTACTCTAGGTGTAAATAGGTGAGAGATGTTGTTTTACTCTCCATAAAAGGGAGACTATTCTTATTCCTTCTCTGTACACATTAGAAAAAAAAAATCTTTAAAGACCTAAGTCATTTGAAGGAGACCACCATATAAATGAGGAGCTCTGGTGGTTCTGTGACTAAATGTTTGGCTGCTAAACAAAAGGTTGGCAGTTTGAACTCACCAGCTGCTCCAGGGGAGGAAGATGTGGTAATCTGCTTCCATAAAGATGATAGATGGGGCAGTTCTACTCTGTCCTGTACGGTTGTTATGAGTCAGAATTAGTTTGGTTTTTGGTGATCATATCCAAATAATGAAAAAATTATAAATTATTTTATAGTAGTTCTACATTTTCCATGTAATTAATTATTTAAAAATAACTATCCATGTATGTAAACTTTTTATTTGGACAAAGTATTAATTAGAACTCCTTTCATCAGAACAGATGTCCTACTTTACTGGTTAACGGTTTTTCTATACAGCTGTCAGATTTCAAAGGGACCATTATCTGATCCTTTGGTAAAATGTGTAAAATGGGTAATTAGAAGAATTGGACAATTTTATTATGTTTCTCCCTTCGTTACTGTTGGAAAAGAATCAGACAAGAACATAAAACTTTGAATATTGATACTGAATATCAAGAGATTATAATTAAACTCAATAAGTGATAAATGTTTGTTTTACTCTCAATTTGTTGTTATAAATGTAATTTTTCTAAATATTTGTTTTGCTTTTAGGAACAGCGGCTTTTGATTGTCCTAAGTAATTGCTGCTATCTAGAACGTCACACCTTTTTAAATATAACAGAACAGTTTGAAAAGCACAGTTTCCAGGGAATAGAGAAAATAACACAGGTAAATAAATTAATGTTTAATGGACAAGTCAGTTGTTTCACCAACTTAGTTTCCAAACTTTTTTCTCCACATTCTCCTTTTGCTTTTCTGTAGTTGTGCCTCTACTAAGTACCCCCTCCCCACCCCTACATTCTTCCCCAACTTCACTTCACTTCACTCTGTCTTTTGAATGACTCATTTCCTTCTCATAACTCACCTTCAATCACTAATTTAATATTCTCATCTCTGGAGCAAGTGTTGCTCAAGGTTAGAGCTTGTGTTATTCTCCATCTAAGCTGTTCAAAAGTGAGAGGAAAATAAGGAAAGAAAGGCATCAAACCCAAGTCTGTAAGAATCATCTGATATGACTCCTTTTTGGTTAAAGCTTTTAGATACAGCCAGTAGCAAACATGGGGAGCCTGCAGAAAACCTCTTCAATTTACCAGCTTATTCATGCTTATCCTTCTTCTCTGCCATTCTATATGACCATGGTAATGTCTTTGCTTTACTTCTTGTGCACATATACACACACATAAACACATACACCTCACGTACAATAGCTACAGTATCCTTCATATCCTACCTGAAAAACATGTGCTCTCTACTCTCCAACCCACGGGAATAGCAAAAATCTAAAAACTAAACTCACTGCTGTCGAGTCAGATCCGACTCATAGCGACCCTTCCTTGGGTTTCCAAGGCAGTATTACTACGGAAGTAGATTGCCCAACCTTCCTTCCGAGGAGTGGCTGGTGGGTTTGAACCGCCAGTCTTCTGGTTAGTAATCGTATGCCTTAGGCACTACGCCACCAAAGCTCCTAGGAAAAGCAAGGTTGACCAAAAATGAATCCTTTTTTTTTTAATTTGTTATAGTTTATTGTTTCTGTTTTTTTTTTTTTTTTTAAGCAAAAAGAAAAGGGAAAAATAAAATAACCTTCATATTATAGGTTGTCTGATTCTTGGGTCACAGTTTATCAGATTTCTAAGTAAAACTATGGCTGAACTACTTTTTAATGTCAGTACATTTTTTTCAATGCAAAAAATAAGATAATGATCTTGTTAATCTTAGAATCAAAGTGTACTCTTCATGAATTTCATAGTTTTTTTTTTTTTTTTTAAACAAATGCTGGTTCTAGTTCATGAACTAAAGTGGCTTTTTTTTTTTTTTCCAAAGAATGAAAATGTCAGAGTGGGTGGCTTTCTTGCTTTCCTGCCTTTTCGTAAAGATTAATCATCCTGATGAGAAATGTTGTGACTTAAGACTTAAGGGCCATAGAAAGATATAAATCAAAACTACAGTGAGATACCATCTCACCCGATCATTAATGACACTGATCAAAAAAACAGAGGTCAACAAATGTTGGCAAGGCTGTGGAGAGATGGGAAATCTTATATACTTCTGATGGGACTGCAAATGGTAAACCACTATGGAAAATGGTGATGTTTCCTTGAAAAGCTAGAAGTTTAAATATCATACAGTACAGCAATCCTACTTCTAGGCATATATCCTAGAGAATTAAGAGTGGTGACATAAATAGACATATGAACACTTTGTTCATTGTAGCACTATTTACAACAGCAAAAATATGGAGACAGCTTAAGTGCCCATCAACAGATGAATGCATATAATAACACCCATATATATAATGAAAATCTATGCAACATCAAAGGATAATGATGAATCCATGAAACATCTTACATGGATGAATCTGGAGGACATTATGCTGAGTGAAATAAATCAATCACAAAAGAATAAATATTGTATGAGACTACTATTATATTTAAAAAGTCAGGAATAGGTTTATATCCAGAAAGAAACATTCTTTGATTGTTGCCAGGGATGAGAGTGGGAGAGAAGGAGAATCACTAAGTAGATATATAGACCAAAAAAAAAAAAAAAAATCACTGCTGTGGAGTCGGTTCCAACTCATAATGTCCCCTCCTTGGGTGTGTGAGGCAATATCACTTCAGAGGTAGATTGCCCAGTCTTCCTTCTGAGGAGTGCCTGGTGGGTTTAAACCTTCAGCCTTCTGGTTAGCAGTCACATGACTTAGGTACTGTGCCACCAGACCTGCTAGATAGATAGTGCACGAGTATTAATTCTGGTAATGGAAAAAGCCATGCACAATATGGAGGAAATTAGCCCAGCATGACCAAGACAAAGCGAACATTGACAGATATGCAAGAGTAAAGTTCAACAGTGATAAATGCTATAACATATATGATCGTGCAACAACAGTAATAACAAAGAGTGATTTATGAGTAGATACATAGGTAAATGTGTATGCTGAATAGGTGAGGGATGTTGTACAAGGATACATTCGTATACCATTTCTCTTTGTGGGGACCTTAAGGTTGTTTTCAAATTTTTTTGATTGTTATTGAGAGTTGAAAATAATATTTGATCACATTTTTAATTACATTCTCATGATAGAATCCAAAAGTGGAAATAAAGCTCAAAAGGCCCATGAACCATTATTGCTAGATTTCTTTTCAGAAGCTGACCACATCATACTTTGATCATCATTAACTATTATAATTTTTAATTTGATAGGTAAAAGTAATCTATCATTATATCGTTTAAAAATAATTGTCATAAAAAGTATGTATGTATATAATAAAAAAATTTGCCATTTTAACATTTTTGAGTGTACAATTCAGTAACATTAATTATAGTCAGCATTCTGTGTAGCCATCACCACTATCCATTTCTAAAACTTTATCGTAATGCTAGAAACTCAACAAATAGAAACTCAGCATCCTGGGGAGTTCCGGTGAGATGGCGGACTAGGCAAAAAGACTCCACAGACCCTCTTCAACAAAGAAAAGGGAAACCAATTAACACAGACACAGAAGATAATCTTGGACCCCTGAGCCTTGAATGGGAGGATATAGAAGTGAACTAAACCCCAACTAGGAGAAGAATTTGCATGAAAATACCAAAAAAGGAGACAGATGAGCTGCAGTCTGGCAGTGATCCTGAGCGATCCTGAGGGCACGGCACAGACAGCTTGGAGATTCCTGAGTGGTGGTAAGACCTAAGAATTAACCTAAAAATCAGCCCTGCTAGCCAGGGACTGCACGGAGGACTGCTCTGGTGGCTGGAGAATAAAAGGAGAAGGTGAAGAGAAAGGCAGGCTGAGCTGTGGACTTTTGCCAGTCTGGAGGGTGCTGCTATTTTGAATGTTTAAAAGCGCCTTGACTATTTTGGATATTTAAAGGGACAGTGCTCTCACAGATTCCTGGGGCTTAGGAACACGTTCTGCTTGCCAGCAACCCCAAGGACACTCCGGACCTGTAAGACTGAAAAGGTGTGACATTCGTCTTGTTACTCTTATACCCCACACCCACTTGGTGAATGGAAATGAAGCCATCCCCAACTCCCACCTACCTTGTGGGGCCACAGGAACTCCATCACAGTTTGTGTGCTCAGACAGAGCCTGGGTGCCCTGCTCTGTCCTCCACAACTTTTTTTTCTCTTTTTTTTATTTTTATTTTATTCTTTTTTGCTTTCATTTTTCTGGTGATTAGTTTGCTTGTATTTGTCTGTTTTAAAACAACTCTCATTAATACTTTTGTCCTTTGTACTATTACTCTTATTGTTCCCCTCCCAGGTCGTAGTTTTCAGCATTTTTTCTTTTCCCTGCTCCTGGTTGAATTTTTTTTTTTTTTAATTTAAGTTGTTTTTCCAACCCTTTTCTCTCATAGTTAACCCTGTTCCTTGTTTTTGTGTTTTTCCCCCTTTTTTTCCTTCATTATTCTCCTTCTCTACCTTTTTTCTCTTAGTGCCCTGTCCCCAGATATTGCAGGTTTCCTTGTTTTTTCTTTTTCTTTTTCCCTTTTTTCTTCTTTTGGTTAGTGTTACTTTGTTATTACATGGTGTGATTTTTCCCATGTGCTTTTAGTTTTTTGATGATTATTCAGTTGTAATTTGTGTCTAACTGACTGGGAGACAGCAACAGTCCCCATGAGACACAACTACACCCAAACCTCCTGCAACTTCGCTTACTGAGCGAGAGCCACTACTTCCTTCTTCACCAATGGGCCAACGATAAAAAACCACCAGAAGACCATGAATCACCCTTGACAGCTCTTCACAGTTAACAGAAATCTAATACAACGACGCCACAATGCCTCAGAAACAACAGACCATCACAGTCCACGCAAAGAAGCAGGATAAAGTGGTAGAAACAAGGGAGTAGGATACAGAC
>NW_006921614.1:18132643-18135307 GCF_000298275.1 Orycteropus afer afer
ACCCACACCTGTGGTTTCCAGCCAAACAAAAGACAGGCATATGAGTTGAACATTTACCTCAGGTAGATGCACTCCTTGGAAAGAACAATCATGGGAAAAAGAAGGGCTGCTTATGCACAGGGAGACAGCTCAAGGGGCAGGAGTGCATGGAGAGATGGATACTGGGAAGAGATATATGAGGAGAAAGTGGGAGGGGAGCTGTTGCATTGTGGTAAACTGTGGTCAGTGTCATGAGACAAAGTGTATGTGAACTGCTGTATGGAAAGTGAATTTGATCTGTAAATCTTCACCCAAATCACAATTAAAAAAAAAAAAGAAACTCAGCATCCCTTAAGCAATGACTACCATTCACCCATCCCCCTAGTCCCTGGTAACCACTAATAACTTTTAGTCTCTATTTATTTACCCGTCCTAAATATTTCATGTAAGTGGGATCATACAATATTTGTCCTTTTGTATCTGACTTAGTATTTCCAAGGGAGCTCTGGTAGTGTAGTGCCTAAGACGTTTGACTGCTAACCAGAAGGCTGGCAATTCAAACCCACTATCCACCCTTCCGAAGATAGTGCCTCAGAAACCTGAGGAAAGTTTGGTATTCGTCAAATTGACTTGAAGGCTGTAAGGGTTTTTTTTTTTTGGTTATATACCCAGAAATGGAATTGCTGGGTCGTATGGTAATTTTATGTGTAACTTTTTGAGGAAGCACCAAACTGTTTTCCACGGCAACTGCACCATTTTACATTCCCACCAGCAATGCAGGAGACTTCCAGTTTTTCCAGCACTTATTCTTTCTTGGTTTTCTAAGAATCAGAAACACCAAACCTGCTGCTATCAAGTCAATTCCAATTCAAAGTGACCCCATTGGGTTTCCAAGATGGTAAATCTTTATGGAAATAGATTGCCCCATCTTCATCTTCCTTCCATGGTGTAGCTGGTAGGTTTGAACCACCAATCTTCTGGTTACCAGTCAAAAGCCTTAGGCACTGTGCCACCAGAGCTCCTTTTTCTAAAAATAACCCTTATAATTTATACACCTTTCTCTATTTGGGAGGTTAATAATTTTTCATATGTTCCTTGGCTGTTTATAGTCTAAAAAGTTGGTTTCAAAGGTGCTTAGATGATTAAGCAAATACAGTGTTTTGCTTTTTTAAGTATGTGAACCAAATTTGCCACAAGTCATATTCTTTAAAACCTTCCAGAAGGAGAAACGAGGTATATGAGTAATAAACTTCAGTATATAATTGTATTTGTTTGTTTGTTTGTTTGATGGAGCGAAGTGATACTTTATTTATTTATTTATTTTATTGTGCTTTAGGTGCAAGTTTACAGAGCAGAGTTTGTTTTACATTCAACATTACATGTGACCTCCTCTAACTTTACAAGAGGGAAACCAAAAACCAAACCAACCCCTCATTGGGTTTCTGAGTGGGTATCACTATGTACGGAAGTAGATTGCCCAACTTCCCTTCCAAGAAGTGGCTGGTGGGTTTGTACCACCAGCCTTTCTGGTTAGCAGTCAAATGCCTTAGGTACTAGGCCACCAGAGCTCTCTCACAAGAGGGAAGGAGAATCATTACCAGCATCAACAGCCCAACGGTGATTCCTGTGGGGCAAAGGTCAGACATATCTCTTCTCTCCAGCGTTTTTTTTTTTTTTTTTTTTTAAATATCAATTCTTGCACTACCTGTTCCTTCCAGTCCCTCTTAGGGACTTCTATGCTGAATTCAGTAATTTGTTGCAATGGCCACATAGAACTCATAGATCATACTCACAGTTAGGGAGATTATTAGGAAAATACCAGGTTACAATTAGGTTCAGGAACACTTAGTGACCCCAAGTGATGGAGTAAAGTTGTCCCACAGGGTGTTCTAGGCTGTATCTTTATTATTATTTTTAAGAGCTTATTTTACATTCAACTTTATGTGTACATTTAGTTTCACTCCCCATTTACCCTGTTCAGCCCAAACCTAGTCTCCTCCCCTTCTATCCCGTAACCCTCCCCCTGTGGCCCTCATATTTATGCAATCCTGTTTGTCCTACATATCCTCAATTTGAATGTTGGTCCTCTGGTGCCCCATGGACCCCATCTGATCCTCTCAGGTGTTTATGTGTTTATCTGTAGCCTGGTGTTTGGTGTTAATTGTAATACAGTATCGCAGTATTGTGGACACCTTGGTTGGTATTAGCAACTGTCATCTATCTCTTACATGCACAATTCAGTGTCTTCCCATTTCCTAATGTTATCATGGTGGTCACAGATACTTTCCATATATCCCTCCCCTTACCAGCATAAGGGATGTATTACCATAGAGTATGTGGGTACTGTCATCCAGGGTTAGTGGTCTGCGTGTACATCTTGTTAACTTATTGGGCTGAGAGCCAGCCCCTGGGGGTGCATTTTATTCCAGGTATAGAATGTATCCCAGGGCTATAGTATTTGGGGGGTCTCATCAGATTTCATCTGATCAGTAATTCTGATCATTATTGAGTTTTTGGATTTTGTTCCACATTTTTCCTCTCACTCTATCCAGGATCTCCAGATTTGATTCCTTTCCTAAGTGGCTGGGATTGGTAGCTGGGCACCATCTAGTTCTTCTAGTCTCAAGGACCATCGTGTCCTAGGGCTCATTGCTTCCAAATGCCCTTGTTTTTTTTTTTTTTTTT
>NW_006921614.1:18135407-18148746 GCF_000298275.1 Orycteropus afer afer
GTGTCCCCCAGTACTGTGGTCCTAAGTCGGGAGATCTATTGGATCTCTCTCCCATTGTGTCTAGGTGTCTGTGAGGGATTACTCTGTGTCTGTCTTCTATTGTTTCTGTAAGGATTGTAGGTATTTTGTATCACTGGTGTCTGTGCAAGATTAGCCTCAGCTGAATCTATCTTTGGTCTAGAGTATATTCCTGTTCACTGACCCCATCTGATCCTCTCAGGTGTTTATGTGTTTATCTGTAGCCTGGTGTTTGGTGTTAATTGTAATACAGTATTGTGGACACATTGGTTGGTATTAGCAACTGTCATCTATCTCTTACGTGCACAATTCGGTGTCTTCCCATTTCCTAATGTTATCATGATGGTCACAGATACTTTCCATACATCCCTCCCCTTACCAGCATCAGCACGTGGGCCCCAACTTGCCTAAAGTTAATCCTTCCCCTTTCTTCTCCATTCCAGTAACCTACAAAGTGAGTTCCCTTTCCCAAGCAAACCCTTCTTTGTCTTTTTACAGTAATGGGCTCATACAGAATTTGTCCTTCTGCAGTTGACTTATTTCACTCAGCATAACATCCTCCAGGTTCATCCATGTTGTGAGATGATTCACATATCCCTCATTGTTCTTTAATGTGTAGTATTCCATTGTGTGAATGTACCATAATTTGGTTATCCACTCATCCGTTGATGGGCATTTAGGTTGTTTCCATCTCTTTGCTATAGTGAATTGTGCCATGATGAACATAGGTGTACATATGTCTGTTCCTGTGCTGTCTCTCACCTCTTTAGGATATATTCCTAGTAATGGAATTGCTGGGTCAAATGGTTCTTCTATTTTCAGTTTTTTAAGGAAATGCTATACCATTTCCCACAATGGGTGTACCATTTTACAATCCCATGAGCAGTGCACAAGAGTTCCAATCTCTCTGCAGCCTCACCAGCATTTGTTATTTTCTGACCTGTTGAACTTTGCTATTATTGCTGGGGTGAGGTGATATCTCATTGTTGTTTTGATTTGCATCTCTCTAATGATTAATGATCATGAGCAATTTCTCATGTGTTTGTTGGCTGCCTGTATATCTTCTTTGGTGAAATGTCTGTTCAAGTCTTTTGCCCATTTGTGAATTGGGTTATTTGTCTTTTTGGTGTTGAGGTGTTGAAATGGGTGTATTCTTTACCAAAGCAGATCTCCCAAGGAGTCACTGGGTGGGTTCAAATTACCAGCCTTTCAGTTAGCAGCTGAGTGCTTAAGCCTTGCATTACCAAGACTCCTTTGGCATTGAGTTCTTGACTGAAGTTTTATTGGAAGCCCTTGAATCTCCTTCAGAAACCTCAGTGTGGGCTGGGGGATAGAGAGAGTTCAGCTTCTTATTCTTATGTGTCCAAGGAAGATCCTTTACCTATGGCAATTTTAAATGGTTTAGTTTTGCTTGAACCAAATATACCATATTTTTCATATGTGATTTTTTTTTTCATTTAATTCTGTGTGAGTTTCACATTTTTAAGTTTGAAACCATTTGAATTTATGTATATAAATAAGTATAGCTCTGTGTCCTTACTACTGTATTATCTCCTTGTATTTGTTTGCTAAATTTTGCTTAGTAGTTATTTTTATATATAGGAATGTCTCATTGTGCTTTGCTTTATTGCACCTTGGAAATGGTGCATTTTTTAAGAATTGAAGGTTTGTGGCAACCCTGTGTTGAGCACCATCTTTCCAACATCATGTGCTTGCTTCATGTATCTGTGTCATATTTTGACAGTTCTCATAATATTTCAAACTTTTTCTTAATGCTATTGCACATTTAATAGACTACAGTATAGTGTAATCATAACTTACATATACACTGGAAAACTGAAAAATTAGAGTGATTTACTTATTGCGATACTCGCTTTATTACAGTGGTCTAGAACTGAACCTGCTGTATTTCCAAAGTATGCCTGTAATAAATTAGTTGGAATTTTATTCATTTTATAGTTTAAGATCTTGTGGACAGGAATTTTAAGTTGATCAAATGTATCCCTGCCAACTAAATACATGGCTACATTTTTTATCCTCTTTAGCTGCTTCAAATTCCTAGTACAAATGAGAGGGGGAAAATGAAGCATACATACATAAAGAGATAATACAGTAAACAGTCAGTGCTGCTTTGTCATTTATAGTGTAAAATATTGATTCCTTAATATAGAAAGTAATTCAGGAAAGTTTTCACAAAGCAAGGAAGGAGATAAGTCTTCATGCTTAAGGTGCTATTTCAGAGAGTAGAGAAAGCCTATATAGGTCTCTTGGCAAAGCTGGAGAAGGGTGATATAAAACATCTGGAGATGGTGGGCGGGAGGTGGGGCTCCTAAACCAAAAATCCTGAGCAAATAAAATTTAATCCACATAAATCTTTGCCTTTTACTATTCCCTTAACATTTCTGTGCCCTAGACTTGAGCTGTGTTAGTTTCCTCTTCACACTACAGACTTTCCATAGATGATCTCATCTAACTCAGCTGTTTCATAATCATGTAAGACCGTAATTCCCAGACTTTATCTCTTTAGCCTAGATATTATTTATAGGTTTCAGATCCATTTTCTACCATTTCCATTTTTTAAAATTCATTAATTAATTAATTCATTCATTCATTTACCTACCTACCTACCAACCAACCAACTACTTAATAGCCATTGAGTTAGAAAGCCAGGAATTTAGGGATTACTGACTCCATCTCTCACTATGCAAAGAACTAATACTTCTCCATTGAGCTCCTAAACCATCTTTTGAATCCTTTCTGCCTCTAAATTTACTATTCCTGTCCAAGTTTAACCTTTTTCATCCACTGCCCACTGCACAATTGCAGGAGCTCCCTCCCAAATATTTACTTAATCTCTAAATTCTTTTACTCATCAGCTCATCTTCCACAGAGTTTCCAGGATGGGCTTTCACAAATACAGACAAAATTACATTGTTTTTCCTTCTCATACCTCAGTGCCTCCTCATTACCTAGAGAATGAAACCAAATTCCTTAGGCAGTTGTTTTTAAAGGGTTTTGATCTCTCCCTTTTGCCTCCTTCTTTCATTACATTCATCTCCCCCACTCTAGTACCCTGTCACCTAGTCCAGTCATCACTCATCTTTTTTTGAACATTGTTTAGTATTTGTTCATTTATTCAACAAATGTGCATTCAGCACCACCCTACCACATTCTGCTTGAAGAACATTTATCATTAGCTTGTACTATACTGTCTATCTGGAATGCCTTTTTGTTAGTCTCAACTTGATAATCTCAACTTTGATCATCCTTTAGAGCCCATCTCAGATGTTCAAAGGTCTTACTCTATTGAAAACCTTTCATGACTGCCTTTGTCCATTCTCCCACATTACAAAATGGGCCATATCCTCTTTGTTCCTGTGATGCTTTGTTCACACCAGTAGAATAGCATGTAACACATTGCATTATGGTTAGTTTAAGGTAGAGATAGTTGTTTTTTAGCTTATAAATTCTTTACAAATATTTTTTTATTAAATATCTTACCTTTATAAAAGAATAGATATTATGTAGATGTAAGCTATAAAGAGTAATAAAAGAAACACATGTATACCCAACACCAAGTTTAAGAAATAAAGCATTGTTACCAGGGCCCTGGAAGCCTCCTTTACATCACTCTCCTTTGTATGGGTGGTCACTTCTGAAGTTTGTGGTTTCTAAGTAATAGTTTAATCCTACTTGTTTTTTACTTTTATATAGTATAAATGGAATTATACTATATATATTCTTCTATGGCTTGATTTTTTTCCACTCAATATTATGTGTTTGAGACTTGCTCATGTTGATGCAAGCAGGTTATGCTAGGTTTATAAAACTAATTAGGGGATCTCTTCCATTTTTTCTTTCTCTGAAAGAATTTGTATAAGATTGGGATTATTTGTGTCTTGAATATTTCAAAGACCTTCTTTGGTAAAGGAGCTCTGATAGCTTAGTGCCTAAGGCATTTGACTGTTAACCAGAAGGTTGGCAGTTCAAACCACCTAGCCACTCCTCGGAAGGAAGGTTGGGCAATCTACTTCTGTAGCGAAACCGCTGCGGAAACCGAAGAAGGGGTCGCCATGAGTTGGATCCAACTCCACAGCAGTGTGCTGTGTTTTGCATTCCTTGTAAAACTTAAGCCTAATATTTTGAGTGTGTGTGTGTGTGTTTGCGTGTGTGTATGTGAGATGATTTTTAATGACTGTTCCATTTCTTTCATGGTTATAGGATTATCCACTTTTTTTTTTCTTCACGTTACTTGTGGTCATATATATTTTATAGGATTTTGTGCATTTTGCTTGTCTTCAAATGTATTGGCCTTTCTTCCTAGTCTTAGCCTGGAAGCTCCATTGAAATCTGTTCAGCATCATAGCAACGCATTAGCCTCCACTGACAAATAGGTGGTAAGATAGCATGAGGTGCATTGGTACACTGGCTGGGAATCAAAGCCAGGTCTCTTGTGTAGAAGGCAAAACTTCTACCACTGAACTACCACTACCCTCATTTGTGGTTAACGCCTTTTTATTTAATATTTGGTAATTTATTTAATATTAATATTTACTTATATTTAATTATCTATTTAATATTGTGGAAACTCTGGCAGCATAGTGCCTAAAGCACTTGACTGCTAACCAGGAGGCTGGCTGTTCAAACCCAACAGCCACTCCTCGGAAGAAAGCTTGGGCAATCTACCTCTGTAGTGATGATGCCTCGGAAACCCAAGGAGGGGTCACTATGAGTCAGGTCCGACTCGACGGCACAAAACAACAACAACAACATTTAATATTGTTTGTATTTTCATTCTTTTTTGGGGGGGTTGGTCTTGCCAGGGTCTTTTTCAGAGAACCAACTTTGGCTTTACTGATCTCATCTCCTTACATACTTATTTATTGCTGCAGTAATTTTTAATGTTACCTTAATTGCTTTATTCATGTTGCTCATTGCCTCTAAACTTTTTTGCCCTCTTAATGTGAACATTTTAAGGCTATTCATTTTCTTCTAAGTATCTCTTCAGCTGTATCTGTGTGTTTTAACATATGGTATTCTAATTATTATTTAGTTTTGTATTTCTTTAACACAAAAATTATGTAAAAATGTGATTTTAGATTTCCAAATTGAAGGAAAAGAGTAGTAGTGGAAGTTAGTTTTCTCTTGTTAGAGAATTGTAACTTACTTGTTTTGAGGTCAGAGAATATCATACTTCTAAAATTTGTTGGGATTTACTTTGTAGACTGATACATGGTCAGTTATCTTAAATACTGAGTACTGCATTCTAGACAGGCATACCTTGTTTCACTGTACTTTGCTTTATTGTGCTTGGCAGAAACTGTTTTTTTTTTTTTTTTTTTTACAAATTGAGGTTTGGCAACCCTGCATTGTGCGTCTTTTGGCACCATTTTTCCAACAACATATATTCGCTTTGTGTCTCTGTGTCACATTTTGGTAATTTTTTTGGTAGTTTTCACAAAACTTCAGGAATTTTCGCACACTTCATAGACTACCCACCCATCCACTGCCATTGAGTCAATTCCTACTCCTAGCAACCCTGTAGGACAGAGTAGAACTCCCCACAGGGTTTCCAAGGCTGTAAATCTTACAGAAGCAGACTGCCTCATCTTTCTCCCGCAGAGCAGCTGGTGCGTTCAAACTGCCAACTTTTTGGTTAGCAGCTGAATGCTTTAACCACTGTGCCACCAGAGCTCCTTATTGGACTTCAGTATAGTATAAATATAACTTTTATATGCACTGGGAAATAAAAAAATTTGTGTGACTCACTTTACTGCAGTATTCACTTTATCACAGTGGTCTGGAACTGAACCCACAATATCTCGGAGTTATGCCTGTATGTATCTGTTAGATCAAGTTTATGATTTGCGTTGTCCAGTCTTCTATATTAAAGTCTTTCTGTCATTTCTCTCTGTCTACTTTTAGATATTTTCTTTGTCTCTAGTATTCTATACTTTTCACTATGATGTGACTCTTGATAAGAATCCCCCCTCCCTCACTCTGATACCTTTAATCAATTCTGGAAAATTCTGAGCTATTATCTCTTTGAATAATTCTCTCCTACAAGACTTCTGTTGGATGCATGTTGGACTATGTCACTCTGTTCTCCATGTCTTTTAAAATTGTATTTCCTTTTTGCTTTCCTCATTAATTGTCTGTGCTGATTAGGCATCATTTCTTTAGCTTTCTCTTTTCATTTACCATTTCTTCATTTGTGTCTCATTTTGCTATATAATATGTCTACTGAAATCTTATTTCAATTGTTTCTTATATATAAAAATTCATTTTACCTTTTGTTATTAAGGGAAATGATTTATTTAATATGGGCTGGTATAATTTCAAATATAAGTAGAAGAGATGCTGATAGTAAAGTTTGTTTTTACTGGTGCCCCTCAGATCATTCTGTGTAAGTAGCCAAAATAAAATAGTCAGTCGTCAAATATAAGACTACCCATATTAAGAAGATTGGAGCAAGTAAATGAAGCATAATTAGTGCATATAAGGTAGTTAACTTGAACATTAAAAAAAAAAAAAAATACACAAAAGGAATGAACCCCTGTAGTTTTGGGTATGATAAAAAAATTAGGTTAGAACTACTTTGGGAGATGAAATAAGTAAGGAAGGACAGCTGGAAACATTGTCTTTCTGTTTCATCCGTATTTCTTCTACAATTTTCTTTTTCATTTTAATAGTGCCAGCTGTAATAGGAATTAGGAGTTAATTTATTTTTTTTAACTAATGAATTACTTGGCATTTATTTTGCCCATGTTTGACTAATAGTCATTCAGTAACATAAGAGAATGTCAGTTTGCCATCTGTCCTGCTATTTGTAAAGAGTTAAAAAAAAAAAAAATTTTGACTTAACCTAGTTATCTACGTTCCTAATTATAGATTGATTAGCTTATCTCTACAGAGATGGTTAAATAAAATCTTTCTGCTTTTGAACTGAAAACAGCAATTTATTTTGTTATTTTTTATTTTTCTTTCCTCAGAAACATACCTTTTTAAAATGAATTTTTACCAAAAAGTTTTTAAAATAATAAATATTTAAATTAGAAACATTAAAACATAATACAATAGTGATTTTTTTTTTTTTCCTTTTTTAAGTAAAAGTAGTTGAAGACTATAGAAGTTACATGCACATTCTATCTACTTGGAGGCCTATCTTCTCTAGATCCTGCCCATTGTGAACATTTGCTCTGACATATTGTTGTGGTTGTTGTTAGGCGCTGTTTAGTTGGCTCCAACTCATAGTGACCCTGTGTACAGCAGAATAAAACACTGCCTGGTCCTGTGCCAGACTCGCAATCCTTGCTATTCCTGAGTCCATTGTTGCAGCCACTGTGTCAATCCATCTCATTGAGGACCTTCCCCTTTTTCATTGACCTTCAACTTTACCAAGCATGATATCTTTCTCCAGGGCATGGTCCCTTCTGACAACATGACCCAAATAGGTGAGACGAAGTCTGGCCACTCTTCCTTTCAAGGAGCATTCTGACTGCACTTCCTCCAGGACAGATTTGTTAATTCTTCTGGCAGTCTGTGATACTTTCAGTTTCTTTGCCAACACCACAACTCAAAAGCTGTAAGATAGGTGGGGCTTTTGGATAGAAGTATGCCTTTGGGTAGACGTGTTGTTGCCAGGAAAGATGAAACAATGGATTATCATAAGTAGTATTTCCCCCCACATCTAATATGCTGCCTCCTAAAATATTCCTTACTTTCCTGATTTATTGATATGCCTTAAAATGTTCTCCCCAGTTTTGATACCTGGGAATTTAGTAAGTCTGATGACATACATTTCTCATTACATAGTTATTGAATTGTCAACATTTCTTTCTCTGTTTTTTAAGAAAGATAGAATATTTCCATTAGAGACATCAAGTCTGAAAGGTGATATGCCTTCCCTTTTCTATGCAGCCTTCCCCAGCCCCCTGATTAGAACTAAGCACTCCCTCTCTACTTTCTTAAGGAGCTCTGGTAGCGTAGTGAATAAGGCATTTGACTGCTAACCAGAAGGTCAGCAATTCAAACTCACCAGCCAGCCGCTCCACAGGAGGAAGATGAGGCAATCTACTTCCTTAAAGATTTACAGTCTTGGAAACCCGGTGGGTTTGCTGTGAGTCAGAAACAACTCAATGGCAGTTGGTATGGTTTTTGCTTTTATTCTCTGCTTCCTTAGCAACTGTATTCCTTCATATTGTTTTATAAATGGTTTATTTTCTTCTTTATTAGACTAATTTCTGTAATAACAAGTTTTCTTGTTTTGTTTTCCATTTAACTTTTCGTTACTACAGATAGAGATTTAATGATGAATGGATCTCACCCTTAAATTTCATGCAGGAATTAAGCAAGCTCCATTAATATTTATGTTCAGCAGTTAGTGTAAACAAGATGAGTGAAAATAGGGCAATCGAAATATTAGTAATAACAGCTAGCATTTATTATATGCTAAACAATTTCATGAATAAACTTTTTAAATTTCCACAATAACACTTATGCAATGAGTACTACACGACAGATTAAACATGTTTAGAGATATTAAGTAATATGACCACGTTCATACAAATAGGAAGTGATAGAGCCAGAAATTGATTCCATGAGCCCAAAGGCAAGGCTTCTAACCATACTATACCCACTCTTCACTTACTGACATAATTAGGTTCCAAAGACCAGGTCATTATGAGAAAATTGACATTATGTAAAAATGGAGGGTTTTTTTTTTTTTCTTTCTGTTTTTAGACCATCCATTTGCCTGACTCTTTTTAACTTAGGAAATAAGATCATAGCATAGTAGCAACTAAGATTTACTGATGTCCTCATCACTGTGACAAGTCCAGTTATGGATTCTTCCTCTGTAGAGAAGGAGGCTTGCTAGTATTACATTGTGTTAATTATTACAGCTTTATTGTCTTGAAATCATGTAGTGTGAGTCTTCCACCTTTATTCTTCTTTTCAATGTATCTTACCTATTTTAGGTCTTTTTCATTTCTACACAAATTTTAAAATTAGCTTGTGAATTTCTACAAAAGAAGGCTTTTCAGAATTTCATTGAATTTGAGAAGTTACTACATCTTAACAATATTGATCCTTTCTATGAATTTGTTTTCCTTACCTTACTTCACCTCAGTTTACATTACCTTACCAGCTGTTGTTGAGTAGATTCTGATTCATGTATATCAGAGTACAACTGTGTTCTATTGGATTTTCAATGGCTGTCTTATTGGAAGTAGATTGCCAGGTTAGGTCATCTTTAGTGTCTTTCAGTGTTTTGAAGTTTTCAGTAGAGATTTTGCATATCTTTTTTAAAATTTATTTGTAGATATTTTATGTTTTTTCTATGTTTGTTTCTGTTTTAAGTAGTTTATTTTATTGTTGTTGCTGAGAATATCCACAGCAGAACATATACCAGTTCAACAATTTCTACATGTATAATTTAGTAACATTGATTATAGTCTTCAAAGTGTGCAACCATTCTCACCCTCCTATTCTGAATTGTTGCTCCTTTACTGTTTTTTTGTTTTTGTTTTAAGAAGATGTCAGGAGACATTTTTGGTTTAAGGTCTAAAGATTGCCTCAGGGTAGTAGTTTCTGGAGTTCATCTAGAGTCCTTTGGATTCTGTGAGAATTCAACATTTTCTGCATTTTCCTCATTTCAATCTGGGTTCTTCCATAGACTGTTGATCAAAATGTTCAGTAATGTTAGCTGGGCATGATCCAGTTCTTTTCTCATGACAGAGGAGGAAGTTGTTCATGGAGGCAGTTAATCACCCATTCCCTTTCCTCCTCCTATTACTGACTATCCTCCTTCCTCTTTTGATGTATGTAGGTGAATACAGACCAGTTGTACCTTAAATGACCATTTACAAGTTTTTAAGATGCCAGACACTACACAGTGAACTAGGAGACAGAACAGAAGCACTAAATGTGTTAGTAGGAAAAGTAATAGGAATGTACCATGATACCATGACCCTAAACCTCCAAACCAAGGAACTAAATTCTATGAAGTATTTGATGGTACATATGCAGCCTCTTTTTGGTTGTTGTTGTACATGTATCTATCACATGCAACTTTTGCCAATTAAACTTTTTACTGGTCTACAACTCATTGACAACAATTACAATAATCACCTGTACAAATGCAAAAAGCATGTGGAGGAAGCATCCTCCTCTGACCTCCTCTGACTTCACAAGGGGAAGAAAGCATCACCATCAGCAGCCCAAGGCTGATTCCTATGAGGCCAAACATGCCACCACCCTCCAGCCTCTTTACCAGTTCTGACACCAGCCATCCTTCCCTCAGCACTCACTATTTCTCTGCTAGATTCAATAATTCATTGCAGTGGCCACACAGAACTCACAGACAATAATCACAATTATGGGATTTATTAGGTAAGCAACAGGTTACAATTCAGGTTTAGGCACACACTGTATACAGTTCTTCGATCAGAATACCCTCCCCTCTGCAGTGCCAGAAGATCACCACTTTTTGGCCCTAGACCTCTTGGCCTGGCCTCCGCCCTGCTTAGGCAAGTGTTACAGAGCTCTTTTAGCTCTACTGATAGGTACACCTCAGTATACTCCATTCTTCCAGCAAGCCTCTTCCTGCCCAAAGGGACTCAGCTTTCTTATTCCATGGGCCAGCAAGCCCTCTGCTCTGTTTCGTGCAGGTCTTGGTTCTGCAGCTGCTGCTGCCACCATCTCTCTGTTGTCTCTCTGCCATCTCTCTGCTGTCTCTATCCCATCATTGCACTGCAGTGATCTCAAGTCCAAGGACACACTCCACTCCCCACTCTTCTCATCAAAATGAGGAAAATGCAGAAAATTTTGAATTCTCACAGAATCCAAAGGACTCTAGATGAACTCCAGAAACTACTACCCTGAGGCAATCTTTAGACCTTAAACCAAAAATGTCTCCTAATAGCTTCTTAAAACAAAAACAAAAAAACAGTGATATCCTCTTTTTCTGCCTCTGAGATGGCTCATTTAAGCCTACCAAGATGGCAAAACTGACCAATCCTCACATTAGTGTTTCATGTACCTTATTTTCACAGTCCCATTCCCCCAAGAGAGTCATGTATGTACCTTATTTACATTATTAGCAAGCTATCCAATCCTCTTGGTGGGCCACAACACCTTATATTTGCATAGTCCCACTCAATCTTTGGTAGGAGTCACAAAGTCTGTGGCTAGAAAAGCCATATCAAGTAATTCACTGCACCAGAGCAACCCTACCCTTAATCAATCAAAATTATTTTTCCATCACTGCACACTGTAAGTCAGTACTCCCTAAGCAATAACCCTCCCTTTCTCCCCCTTCCCATTCTAGGTAACGATTATACATTAAAGTATAATACATTTGCCTGTTCTTGTCTTTATGTATGCGTGAATTCATACAATATTCATCCTTTAGTAATTAACTTATTTCAAGCAGCATATTTTCAAAAGAAGCTCTGATGGCACAGTGGTTAAGTGCTCAACTGCTAACTAAAAGTCAATGGATATAACCTACGAGCTGCTCCATAAGAGAGATATGTGCCAGTCTGCTTCTGTAAAGATTTACAGCATTGGAAACCCTGTAGGGGTTCTACTATGTTCTATCAGATCACTATGAGTTGGAATTTACATAATGGCAATTGGTTTTGGTTTGAATTTCTTCAAATTCCATCCAAATTGTAGCATTCGTTTATCTTTCTGAGTTGTTATACACACCATATTTTATTTATCCATTAATCTGTTGATAGACATTTAGATTGTTTCCATCTTTTGGCTATTGTGGATAGTGCTACAGTGAAAATTGGTATACGTGCCTCTGTCTGAGTCGCTGTTTTAAAGTCATTTGGGTATATAGCTAGGAATAGAATTTCTGACTCATATAGTAGTTCTATTTTGAGTTTCTAGAGACATTACAGCAATGTTTTCCACATTTACTCTACCATTTTGCATTCCCATCAGGAAGGGATGAGGAGTCAGCTGCAGGGATCCAGGTGAGGAGAGGGAACCCAGGCCATGCCCCACAAGCAGCAAGGTGGGAAAGTGGGAGAAAGGAGAGTAAAACGGCTAGGAGGACCAGGACAGAGCAAGGAGGCAGCCACGGGGATCCAGGTGAGGGAAGGGAACCCAAGGCCATGCTCCACAAGTGGCAAGGCAGGAAAGTGGGAGAAAGGAGAGTAAAAAGGCTAGGGGGCCAGGACAGAGCAAAGAGTCAGCCACAGGGATCCAGTTAAGGAGAGATTGGAGAATTTTCCAACAGCTAAGGGAGAGAAACTTGTCTGTCGGTTTGTCCTACTGTGGTGACATGTTGCTATGAGTCTTGAGGCTGTGCCACTGGTGTTTAAAACCCAGCAGGGTGCACATGGTACACAGGTATCAGCCTGGCTTGCAAACTAAGACAGACTAGGAAGAAGGAAGAGGCCATCCACTTCTCAAAGAATTGGCCAAACCTTATGAATAGCAGAGAAAGATATATTACTGCGCAACTTTATGAATAGTCTGGAAACATTGTTTAATACAGAGGAGGAGGATGAGTCACTTAGCTTAGAAAGCTCTCAAAATAGGACTGGGAAAGAACTGCATCATCAGAGCAAAACCAGCCTTACTCGTATGGATAAGGTAAAGTGTTCAAGACCTCCATTTGCTGATGTGGCACCACTCAAATTGAGGAAAAACAGCTGCAAACATCCACTAATAATCGGAACATTCAAAGTATGAAGTATGAATCTAGGAAAACTGGAAGTTGTCAAAAATGAAATGGAACACATAAAGATTGATATCCTAGGCATTAGTGAGCTAATAGACTGGTTGTGGCCATTTTGAATCAGACAACCATATGGTCTACTATGCTGGGAATGAAAGTTTAAAGAGGAATGGCATGGCATTCACCATCACAAATGATGTTTCAAGATCTGTCCTGAAGTACAGTGCTGTCAGTGATAGGATAATATCCATACACCTACAAGGAAGACCCGTTAATACGACTATTATTCAAATTTATGCACCAGCCACCAAAGCCAAAGATGAGAAAATTGAAGATTTTTATCAACTTCTACAGTCTGAAATTGACCGAACATGAAATCAGGATGTATTAATTATCACCTGTGACTGGAATTCAAAAGTTGAAAACAAAGAAGAATCACTGGTAGTTGGAAAATTTGGCCTTGGTGACAGAAATAATGCTGGAACTCATATGGTAACTTTTCCAAGACCAACAACTTATCCATCGCAAACACCTTTTTTCAACAACACAAATGGTGGCTGTACACATGGACTTCACCAGATGGAACACACAGGAATCAGATTGACTACATCTGTGGCAAGAGGC
>NW_006921614.1:18149620-18150350 GCF_000298275.1 Orycteropus afer afer
GATTGCAGCAGTATATTGACAGAGAACTTCCAGAGGTGTAAGCTGGATTCGGAAGAGGACGTGGAACAAGGGATATCATAGCTGTTGTCAGATGGATCTTGGCTCAAGGCAAAGAATACCAGAAAGATGTTTACTTGTGTTTTATTGACTATGCAAAGGGATTTTATTGTGTGGATCATGACAAAGTATAGGTAACATTAAGAGAATGGGAATTCCCAAACACTTGATTGTACTCATGAGAAACCTGTTCATTGACCTGGACGCTTTTGTTAGAACAGAACAAGGGGACACTGCATGGTTTAAAACCACAAAGGGAGTGTGTCAGGGTTGTATCTTTTCCCCATACTTATTCAATCATTATGCTGAGCAAATAGTCCAAGAAGCTGGACTATGTGAAGAAAAATGTGGCATCAGGATTGGAGGAAGCATTATTAACAGCCTCAGATACGCTGATGATACAACTTTGCTTGCTGAAAGTGAGGATGACTTGAGGCACGTACTGATTAAGATTGGAGAATACAGCCTTCAGTATAAAGAAAACAAAAATCCTCACAACTGGACCAATAAGCAGCATCACATCATGTTGTCAGAAGGGACCATTCTCTGGAGAAGAATGTCATACCAGAGCTCCTATGCCATATATTAGGGCCCTTAAATTTGCCCCTAGATCTTTCTTGAGGAACTGTATAGTTTTAGGTTTCACATTTAAGTCTTTGATCCATCTGGAGTT
>NW_006921614.1:18151477-18153746 GCF_000298275.1 Orycteropus afer afer
TGTCTGTGTGACTTTATGTAAGTTGTGTGTTTCTAGAAATCTGTCTATTTCTTCTAGATTTTCAAAGTTGTTGGAGTACAGTTCTTCATGTTATTATTGTTGTTATGTGCTGTTGAGTCAGACCCAACTTATAGTGACCCCTCCTTGGGTTTCCAAGGTGGTATCACTACAGAAGTAGATTGCCCCACTTCCTTCCAAGGAGTGGCTGGTGGCTTTGAACCACCAGCCTTCTGGTTAGCACTCAAGTGACTAAAGCACTATGCTTGTAGAGCTCCTAGTATCTTGGTATTATTCTTTTTATTTCAGTTGTTTCTGTTGTGATGTTGTCCATTTAGTTTCTTATTTGTGTTATTTGTATTCTCCTCCTCTTTTCCTTTGTTAAATTTGCCCATGGTTTGTCAATTTTATTGATCTTTTCAAAAAAACAATTTCTAGTCTTGTTGATTTTTTTTTATTGTCCTTTTTCCTGTCTCATTGATTTCTGGTCAAATCTTTATTATTTCCTTTCTTTTGGTGACTGTAGGCTTTCCTTGCTCTTCTTTTTCTAAGTGTTGGAGATGTTGGCTTCAAGTGTTGATTTTGGCTCTTCTTTTTTGATATGTGCATTTATTGCTATAAATTGGCCTCTGATCACTGCTTTTGCTTTGTCGCAAAGATTTTGCTATTTTGTGTTTTCATTCTTGTTTAATTCAAGGACTTTTTGAATTTCATTTTTTATTTCTTCTCTTACCCAGTCTTTCTTAATGAGGGTGTCTTTCAGTTTCCATGTGTTTGTTCTTTTTCTGTGGATCTTTCTATTCTTGATTTCTCATTTGATAGCATTATGATCTGAGAACATGCTTTGCAGTATTTCAATCTTTTAAAATTTATTAAAGATTGGTTTATGGCCTAACATATAGTCTATCCTGGAAAATGTTCCATGTGCACTGGAAAAGAATGTGTATTGTGCTGTTGTTCGGTAAAGTGCTATGTAGATGTCGATAAGGTCCAGTTGGTGGATTGTATTGTTTAGTTTTTCTGCATCTTTGTTGAGTTTCTTTCCACTTGTTCTATATTTCATTGAAAGTGGTGTATTAAAGTCTCCCACTATGCTTGTGGAGTCATCTATTTGCCTTTTCAACTCTTTTAAAGTCTGATTTATGTATTTTGGTGCTCTTTCATTGGCTCCATGGATATTTACTATGGTTATATCTTTTTGTTCAATTGATCCTTTAATCATTATATCATGTCCTTCCTTGTTTTGTATAGTGCTTTTCATCTTAAAGCCAATTTGATCAAAAATTAATGTTGCCACTCCTGCTCCTTTTTGGTTGCCATTTGTTTGATATATCTGTCTCCAATTGTGTTAGGCTAGGTTTTCTAGAGAAACAAAACCGGTAAAGCGTATATATATACATATAGAGAAAGAGAAATGTATCTTAGGAAAATGGCTCACAGACTTATGGAAGTTGTTAAGTCCCAAGTTCTTGGATCAAACGTTAAGCTGGAGGCTTTTCCCGACTCACGTACCTGCAGGGACTGATGACCTCAAGGTTGGCAAGCAGTACTGGCTGTTGACTCCAATGATGAATCCAAGATCTCCAGGCCAAATGGTGGATTGTTCTCTCACAGACATTTGTAGGCAGCATAACAGGATCCCAATCCACAGAAGAGTATCTCTTATCCCAGGATGTCCATAAATATATTGGAAGCATGCCACACCCCTAGGTAAACTCCTTTTCAATAGATTGGCTATTCAAACATACATCTGATCCCATCATGGGAATAACCCACATCACAATTGCTTAAACCACACAGAATTGTGTCCAGCCAAGTTGACACACAACTCCAACTATTACACCAATCTTTGATTTTCAGTGTATTTTTGTCTTTGTCTCTAAGGTGTGTCTCTTTCAAACAGCATATTGATGGCTTATGTTTTCTTATCCAGCCTGCAGCACTCCATCTCTTGGATGGTGCATTTAATCCATTAACATTCATGTAATTATCGACAAGTGTGAATTTGTTGGTGTCATTTTGTTAATGTGTTTTTCATGGTGATCCTGGTTTCTTTGTTCCATATAATAATTCTGTGCTCTGCTCATTATGTTTGTGAATCATATTATCATTTCCTCTGTTGCTATTGTTTTAGTGTTTGCTGAGTATTCGTGCTTGTCCTCTTTTTTATTGTGATGTGAAGGTTTATCTTTTTTTTTTTTTGAGGTTACTCTTTGACTTATCATTTTCTCCCCTAGTTTAGAACAGTCCATTCTATCTTGCAACACTGTTG
>NW_006921614.1:18153846-18157725 GCF_000298275.1 Orycteropus afer afer
TGCTGAATATTTGTGCTTGTCCTCTTTTTTATTGTGATGTGAAGGTTAAGGTTTATCTTTTTTTTTTTTTTTGAGGTTACTCTTTGACTTATCATTTTCTCCCCTAGTTTAGAACAGTCCATTCTATCTTGCAACACTGTTGACTTCCTCACCATTGGAAGTTCTGTAACTACACAGTATATTCCCCCTTTTTGGTTTATAATTGTCTTCTTTTGCCAATTGATGTCTCTGGTTCCTTGTTTACAATCTTGTAAGCTTATTTTATTTTGGATATGTCCATAGCTGTAGTTTCTTGGTTATGTCATGTTGTGTATTAATGGTCAGTTGTTGTTTGCTGTTATTGGTTCAAAGGACTTCCTTTAGTATCTCTTGTAAGGTTGGTCTGGTTTTAACAAATTCCCTTAATTTCTGCTTATCTGGAAATCTCTCAATTCATATTTGAGGGACAGTTTTGCCAGGTATATAATTCTTGGTTGGAAATTTTTCTCTTTCAGTGTTTTATATATATCATCCCATTGGCTTCTCTCTTGCATGGTTTCTGCTCAGAAATCAGAGATTATTCTTATTGGTTGTCCTTTGTAATTAACTTTTCTTTTTTCCCAGGTTGCTTGCATGATTCTTTCTTTGTCTTATGTTTTGATTATTTTGATGATGGTATGTTTTGGTCATTTTTTGGGGGGGTGTATCCTGTTTGGGGTTCATTGTACTTCCTGAATAGATATATTCTCATCCTTCATCATATCAGGGAAGTTCTCTTCCGACAAACCTTGGACAATTTTCTCAGTGGTTTTCTTTTTCTCTTCCTGTTCTGGAATTCCAATGAAGCATAGGTTATTCCTTTTGATGGTATCCCATATGAACCTTTTTTCATTTTGTTTGGATCTTTTTTCTGATTGATCCCTTTCGAAAGATGTATTCAGGTGTTTGTTTTCAATCTCATTAATTCTGTCTTCCCTTGATTAAAGTCTACTCCGTTGCCCATTTAATTTGTTATCTATTTCTGAAAATTTAGTATTAATCTCCTGGACTTCTGTCTGTAGATTTTGAATCATTTCTGATTTTTCATTTATTTTGTCATTATGTTCTTGTATTTTCTTCCAGAATTTTTCTAGGGTTTTGTCTGTGTTTTCCTTCATTTTGTCTGTCTTTTCCTTGATCTGTCTCTCAATCAGTTGATAGTACCTAAATATAATTCTTTTGAATTCCTTATCAGGGAGTTCCAGTGCTGCTTCTTCCTCAGGGATGTGTTCTGAGTCTGTATCCTGCTACATTGTTTCTACCACTTTATCTTGCTTCTTTGTGTGGACTGTGATGATCTGTTGTCTCTGAGACATTGTGATGTTGTATTTTTATCTCTGTTAACTGTTTGTGAAGACCAGCTAAGGGTATGTCATGCTCTTCTTGGTGGTTGTTTATTATTGGCCTGTTGGTGGAGAAGAAAGTGGTGGCTTTCACTCAGTTTGTAAAGCTGCAGAAGGTGCAGGGGTAATTGTGTCATATGGGGACTACTGCTATCTCCCAATGAGTTAGACAAAAGTAACAATTGAATAACCATCAAAAAAGTAAAATCAAATGGACAAAAATACACCATGTAATCACACAGGAGCAATAAAGAGAAAAGAACAAAAAAGAGAAAAGAGGAAAAAGGAAAAAAAAAAAAACACAATATCTGTGGAGAGACAATAAAACAAAAAAGGTATAGTAGGAGAATAATAAAGAAAAAAATGTGAAAAATGCGAAAAGAAAACAAGTTATAGGGTTAACCACGAGAAAGAAAAAAAAATTAAAACCAGGACAGGAAAAAGCGAAAAAGCCAAAAACTAGGACTTGGGAATGGAAGACTAAAGAATAATAATAATAGTAATAATAACAATTTTAAAACAGACAAAATCAAACTAAAGAAAAAAAAAAGAGGATTCAAAGTGGAGTCTCACCAGTGAGCAGCACGCTTTATCCCTCTGACATCTAAGGACTTGGAAAACTAGGTACATCAGTTTGAATTAGGAACTTTGGTGCTCTGAACAGCTCACTGAATCAGAGTGCACTAAACACAGAAGAGCAGAATTAGAAGAAAGGCACAGGGAGATTATTTAGGAAACAGCTACTGGCGGAGGACGGATGGGAACCTGAGAGAGGCCATTGGAAACTTCCCTGGGGCAGTCACTCTCTGCCGGGTGAGGGCGGCCGCTTGACATCCCGAGCCAAGAAGACACCTTATAGCAGCATACCAGCGACCACTCCAGTATTCCACCAGGCAGGGCAAAGATCTGCGTCCAGCAGCTGATTTTGTCGGTAATATGGGTCATCTGAGTGCAGGCGCGCACGTGCACCACCGCTGAGATTCAGGCAGAGAACTCACTGCTGTGCCACGAAGGCTAGCTCCCTCCCCGCCCAGCAGGTCACAGAGTGGGCTTGGGTCAGACTGGGAGACATTGTGCTTTTCTTTGCCACAGATATCGGGACCTCAGGTCACTAGCATGTACTCCCCCGACTCCAACACAGCTGAAATTGTGCTCATCTTTGGCACCACAGGTGGGCGGTATCACAGACAAACTCCAGAGCCGGCCATTAGCAGTCTGGCGAGATTGCGTCAGCACCACGGGCAGATGGGGCAAGGAGAACAAAGAAAACGCAGCTGAGTGCAGTCCTGGGAATTTTGCCTTGGAGCCGTTATTTGGCATTCTTTAGGCTCTGTGGGGCCGTGGAGGCGGGGTCTTTGAGTGTGCCTGAAATTCGCGGAAAGTTGCCACACTTTAACAATAGGAATTTTTCCTGAGGTTGAGGTGCAGACTTGCAAATTAAATATGTCATCAATAATAGCCTGCTCAAAGCCCTAGAAACTGACTCTAGCAACATCAAGCTTTCCTTCTGCTCCCACCTACTCTGCCAATAACTTCACTCATTCAATAGAAGAAACCATGTTCAGCCAATTACCATGAAATTTCCCGTTTCGAACTGTAAACCCTCTTTATGACAAACAGAAACACATATCCACACTACACACAGTAATTCCACCATCACAAAGAAAACAGCAGAGCAACCCAACACACGTGAATCAATAATACAATAAAACACACCAGCTTCACCTTTTCAAAATATTAAACCATAAAACCAAGACAAAACACATCAACATGTAACCAGCAACTAGAGACAACCTAAAGAGACAGTGCTCTACCAGATTCCAGGAGCTTAAGAAGAGATTTTGCTTTCCAGTAACCCCAAGAACACTCCAGACCTGCACTACATGACTGAAAAGGTCCTAGTTTACACCTTCTTCTTCTTCTTTTTTTTTTTTTTTATTTTCCTCTCATGATTAACCCTGTTCCTTGTTGGTTTTTCTTTTGGTTTTGCTTTTTTTCGTTGTTTTCTTCCTTCATTATTCTCTTCCTCTATCATTTATCTCTTAGTGACCTATCCCCACATATTGCAGGTTTACCTGTTTTCTTCTTCCTTTCTCCACTTTTTCTTTTTTTGAGTCATTGTTCCTGTGTGATTTCAGGCTGTATTTTTTGTCCATGTGCTTTTAGTTTTTTTGATGGTTATTCAGTTGTAATTTTTGCCTAACTGAGTGGGAGACAGCAACGGTCCCCATAAGATACAAGTACACCCACACATCTGCAACTTCACTTACTGAGCAAGAGCCAGCACCTCCTTCTCCACCAACGGGCCAACAATAAAAACCACCAAAAAGAGCCTGAATCACCCTTGGCTGCTCTTTACAAACAATTAACAGAGATCTTTATACAATAGCACAATGCCTCGGAGACAACAGACCATCACAGCCCACACAAAGAAGCAAGATAAAGTGGTAGAAACAAGGGAACAGGATACAGACCCAGAACACATCCCTGAGGAAGAAGCAGCATTGGAACTCTCTGA
>NW_006921614.1:18158167-18158810 GCF_000298275.1 Orycteropus afer afer
GAATTCCAGAACAGGAAGAGAAAAATAAAACCACTGAGAAAATCATCCAAAATTTGCTGGAGGAGAACTTCCATGATATGATGAAAGAGGAGAACATATCCATTCAGGAAGTCCAACAAACCCGAAACAGGATAGACCCCAAAAGAAAATCACCGGCACATAACATTATCAAACTCACCAAAACCAAGGACAAAGAGAATCCTGAGAGCAGCACAGGAAAAACAAAAAGTTACATACAAATGTCAGCCAGTAAGAATAAGTTCTGACTTCTCAGCACAGACCATGCAAGCGAGAAGACAATGGAATGATATATATAAAACCCTGATAGAGAAAAATTTTCAACCAAGAATTAGAGAGCTGGCAAAATTGTCCCTCAAATATGATACTGAAATTAGGAGATTTCCAGATAAGCAGAAACTAAGGGAATTTGTTAAAACCAGACCAACCTTACAAGAGACACTGAACGGAGTACTTTGAACAGAGAACCAAAAATAACAAATAACAACCGACCATTAATACACAAGATGACATATCCCAGAAACCACAGGTATGGACATATCCAAAGTAAAATGAGCTTACAAAATTGTAAACAGGGAACCAGAGACATCAATTGGCAAGTGAGGACAACTACAAACAAAAAGAG
>NW_006921614.1:18162244-18164691 GCF_000298275.1 Orycteropus afer afer
TCCAAAAGAGTCAAAAGAGAACCTACAGATTGGGAAAAAATATTTGGTAATGACATATCTGACTAGGGACTTATCTCTAGAATTTATAGAAAACTCCAGCACCTCAATAACAAAAAGACAAACAATCCAATTAAAAATGGGCAGAAGACATGAATAGACACTTCACCAAGGAGGATATTCAATCGGCCAATAAACATATGAAGAAATGCTAATGATCACTTAGCTATTAGAGAGATGCAAATCAAAACAACAATGAGATATCATCTTGCTCCAGCACTAGTAGCAAAGTTCAACAAGAGAGAAGATAAGAAATGCTGGCGAGGATGTGGAGAGATTGGGACTGTCATACACTGCTGGTGGGACTGTAAAATGGTACATAGATTGTGGAAAGCAGTATGGCAATTCATTCAAAAGTTGGAACTAGACATACCATTTGACCCAGCTATTCCATTATTTATCCATTACTTATCTCATCTAAAGAAGTGAGAGCCATGATAAGAGCAGACATATGTACACCCATTTTCATTGCAGCACTATTTACAATAGCCAGAACATGGAAACAATCTAAGTGTCCATCAACTGAGGAATGGATATCCAAAGTATACACACAATGGAATACTTTGCAGCCCTAAAGAAAATAATGTGGAATATGCAAAACACTGCATAACGTGGATGAAATTGGAGGACATTATACTGAATGAAAGAAGTCAATCACAAAAGGACAGATATTGTATTAGTCCGTTATTGTAATAGTGAAGAAAACGTTTATCTATGGAAGGCCATTTTCTTTGTTGGTTACCAGGGTTGGGAGGGGAGGGGAGAAAATACTGTTAGATAGAGATAAATTTTGATTTGTGTGAAGAAAAGGGCAATGTATCAAATGTGAGTGATCAATATAGTGGCACTGAGGAAGAGAGAGACATAGAAAGGTACGTGGGAAATACAGACAACAAAGATGAACCCTTTTGCGCATATAGTGCGGCGTGGTCAGTGAAGGCAAACATGGTATATGGGTGGATAGATGGGCAGACAGTTTGAAATATTAGGTATGTATATGAAGTGGAGATTGCACCCAATAACATGTATAGGGTTGGCCTACAGTGGTCCAATAACTTTATGTGTATGATCTGAATTCCCAGGTGTTTTATGGGGCTGACAAGGGGCAAGGTTGTAGTCAATGCTTGGTCACAGCCAGCTACCCAGAGGGACCAAGTAGTTGAACCTGTGGGCTCGGGATCATGGTCGCAGAGGACATCAAGCTCAATTGGCATAACATACTACAGAAATCATTGTTCTACCTTCTACTATGGTGAGTAGCAACTGAGATCTTAAAAGCTTGCAAGCTGGCATCTAGAGGCAACAATGGTTCTCTCCTTGTCCAGAGCCAAGAAGAATGAAGAAAGCCAAAAATTCATGGAAACAATTAGTCCTAGCAACTGGTGCACCATCCGATCTGCAGCGTATATGACTATGAGACTAGAAGAAATAGATGGTGCTTGGCTACTACTGTCAACCACTTGGAGAAGGATCTCTGTAGGAGATACTGGATAGACAGGGAGAACAATGTGGAACAAAACTCAAAATCATTTGGGGGAAAAAAAATCATTTTTGGGGAAAAAAAAAAAGCAGGGAACAGGTTTGCTGGCCTGATGGAGCCTGGTGGAACCACTGAGACCATGGCCCCTAGCTCCCCTTCAGGTCTAGAATTGAATGCACACTTGTGGCTTCCAGCCAAACAATAGACAGGCATATGAGTTGAAAATTTACCTAAGGTAGATACAGTCCTTGAAGAGAACAAGCATGAGAGAAAGAAGGGCTGCTCAGGCACAGGGAGACAGCTCAGGGGGTAGGAGTGTATGGAGGGTTGGACACAGGAAGAGGTAGCTATTGGGAGCAAGTGGGAGGGGAGATACTGCGTTGTGCTAAACTGTGGTCAATGTCTTGAGACAAAGTGTAAGTGAACTGCTGTATGGAAAATCTATTTGCTGTGTCAATTTTCACCCAAATCACAATAATAAAAGAAAAAGAAAAAAAAAAAATCGTGGCAGGGAGGTCAGGGCACCCAGGCTCCATACAAGCACACAGACTGGAATGGAATTCCTGCCAGCCTAGAAACTGGGTGGGAGTGAGGAATGGCTGGACTTCTGTTCACTAAGAGGGTGTGGGGTATAAGAGTAACAAAGAGACTATTGCACCTTTCTGGTTGTTGGCGTCTGGAATGTCCTTGTGTTTCCCGGCAAGTGGAGCCTATTCTTAAGTCTCTAGAATCTGGGAGAACGCTGCTGCTTTTAATATCCAAAATGGTCAAACCACTTGTAAACATTCAAAATTGTTGTACCCTCCAGACAGGCAAAAGTCCCACCTTCCTCTTTTCTGCTTCCCCTTTTATTCATCAGCCACCAGAGTAGTCCTGCATGCAGTCACTGGCTGTTGTTGTTGTTGTTGTT
>NW_006921614.1:18168291-18208568 GCF_000298275.1 Orycteropus afer afer
AGCCTAAACGGACTATTCCTAAAGTTGCACGGTAATGTACCAAACAGTGTTTCTTTGCTATTCATAAGGTTTTCCCTGGCCAATTCTTTCAGCTAGTGGGCTGATTTTTAGGTTAATTCTTAGGTCCTAACACCACTTGGCAGTTTCCAAGCTCTCTGTGCCATCAGGATCGCTGCCAGACCACATCTCCATGTCTCTCCTTTTTTGATGTTTTCATGCAAATTCTTCTAGTAGTTGGCATTTAGTCCACTTTTATATCCTTCCCTTCAAAGCTCAGGGCTCCAGGATTATCTTCTGTATCTGTGTTAATTGGGTCCCCTTTTCTTTGTTGAAGAGGGTCTGTGCAGTCTTTCTGCCTATTCTGCCATCTTACTGAAACTCAGATTTACCATTTTTAAATATGCAATTCAGTGATGTTAATTACATTCATTGTGTTGTGCAACTATCACCAATACTCATTTCCAAAAATTTTTCACACCCCCTAAAGGAAACTCAACATTCCTTAAGTGAAAACTCACTCTTCCCTTCCTCCTGCACCTGGTAACCACTAATAAACTTTTGTCTCTATGCATTTGCCTATTCTGTATGTTTCATGTAAGTAAGTTTATGTAATGTGTGTCCTTTTTTTCTAATTTATTTCACTCTACATGATGTTTTCAAGATCCATTTATGTTGTAGTTTGTATCAAGACTTCATTTCTATTTGTGACTGAGTAATATATCAATATTCTCCTGAGGAACCTGCCTAGTAGAGTGCTTAAGTGCTCAGCTGCTAACTGTAAAGTTAGCAGTTTACCCTACAAGGCACTTGGGGAAGAAAGATATGGCAGTCTGCTTCCATTACAATTACAACCTTGAAAATCATATAAGACAGTTCTATCCTGTGCTATAGGGTCCATATGAATCAGAATTAACATGATGGTGTGTTAGACTGGGTTCTCTAGAGAAGCAAAACCAGTAAAGCTTAGAGAGAGAGAGAGAGAGAGAGAGAGAAATTTATCTTAGGAAAATGGCTCACACACTTAGAGAAGCTAGCAAGTCCCAAGTTCTTGGATCAAACATCAAGCTGGAGGCTTTTCCCAACTCACACAGCTGCAGGGGCTGATGAGTGTACTGGCTCTTGACTCCAAGGATTGACAAATCCAGGATCTCCAGGCCAAATGGTGATTGTTTGCCAATGGACAGTTGTAGGCAGCACAACAGAATCCAGATCCACAGAAGAGTGTCTCTTTTCCCAGGATATCCAAAATATACTTGAAGCAGGGCACACCCCTAGGGAAACTCCCTTTCAACAGATTGGCTGGTTAAAACATAAACATCTGATCCCATCATGGGAACAACCCATATTGCAGTTGCTTAAACCACACAGAATTGTGGCCCAGCCAAGTTGACATACAGCTCCAGCTATCACAGATGGCAACACTTTTTTTTTTTTCTTTTAACTGGGTTTAATATTCTGTTACATTTATGTCCCACATTTTATTTATCCATTCATCAATTGTTGGACATTTGAGTTGTTTCCACCTATTGCCTATTGTGAATAATGCTATGAAAAACATTGGTGTACAAGGAACTGTCTGAGTCACTGACTTGAGATCAGAGTTTAATTGTAATTCTATGTTTAACCTTTAGAGATTTGCCAAACTCTTTCCCACAGTGGCTGTACTATTTTACATTCTCACCAATGCATGAGGGTTTCAATTTCTCCACATCCTTGCCAATAGTTCTTTTCCACTTTTCTGACAATACCCATCCTAGTAGGAGTAAAATTTCATAGTGCTTTTGTTTTAGATTTTCACAATGACTGATGACTTTGAACATCTTTTAATGTGCTTATTGGCCATTTGTGAATCTTCTTTAGAGAAATGTCTCTCAAATTATTTACTCATTTTTAAGTTGGGTTGTTTGTCTTTTCACATTGAGTTATAGGAGTTTATATATATATATTGGACAATGAATAAGGAAGACCGAAGAAGAGTTGATGGTTTTGAGTTGTGGTGCTGGCAGAGAATGCTGAAAGTACCATGGACTGCTAAAAGAACTAACAGATCTGTCCTGGAGGAAGTGCAGCCAGAATGCTCCTTGGAAGCAAGAATGGCCAGACTTCGTCTCACCTATTTTGGTCATGTTGTAAGAAGGGACCATTCCCTGGAGAAGGATGTCATGCTTGGTAGGGTGGAGGGTCGACGAAAGAGGGGGAGGCCTTCAACGAGATGGATTGATACGGTGCTGCGATGATGGGATCAAGTATAACAGGGATTGTGGGGCTGGCGTGGGATCGGGCAGTGTTTCGTTCTGCTGTGCATGGGGTCGCTATGAGTCGGAAACAACTCGACGGCACTTAACAACAACAACAACGTATATATTCTGGATAGTAAACTGTTTTCAGATAGTTCCCAAATGTTTTCTCCCATTCTGTAGGTTAGCTCTTCATTTTGTTGGTAAATCTTTTGATGAACAAAAAGTTTTTTATTTTTCATAAGTCCGATCCATCTGTTTTATTTTGCTCATACTTTAGGTGTCATATCTAAGAAGAATCTGTTGTCAAAAACTAGGTGTAGAAACTTTATCCTCTGTGTTTTTTTTTCTAGGAGTTTTATAGTTTTAGCTCTTATATTTGGGTCACTAATCCATTTTGAGTTCCTTAGTTTGTTTGTTCAGCCATCACCATTAACCATTATTGAATTTTTTCATCACCTTTAACAAAATATTTTGACTTATTTTTTTGTATATGGAATAAAGTTCAGATGCATTATTTCCATTGTTTTGCTTGTCAAGATCCAGTTGTCCCAGCACTAGAGGTGAAAGAGATTCTTCTTTCCCCACAGAATGATCTTGGCACCCTCTTAAAAATCAACTGCCCATAGATGTGTTGATTCATAATTTCATTCCAATCATTCTTTATACTTGTAGCACATTGTTTTGATTATTTCAGATTCATAGTATGTTTTGAAATTGAAATTTGTGAATCTTCGTACTTTGTTGTTCTTTTTCAAGATTATTTTGACTTTTGGGCCTCTTGCAATCCCTTATGAATTTGGTAATTGACTTTTCCATTTTTGCAAAAATAATGGTTGGGATTTTAATAGAGATTTTGTTGAATCTGTAGATTATTTTGCGTAGTACTAACATTTAATGATATTAGACCTTCCAATCCATGAACACAAAATGTCTTCCTGTTTATTTAGATCTTCTTTAGGTTTTTTTTTTTTTTTTGCAGTGTTTTATAGTTTCAAGTGCACAAGTCTTTCACATTCCTGGTTAAATTTATTCTTCTGTGTTTTATTCTTTTTAATGATTTTATAAATGGAATTGTTTCCTTAATTTGTTTTTCAGATTGTTCTCTGCTGGTGTATAGAAACCCAACTGATTTTTGTGCATTAACCTTTTACCTTGCAACTCTACTGAATTCATTTCTTAATTCTAGTACCTTTCTTATAGAACTTTTCAGATTTTCAATATATGTGATTATGCCATCCATAAGTAGCGATAGTTTTACTTCTTTCTTCAAAGTTTAGAAACTTTTTCTTGCCTAATTTCTCTGGCTAGGACTTGTGGTATAATATTAAATAGCAGTGGTAAGAGCAGGCTTTCTTCTCTTGCTCCTGCTCTTAAAGGGCAGTTCTTAATGTTTCCTTCACTGAGTATGATGTTGCTGTTAGTGCCATTAAGTGGGCTTTGACTACTAGTGACCTGATGTACAACAGAACTAAACACTGCTTGGTCCTGTGCCATCCACACTATCCATGCTATACTTGAGCACATTGCTGTAGCCACTGTATCAGTCCATCTCATTGACGGTCTTCCCCTTTTTCGCTGACCTTCTACTTTACAAAGCGTGATACCCTTCTCCAGGGACTGGTCTCTTCTGACAATATAACCAAAGTAGGTGAGATGAAGTCTGGCCATTCTTACTTCTAAGGAACATTCTGGCTGCAGTTCTTCCAGGTATGCATGTTAGCTGTGGGTTTTCCATAACAGCCTTTTACCATATTTAGGAACTTATCTTCTATTCCTAGTTTGTTGAGTATTTTTATCATGAATGGATGTTGTTAGGTACCAGTGAGTTGGTTTAGACTCATAGTGACCCTGTGTACAACAGAACAAAACACTGCCCATTCCTGCACCATCCTCACAATACTGCTATGTTTTGAGCCCATTGTTGCAGCCAGTGTGTCAATTCATCTCATTGAAGGTCTTTTTCTTGTTGATTCACTGCTTTATCAAGAATTATGTCCTCCTCCAGGGACTGATCTCTCCTGCTAACATGTCCAAAGTATGTGAG
The DNA here is from genome assembly GCF_000298275.1 of Orycteropus afer afer. Classification (NCBI taxonomy): domain Eukaryota; kingdom Metazoa; phylum Chordata; class Mammalia; order Tubulidentata; family Orycteropodidae; genus Orycteropus; species Orycteropus afer. The sequence continues at coordinate 18,172,576 of NW_006921614.1, forward strand.
ACAGAAGTTGGCTGTTCTCTCATCTAAGGAGCATATTGGCTATACTTCTAACAAGAGATGCTTGTTCGCCCTTCTGGCAAACCATGGTATATTCAATATTCTTCGTCAACACTATAATTCAAATGCATCAATTTTTCTTCAGTCTTCCTTATTCATTGTCCAGCTTTCACATGTGTATGAGGTAATTGAAATTACAATGGCTTGAAAGTTGTTGAATTTTGTCAAATGCCTATTTTGTATCAGTTGAGATGATCAAGTGGCTCTTTCAAACTATCTTTTTTTTTATCTATAGGATCTATAGAAGTGTTCCCTTTTTCATTTCTGTTATTGGTAATGTATGTTTTTCCTCTTTATTTCTTGATCAGACTTGCCTAACTGTTAATCATTTTTATTGATCTCTTAAAGAACCTATTTTGGCATTGGTGATGTTCCTCTTTTTAAAAATTTCAGGTCTTATCCTTATTTTTTCCTTATAAATTTTCTAGGTTTAATTTTCTTTCTTTTTCTAGCTACTTGAAGTAGAAGATTAAAGCATTGGTTTTAAACCTTGTCTTAAATCTTACTTTTTCTTTTTTTTTTATAAGATGTGCATTTATAGCTATAAATTTCATCACACAGATTTTGATATGTTGTACTTCCATTGTCATTCCAGATTCTTGTCATTCTCTTTGGTTTTCTCCTCTTTTTCAAGACTTCTTCTTTATGATTTATTTCATACTGCCCAAATGCTTATTATCTACTTAAGTTTATCTTTATATAAGAGGGAGGAATGCAGGGAGGGAACTCACAGTTTATTGTCTCCTACTATTTTCTTCAATTCATCATCACCATCAGTCTGATTTGTTTGTTTTCAGGTTACAGCCCTTTCCCAATTTTATGAGTGATATCCTTTTTGAAACCTTGCATATCCAATAATATTGCTTGGATGCTATTCAGTGAATGACATCTTGGCTAAATATAGGATTCCTAGGCATTTGACTGCTAATCAGAAGGCTAGAGGTTCAAACCCACCAGCCACTCCTCAGAAGGAAGGTTGGGCAATCTACTTCCATAGTGATACCAACTCAGAAACCCAAGGAGTGGTTGCTGTGAGTCACATCTGACTTGATGGCAGTGAGTTTGAGTTTGAGGGTTGTATTTCTTTCATCTTGGTAACCTGTAGATATTTCAGTGGTTTTAGGTTCCATTGTTGCAGTTGAGATATCTCATGTTAGACTGATGCTTTTATATAAGAAATCGTTTTTGGTTGACCTGGAGCTTCAATGATTTTCTTATTTTTTCTTTTTTTAAATTTAGAAATTAGAAACTAACTTCATTTGTTTAGTTATGTCTCACCTGTCTAGCCTGGAACTTGATTCAAATCACAATCTCAGATCCTTTTTAATATAGTTAAATTTTCTTCTATTTCTTGTTTAATCATTACCTGTTTTATGTTTCTCTTGAATTTCTATTTTTTGCATAGTGGAACTCCTGGATCTATCTTCCAGGTCTATTCCTTCTTCATTTTCATCAATCTTTACATTTTTACCTTGTGTTTTGAAGTGTTCTGAGCTCAATAGGGACCAATAGCTCCTCCAGTTAATCTGCTAAATTGTTAACTTTGGAAATCATGTGTTTTGTATCTATAAAATCTTGTTTTGTATTGTATTTTAATCTCCTTCAGGAATTTTCATTATTTTTCTGCTAAAATTGTTACCTGTCTCATCCATAGCTGAATTCCACTGATTGACTGATACTCTTATTTATAGCTGTTGGACTCCCTTGGATGTGTGCCTATTTTTTATTGTCAGTCTCTTGAAACTCAGGTCTAGAGTGGAGACAAATTATGTCCTGTGGGCCATAGTCTGCAATAGCAGACAAGCTATCAGTCACTACATAGGCCTGGCACCCCCAGAGTCCCCATTTGCCACACTTCTCATTCTTTTCCCAAGCTCAGGACTCTGCCTATCCTTTCTGTAGCTTTTTGGGCTCTTTGAATGCCAGTGACACTAGACACACTTATGTAGGGATTATGCTAACTACCTCTACCCTGTTCTACTCCTGCTGTTATCTGTAGTCCACAGATCATGTGAACTGACCCCCTGCAAGGATCTGCTACCCTGTATTCCTCATACAGGATTCTCTAATGCAGTTCTCTGGTCTCTCATTTTACCTGTGGAAGAGAACTCCCTGCATCCATTCTCTGTGCTTCAATTACTAGGAAATACTGGGCCTCCCACACTTAGGTAATCCCAAGCAACAGCAGTCTTCTGACTTAGTTCAGGCAGAGTTATAACTAGAAGAAGAAGGAAAGAGAGCTGCATTTGGGTTTCTGTCCTCCCAGAACAGACTTATTTTACACTAGTAATACTTTTCTTTAAGTAGTTAATGTGAAGAAACACTGATGCATTGTTTTAAATAGATTATTTTTTATTGTTTACTGGGTAATGAAGTTTAGTGTTTTCAATACCTTTTTTTTTTTTTGCTTCCCTTACAGAAATGACAGTTTATTCTAAGTGTTCTTAGTATAATCTATAGTCTATATATGAGTATTTTATAAATATCATAAAATAGCTGTGGTGAGGGGGATATTTATTTTTAAAAAATAAATAAAGCCATGAATTTTTGTAGGAAATTTGACAAGTACTTTAAAAATACACTGAAGTAATGAAGCATGTTTATTTTAATGGTGGTAGAATAATTTAGAGAAGGACAGTGATAATGTTTGCATAACAAGAAGAACAAAATCCTTGCCACTGAATTATATGTTGTACATGAATTATACATGTAGAAGCTGTTGAATTTGCTGATGTTTTGTTGTGTATATTTTTATCACAATAATTTTTTAAATGCACTAAAATATTTGCTATTTACATTATTTTATGTTTTCCTTCCCCTGCAAATAGGCAACACATAAATATTCTTTTTTATTATATGTTTATAGGTTAGCATGGCCTCACTCAAAGAATTAGACCAAAGACTGTTTGAAAATTACATTGAGTTGAAAGCAGATCCTATTGTTGGCTCCCTAGAGCCTGGGATTTATGCTGGGTGTTTTGATTGGAAAGATTGCCTACCTCCAACCGGTAAGTTGTTTCAAGTCATTAGAGTTTAGTCTATTGCATTTGGAATAAAAAAAATAAAGATATGATTTTATGCATTAATATATTCTTAAGATGCTTTTCTTTTTATTCAGATTTTTTTCTCATATTTAGTTGAAGGGAGGGTATTAGTTTGATTTTAATTTTTTATTAGCTTAAAACCTTTTTTCATAGCTTAGGATTTAGTATATTTTTTATTATTAATACTTAATGTCTTAAGGTTATTCTCAGATTTCCAGAGAATAATTAATTATATACCTTGTAACAATTGATCATGTTAGTAATACATACTTGTTACCTATGGTACCCCTTTATTGCAAAGATAGAATAAAATGACTCTGAATGACAGTTTTATGCAGTGACCTTGTGAATGTTATTTAAAAATATGCTTAAGAAATCTGGTCACTTCTATGTAAGACCCAAGTATGGATGCTATAAAGGTGAAGGATATGAGGAAAGTGTGTAGGAGTAAGATTATTACAGTAATTTAGCAAAGAAAACTAAACCACAGAAAGATGACTGACAAGAGTTATAGTATTGTCTTTGTGATATCAAATGACAGTTGTGTAAATCATTTTTCCATAATGTATCTTTTAAAAATAACCCTTGCTTACTGAATCAGATAAATTTTTGATTGATCCAGTAGTTATTTCTTTGTATGAAATAGTGTGAAGTACATAAAACCAAGCTACTTATTAACATTTTCATATAGAAGTTGTCTATATGAAATTGACAGCCTTATGTGCTTATACTGTATGCATGGGTGCTTTTTGGACATATGGATGTAGCTCTATTAGTGGATTATTAACCAGTTTGCCTTAATCTTCATTCTTTTAATTAATCGCTTTAATCACTTTTATTTTTATTCTATGGTATTTTTATTAGATGGTGATAAAGTTATTTACTTTGTATGTAACTTTGGTTTTTATAATATAGTGTTCAAATCAATTGGTAATAAATATACTGATGAAAATCTAAAATAAAAACTAGCATCATTAAATTAATAACAGTTTGTGAAACCACAAGTGTTTGTGTGAAATCAATGCTATTGCAGTCCTATGAGGCCTTCTATCTCCAGCTGACCAAAATTTCTCTTGTTTAAGCTTCATTCCTTTTCTATTCATATGCTTTACTGTGCCCAAACTGGATTACTGTTTATATCCCAAATATATCCTTTGAAAGTCTAAATCAGACCCTGTTAATATCTTCCATAAACCTGTGAAATATCTTTATGTTGAACCACAGTACAACCTGAGCATTTTACTTGCACCACAGAGTTGTGCACAAACTGCCTTCACATCTGCTACAACATTGTCCAGTCCCTGTCCCACCATATTCCACACATGCCTGTGGACCCTCCCACTGCTGGGCTTCTTCATGGCAGTATTCCCCTGAATAGATAGTTTTTCCTTGAAATCTTCAAAGGACCAACTCCCTTTTGTCATTCAGGACTCAGCTTACATGTATCACCACAGCAGCCATCCAGTCTGAAGTAATTCCATGACAGATGGAGACTCTACATGTAGTTGTAAATTTAACTTGTAAAAATTACTAAAATTTCATTTGTAAAGTAATTGCTTACAAGGAAGAATGCTGCAGATTTAGATTCTAATTTTAAGAGTTTCACTGAAGGCCTTTTGTGGTTGAGCTCATTAGAGCTAAATTAATGAGGTCATAAAATTTTTTTTAAAAAAAGTTGCCATTGATTCCATTCCAACTCATAGTGATGCCATGTGTGTCAGAGTAGAACTGTGCTCCAAAGAATTTTCAATGAATGATTTTTTGGACATAGATGACTAGCTTTCTTTCTTCTCAGGTGCCTCTGGTATAGACTTGATCCTACATTCTTTTGATTAGCAGCTAAGTGCTTAACATTTTGTATTACCTTGGGACTCTGAATGATGCCATCTTATTGTTGATGTTAAGTGCCATCAAGTTGGATCTGACTCATAGCGATCCTGTGTACAACAGAACAAAACACTGCTCAGTCCTTCACCATTGTTACGATCATTGCTATGCTTGAGTCCATTGTTGCAACCACTGTGTCAATCCATCTCATTGAAGGTCTTCCCCTTTTTTTCTGACCCTTCACTTTATGCAGCATGATATCCTTCTGCAGGGACTATTCCCTTCTGACAACATGACCAAAGTATAGGAGACAAAGTCTGGCCATTCTCTCTTCTAAGGAGCATTCTGTCTATATTTCCTTCAAGACAGACTTTATTATTTCTAGCAGTCCATGGTACATTCAGTATTCTTCACTAACCCTACAATTCAAATGCATGAATTCTTCTTCTGTCTCTCTTATTCACTTAGCTCTCACATGCATATGAGGTTGTTGAAAATACCATGGATTGGGTCAGAGGCACCTTAGTCTTCAAAGTGATATCTTTGCTCTTAAACACTTTAAAGAGGTCTTTTGCAGGAGATTTGCCCAGTGCAGTATGTAGTTTGATTTCTTGACTGCTGCTTCCATGGAAGTTGATTATGGGTCCAAGTAAAATAAAATCCTTGACAACTTCAGTCTTTTCTCCATTTATCATGATGTTCCTTATTGGTCCAGTTGTGAGGATTTTTGTTTTCTTTATGTGGAGGTATAATCCATACAAAATGCTGTAGTGTTTGATTTTCATCAGTAATTTCTTCAAGTCTTCTTCACTTTCAATGAATGAGGTCATAGTCTGGGGTTAATTATAACAAAGTTGTTGGATAAAACCAACCTTTTATAGTAAGCATCATCTATAACTTTTAAGTGAACAAACACAATTTTCTATAAATTATCATACTCGGGGGCATCTGGAACTTTCAATCTAGAATCCCTTTTCAAGACTCATGTTGTTGTTGTTGTTATTGTTATGTGCCGTTGAGTCATACCTGACTCATAGCGACCCCTCCTTGGGTTTCCGAGGCAGTATCACTACGTAAGTAGGATTGCCCAGCCTTCCTTCTGAAGAGTGGCTGGTGGGTCATAGGCCCAGATTATTTTTGGAATTCAGGCACTTTTGGATTTTAGAAAATACATATGCATATCTGTATATGATCTGGTGTTCCCTGTATTGCTGCAGAGAAATGTATGAATATTCAGACTAGGAGGAATAATGAATATAAATATCCTTATTCATTTCATGTGAGAACTGCCACCTAGTTCTCAAAAGCACCTTGTCACTTCTATATCTGCCATATCTAGGCTACCACTTGGTACACAGTGCAGGTATGCTTCTTATTGTCATCTCTGCTTGCCTAATGCTCACACTCTGCCTTGTCCACCAGTCCCCCATTTCCTCATGTGTCAGTGTGTCAGTGGGGGTCTAACTTCACAGTCCCCTACTACTCCTGACATCTGACATTCCTCCTGACTTGTCATTCTCTAGGCCCTATTATATGCTATACTCTTTTAGTTCATTATATATATATATGTATGTGTGTGTATGTATATATATATATGTATATGTATATTTTTTTGTTATTTCCCTTTGGGACAGACACTGAAAAAGCTTTTCAACAAAATCCCTTTATATTCTATTCATGGCAACAATAAGCAGTTCTCAGATGTTGCCCTTCCTAAGTTGCTGGCCTTCTGCTAGGAACTGTTTCCTGGGTCTCTTTTGGATTTGTTCAGCAGGGCTGAGCAGAACTGGGTGTCACCATTGACTGTCCTTCTTAGCCTTGGAAAGAACAGAAAGAGATCCCAAGCTCTGAGTCTCCCTCCTTATGTCCATGGTGACTGACAGTGATGGCTTCCAGTAAGCATGCTTTGTTTTTACATTTAGGGCACCAAGAGAAAGTGTTTATCTTTCTCCAAAAGAGTTATTGCAAAGTAACAAGGATGCAGAACACTCATCTCATGTTTTATTCCCTCTACTTGCTTTTTTTTTTAGTTGCTGTTTTAGTGCTGCTATAACAGGAATACCACAAGTGGGTTTTAACAAACAGAAATTTATTCTCTCACAGTTTAGGAGGCTGGAAATTTTGGCTGATAACTGAAATGTCAGTGGTTCAAACCCACTGCTCTGTGGTGTAATCTTTATGCTTCTTCCGTAAAGATTACAGCCTTGGAAGTTCTGTTCTGTCCTATAGTGTCACTTTGAATCAGAGTAGACTTGACAGCACATAACAACACCATAATAATAAATTAGGTCCAGTCACTAAGTTTCCCAAACCAATTGTTCATGTCTGTCTTCATTTAAACTCTAATTGTTACAGAGAAACATTATTTACCTGCAACTGATGAAAAGGAATTCTTTTTCTTTGCTGAACTTTTCTTGATGTGCCACTTCTCGTAGCTTTTCCTGATGACCCACAGAAACCAGCCATAGTGACTAAAGTGGCCTGCTGAGTTAGGATACAGACCTTCTTCCTCATCACTTCCCTTCTTCAAGGAGTTTCTTCAGAAAAGGGGCACAGACAAGGTCCTATACTCTCTTAAGGGATGCAGTTAGATAACTAATTCAGGTGCTGTGCATGTTGGCCCTACACTGGTGTGATCTAGTGGAAACACTCATGAGAATTAACAGGAGGGCAGGGGTTTTATCACTGAAGGTGTTAAGCCAAGAGAAATAGGAATCCATTGCATCCAATATCTAGGTCCTTAGTTTGTAATATTTGTGTAAGTACCTTTCTCTCTTTTGTTTATGGCTTTCAACCATGAAATCAGACTGGTACAAGCCATTGGTATGAATTAGGACTACAGTCTAAAGGTAACCATGAGATCATGAGATTGACCTTAATCAATGATTGTTTAGAGTCTCTGGATAATTTTTTATATATACAGAATTAAAATTTTGCTGACATTTAAGTATGGCCCTTTTCCCTAGCTCCTTTAAAAAAAAAAAAAAAGATATTTCCTCTCATAAGCAAGTGTTGCAAGGCACTATAATACCAGAAATTTATTGACTCTTTCTTGGATTCGCAAACACTTGTTGTTGTTGTTACGTACCGTTGAGTCGGACCCAACTCATAGCGACCCCTCCTTGGGTTTCCAAGGCGGTGTCACTACGGAAATAGATTGCCCAACCTTCCTTCCGAAGAGTGGCTGGTGGGTTTGAACCGCCAGGCTTCTGGTTAGCAGTCAAGTGCCTTAGGCACTACACCACCAGAGCTCCCATTTTTGTCATAGTAGACTATATGATTGTGTGTTCAAAATGGCCAGTGCCAGTCCATTTCAGCTCTCTAATACCTAAGATAACTGTCTTTAAGCATTTCATTTTGTTTTTTGACAAGTTTCAATTTTTCTAGATTCATAATTTATGCATCCCACATTACAACTATTAATGTTTACAGCTGTTTCTTCTCATTTTGAGTCATTCCCTGTCAGCAGATGAAGGTCCTGCAAGCTTTACTCTATCCAAGTCAATAAGATGAACTCTACTTGAGGAAGCAGCTTTTCTCAAATTGTATTTTGATATCTTTCAACCTGAGGGACTCATCTTCCTGCACTATATCAGACAGTGTTCCACTGCTATTCACAAGGTTTTTAATGGCCAGTTGTTTTAGAAGTAGACTACCAGGTCCTTCTTCCTCTGGAAGCTGCACTGAAACCTGTCCACCACGGTATCTATACTACCAGTGGTATAGCTTCCAGCATCACAGCAACATGCAAGCCATCACAGTAAAACAAATAGATGAGTGTGGCACAGGATGATACCCTGTTCGGGTTACCTAGTGCCGCTCTGACAAGAAATATAACACAAATGGGGTAGCCTTAACAAACAGGAGTTTATTGTTACAATGTGGAGTCTTTAAGTCCAAGTTCAAAGTGCCAGGCTCTGGGGTCTGGGTGAAAGCCCCTCAGCCTTGGGCTAAAGCTCTGCCTCCAGCTCCTTGCCCACTGAAACTAGAAGCTTTTCTTCACTCAGATAGCTACTGGCTGCTGAGGATGCCAAGCCCAAGGTTGGCAAGTAATAAGGCACAGTCCCAATATTACCAAATCACACAGCAGGCCATTAAATCAAGTCCATTGTAAGTCCCTAGGTCGGCAGAGCATGGCAGGCTGCTAAACAACGACATGGCTACATGCAGGGTTCAAGGTGCCATAAGCTAGCGACCATTCCCAAGTCTTCTCCTTATATACAAGAGGCAGACCACATCCCACAGGCTGCTTGTCGTAGATCTCACCATGGAGTTGATTTCTAGTCTCATCATGGGGAATAACTACCACCAGCTGCCCAGCCACTCAACCAAGCCTCGCCAAGTTGACATACAAACATAACTACCACATACCCCTACATAATTCTAGTCATCACTGAGGCTAATAGTTCTTCCCTGATAATTAAATGTGCTAATGACCACTTGAATATATTTTATAAATTCTTCTTTCCACTAAGTGTATATTTATTTTCCTATCACTTAAAAAAAAAATGTATACAGGAAAGTTATCCCCTCTGTTTAATGTGTTTAACTTTAATTCTCTTTCCTTAACTTTTTTTAGTTTTGGTTAATACACTGAGACAAACTTTTCCCGGAAAGTCTTATTTCTGATCAATTTTGCACTTCCTACATGCGCACTACCACCAAACATTACCTTTGGATATAAGGGGGAATTAGGGGTATTTTTTGATTCTGAATGTTGTTGTTAGGTGCCGTCAAATCATTTCTGACTCATGGTGACCCCGTGCAGAGCAGAACGAAACACCGCCCGATTCCGCACCAGCTCCATGATCTTTGCTATACTTGAGCCCACTGATTCTGAATAGCATGTTCTTTTCCCACATATTTAACTTGGCCATCAGATGCTATAAATACCACTTGCTACATATCTCTGATCTACTTCTTCCTTGGATTTTTTTCTTCCCCCCAACCTGATCTATTCTTCTCCAGTCTCATCTCCCTCCTGGCATTTTTCTAAAATTCATTTTTGTTCAGATTTCTCCTCTTCCTAAGAGGAGTTTTGGTTTTGGTTTAGCCCCAAGTGGAGAAATGTCCCAGTCATTCAGTGGCTCCCCATAGTCCTCAGGGGTACAGTTTAATATTATTGTTCATGAACAGACCCTGCTTGACTCTCCAGCCCCATCTCTTCATACCAGCCAGTCCTGGGAGTTTACACTCAGTCTACACTATGCTACTGCTGTCCTATAATACATGACATTTTCTTACCTGGATGCTAGTCTCTGTACTGTCACTTGACTCATTGTCATTCATTCTTCCAAAACCGGGCTTCAGCCTCAAGACACATTGTTGGACACTGTAACAGAGAACACACCAGCCCTGGGCCAAGCTTGAGTAGGTGATGGTCTAACAATATATCTTGAGGCTGAATGTTAGACTGAATTAATTCTTTTTTGGTATTTTGTTTATTATGGATTTGTTTGAATTATTTTTAATTTTAAAATATATTGATTTAAAATATTAATGAAATATTAATGTATATTGACAACTGAGTTTTCTGTTGCCCTCTTAAATTTTCAGCCTGAAGTGAATACCTCAGCAGCTTTAACCTAGTCCCAGTCCCAGCCACTCCTTGGAAGGAAGGTTGGGCAATCTACTTCCGTAGTGATTCCACCTCAGAAACCCAAGGAGGAGTCCCTATGAGTCGGATCTGACTAGTCGGCAGTGAGTTTGGTTTTTGGTTTAGCCCCAAGTGGAGAAATGTCCCAAACTACTTGAAGAGTAAAGCTCAGTACTCAGTATTGCCTCATACTATCTTATATTTTCACTGCTGTTGAATCGGGTCCGACTCATGGTGTCCCCTCCTTGGTTTTCTGAGGTGGCATCACTATGGAAGTAGATTGCCCGATCTTCCTTCTGAGGAGTGACTAGTGGGTTTGAACTGCTAGGCTTATGGTTAGCAGTCAAATGCCTTAGGCACTACGCCACCAGAGCTCCTGACATATAAATGGATGCAGTGTAGAAATTATTTATTAATGTATTAAGAGTTCTTAAGTATGGTGAGAATGTCTAAACACCTTTCCATGCTTTGGTCCTGAAGTTGCTTATTCTGGTTATTGGCAACACAGCACAATAGATAGCTGATGGTTCACTGTACCCTGGTGGTAGAACTCTATACATTGTATGGTGTTTTCCCCAAACTGTCATCATTAATGAACATTAAATAACTCTTTCCACCATCTGCTGGGTTCCTTGTAGGTAATGATGAAAGACAGAGACCAGACATTTATCCAATGATGCCCGTATCCCTTTGGTTGAGAGTTGCTGTTAGGAGCATGAAATCCCCTGCATTCTGAGTTGTGCTTGGCTGTTTAACTATATGTGATTTTGGAGATAGTGCTGGGAGCAGCAAAACAGGGGTGCCCATGCTTGATATTAGACACTTGCATAGTGTATGGAATTGTCTAACAAAGCTGCCCTCAAAACTGGCAGGCCAGAAGTCAGAAGATGGAATCATGCAGTTAATACCCACAATCACTCCCTCTGCCATCTGAAACCCAGAACAACTAGGTAAAGCAGATAACAAATAAAGATACTGGAGTTATGAGCAGCTAAGGAAAAGATACAGTATAGATCCAGTGAAGGCAAAGAAAGAGATAAGGCTAAACAACTGGGTAATAAAAGGCAGGCCTACCCACCAGCAGAGATGGAAACAAAACACCTAGAGCAGGAGGCAGGGTGGAGGAGAAGGAGGAAGGAAAAGGGGAAAAAAGAAAAGAAAACACCCAAAACCCACAGGCACTGGGGACTCAGAATAGCCTCACTGGGAGTTTTACAAGGTGAGCTGAGACTTTATGGGGGACTGAAGATGTTAAGGGCAAACAAATCAGGACCCTTCTTGGCTTGGGTTGCCTCAGAGTCTAGAGCAGAATGAGAGAAAGGAAGGAGATGTACCCTCCAAGTTGGCAGAGCCCTAGAACAGTGGGTTTGAGCCCATCTCTCGGAAACCCTTTGTGGTCCAGATTGAACCAGTGCATTGGGTTTTTACAGCTTGTCAGTCCACCCAGGGAGAGGAAATGCTTTTCATTTTTTAACTACTTCCAGATTTGAAACAGCTGGGTGCCAACCTCAGCAGAGGTGCCCAAAAGGACCTGAGCTGCCCTGCCTGTACTTGCACTGCTGACTGAATTTCCTCACCCCAAGCAGAAAACTCATTTTAGCCTTTCTACTCCAGGGTTTCCTTCTGGCTTTCCCCGCCACCTTCTTTTCTCTTTTCCATTTTCTCCCTAACTCGTGTGGCAGGAGAACCATTTTAAACCTCCACTAGGTAACCATACTACAGATGGTAGACAATACCTGTTCATCCTAACACCAAAGCCTTTTCACAATGTAAGAGACTCATACCCGCATCCCCACCAGTGACTACACCAACACAGAGAGCTGGAGACTGACCCAGTAGCTGAATTAATAACCAAAGAAGTATACTTGCTATACACTGCCAGATACAGTAAAACATAAAAGCAGGGTGAAACAATACATAACTAACAATTAAAAACAACTTCAAAATGTCTAGGAAATAACAGACGATCTCAAATAAAAAAAAAAAAAAAAAAACAGGACAAGTTAATAGAAACAAAAGTCAAGAGCAAAGAATTATGTGTCTTAGAGGAAAAACAAGCAATAGAACTATCTGAGAAGGAATTCAGAATATATATATATATATGTAGAACTCTCCACGAACTTAAGGAAATCATAAACAGAAATGACAAGAAGACAGATTGTACCCTAGAAGGATTCAGGAAAACCATTCAGGAACAAAGTAACAAGATAAATGCTCAATTAGAACTCATACAAAAACAGCTATTAGAAATACAGAAGATGAACACTAAAATTATGAAGATAAATAGCATGGTGGAAGGACAAAAGAGTAGATTAGAACTGGCTGAAGAACGCATTTCCCAACTAGAAGACAAAACCCTTGATGCCAGCCTGTATGAAGAAAAATTGGAATACAGATTTAAAAGAAATGAAGAGCACCTAAGAGTTAAATGGGACAACATGAAGAGAAACAACATACACCTGATTGGAATACTGGAACAAGAGGAGGGGAGAAAAAAAAAATACACTGAGAAAACTGTTGAAGACTTGCTAACAGAAAATTTCCCCCATATCATGAAGGAAGAAAGGATATCTGTCCAGGAACCTCAACAAACCCCATACAGAATAGATTCCAAGAGAAAGTCACCAAGACATATCATAATTAAACTTTCCAAAACCAAAGGTAAAGAAAGAATCTTGGGAGCAGCCCAGGAAAAACATTTTTCACTGCTATCACGTCGGATCTGACTCTTAGCAACCTCTCCATGGGTGTCCGAGTCAGTATCTCTATGGAAGTAGATTGCCCAGTCTTCCTTCTGAGGAGTGAGTGGGTTTGAACCGCCAGCCTTCTGGTTAGCAGTCAAATGCCTTAGGCACTACGCCACCAGAGATCACCTATGATGGACAACCATTAATACTAAGCTCTGATTTCTTATCAGAAACCATGCAGGCAAGAAGACAGTGGGATAGCACATATAAAACTTTGAAGGAAGACAACTTCCAACTAAGAATTATGTATCCAGCCAAATTGTCCCTCAAATGTGAGGGTGAAATCAAGACATTCTTTGGTTGATCAGATAGACTAACAGTTACCAGAAATAACATAATAATTAGAATATTGTGAACTACATTTAACACGAACATCTTCTCAATGTAATTTTTTCTTCTATAATTATCCTAAAGACTCTTGTGAGCTTTGCAAACTGTAAGGACATCATTAAGAGAACCATGTTTTCTGGCGTGATTTGTTGAGAGGCATTTTAAGATATGCTGTGTCTCTGAATTTGGAACATCAGTACTGGCCCTCAGTGTCTCAGCCCTTTTCTCATTGCCCATCTTTCATAGTTTTACCATGTACTCATCACTGAGCAGCATGGCACTTTATGACTTGTGCTCTTGATAAAACCACATCCCCATTGAATGAACTTCATCTTTGAAGAGAGAAGTCCAAATTAATGATCTTGTCCTTTATTGAACTCTGAAGGAGAACTTATCAATTCTTCGGAGTATTTTTTCTAATTTCATTTTGAAAGTATTGAGGTGGATTTTAATAGCCTTGTGTTTATTTGATCCACTTATAAGCAAAATGAAATCATACTCTTTAAAGAAAGATTGTCCTTGGCCATCATCCATCTTTCTGTAAATCAGTTTTCATTATTTAACTTCACTGTTTTCTGAACATTTTCTACTTTTTTATAAGCAGTTTTATATGTTGAAATCAGTACTGTGAAACCATTTGTACAGTGCTTTGGACATTTGGTTATAATTTTTTTGTCTGCCAAGCTTTTTCAGTAAAGCTAAATTTTGGCTCTAATGGTCTTAAATGTGAAATTTATTAACCTTGAGATGACCTGTGGCCCACATATTTTCTTCATTCCATGTCTTATCTGCTAAAGTGGTTAACTTTATTATGTATTAAAATGATAGATATAAACTATGCTATTTGGCATTAGGGTAAACTAACACACTATTGTGCAAATAAACAATTTAAATCGTGTTTTTAAAACTTAGAAATATGCATAAAAATAGAGAAAACAGGGTAGCAAATCCTAATTTACAGATCAACCAGCTTTAGCATTTACCAGTTCATGGACAATCTTGTTTTAAGTATACCTCTCTACTGCCCCTACCCCTGGGATGTACTATTTTGAAATAAATCCCAGACATTAGATTATTTTATCCATATACAAATAAGGTAAGTACTAATTTAATAAATAAATAAATAACCAGAATACCGTTATCAGATCTGTAAAATGGTAACAGTATTTGCTTAATTTCATCAAATATCTACATTGTTCATCATTGTCATAAAAGGTTTTTAGACAGTTGCTTTATTCAAATCAGGATTCAATCAATGTCTGCATATTGTTTTGGTTGATAGGTCTCTTAACTCACCAAAGTCCCCTCTTTGGTCATTTGCTGAATCCATTAGTTGCTTGCTCTGTAGATTTTCTCACATTCTGAATGTTTCAGCCTGCTTCCTTGTGGTGTCATTTAACAGCTTCCTCTATTCCTTGTGTTTCCTATAAATTATGGTTACTAAAGGCTTTAACAATTTTCATTTTTTTTTTAATGTTTGTTTCAATTGGAAGCATATAGTGTTTGGTTTGGTTTTCTCTCTTTTTGTGATGTTAAGATTGAAAATTGGATTCAGACATTATCAGCTAGATCTACCCTTTAAAAATTCACCATTAACTTTTCCCCTAATGGTCTTAGCATCGTTGGTCATTGTTTCCATGTTCTATTATTGCAGTAAGGATTGCACAGTATTGATTATTAGCTGGGCATTTGTCTAAATAAAATTTTTATCCACTATTTGGTTACTCAAGGAGCTCTGGGGGTGCAGTGCTTAAGGCAACTGACTGCTAACCAGATGGCTGGTGGTTCAAACCCATCAGCTGCTCTGCAGAAAGAAGATGGGGCAGTCTACTTCCATAAATATTCATCTCCTTGGAAACCCAGTCAGGGTTGCTATGAGTCAAAATCAACTCAATGGCAGTGGGGTTTGATCTTTTGGTATTTGGTTACTCTGAAGTAGAGCTCATCCAAGAAAGGCAGGATAAATGCGTTTTTTTTTTTTTTTTTTCTTTACTTAGCACTTTTCAGAATGTATTGGTTCCCTGGCATTTTTCAAAGTTAATCAGTGATATTTTTATTGTCTTTATAAACTCATGAATTTGAATATAAGCATTATAAAAAAAAAAAAAAAAAAAAAAAACTCATAGCTGTTGAATCAGTCCCAACTCATAGCGACCCCTCCTTGGGTTTCCGAGGCAGTATCTGTGTGGAAGTAGATTGCCCACCCTTCCTTCCGAGGAGTGCCTGGTGGGTTTGAACCAGCAGCCTTTTGATTAGCAGTCAAATGCCTTAGGCACTACACTACCAGAGCTCCTTTATTCATTATAGTAGTTATTATTATTTTAATAATTAAATCATTCTTTGGCCAGGGTAGTCTGTTCTGGTTGACTCCTGAGTCCAGAGGCTGCAGCCCTAGTATTCTTAGAATGTGTGGAGAGATGCTGCACACACGTTATGTACTTCCCTGTCCCAGACGTGACTCAGCCATTGGATGTGAACGAGAACATGGGAAATGTGAAAAAGCTCCTCTTAGCTTTCATTTGGGAGCTCTGGTAGCATAGTGGCTAAGACACTTGCCTGCTAACCAGACGCCTGGTGGTTCAAACCCACCAGCCACTCCTCGGAAGGAAGGTTGGGCAATCCTACTTCCGTAGTGATACTGCCTTGGAAACCCAAGGAGGGGTCGCTATGAGTCGGGGCCGACTCGACGGCACATAACAACAACAACAACAGCTTTCATTTTACTTTTGCCACATGGATTCTTCTGTCCACTCTGTCTACCCTCTGGCTTTTTTGTAATCTCTGTGCTCTCTTAAAGCCTCATCAAAATGTCCAATCTGTAAATTGATGAGCCATGTTAGCCACAGTCATGTTACCTGGTGGTTTTCTACATTCCAGCATTATTAGAAACTCTGTTCAGCAGTCATCACCAATTAAGCCTGTTCCTTAAGCTACAGTCAGTGATTCCTGCCAGCTAGGGATGAAGGATTGTATCCCTGTCCTCTGCAGTAGTCTCTTCTAGTCAGTACAACATTAGAAAAAATAGGCATGTATGTTCTGTTATTATTTTATATTTGAATTATGAATCTCTGAAACTTCTGTTTCTAAGGTCCTGCGGAAGGGGTTAAAGATATTTCTCCTTGTTTTACCTAATTTTGTTTGTCTAATTATAGCATCTAAGAGGCTCATTTATATATTCAACAACTGTGTGCTTCATGGTCACAACTGAGAAGATAACAGTCAACTCTCTTGGACCTCTTTTCTCCATTCAGCTATTTTATTATTTCCTTATAGCCTTGGCTATGTTTAGGGTTAATGGTAACTCTAAATTTAATAAGTGCTTGTCTTAAATAGTTCTGTCTGAAAAGTTCTGAAGAGTGTAAGACAAGACTGATTTTGTATTAATCCCTCTTTGACTTAAGATATGTCCTGAAGAACCTGTTTAAGTCTGCAGTGCCTATAACAGATGATTAACAGAGCTCAGGCAGTTACACCAAGTTGTTCTCTTTGACCAGGTGGAAGTTCAGGGATATGACTATATACTTCCCATGTTTGGGAACATTGAAAGTTTACAACAAACATTGAAATTGTATCATCATTTTCATGTCAGTTTAGCTTAGATTTTGTAGCTCTACCCTACTGTCTCCACCCTTACACTGACTTAAAACAAAAACCTTGGTTTATATTCAGAAAGTGCTGTTCTCTGGCATTTGTAGTAAAGAAGATAACCTTCTGTGACAAGACTTTTTTGATAAATTTGAAAATCTTCTACACTGTGCATTATAGGAGAAATTTAATGAAACACTTTAGAATTTATTGTGATTTGAATTAATGTAGTGAATTGGACTAGCTCTGGTAGCGTAGTGCCTAAGGCATTTGACTGCTAACCAGAAGGTTGGCAGTTCAAACCCACCAGCCACTCCTCAGAAGGAAGGTTGGGCAATCTACTTCCAATAGTGATACTGCCTCTGAAACCCAAGGAGGGGTCGCTATGAGTTGGGTCTGACTCGACAACAACAACAGTGATGTTCAAATTGTTATTACTTTGAAGTGTTCAACTGTGACAAATATTATGCTTTACCAGTTTATAACACACATCACAATGGAAAGCTTAGTTCGGATGATTGCCAAATGTTATATTTGGACTTCTGAAAAAATTTAAGTCATCACCAAAAGTACTTTGATAGTTCAGTCACTTGCTAGGAGAATTTAAGAGGTTTAAGTCACTGATGAAACTAAGGATAGAAAAGGTGTCTAAAATATATGCTAGAAACAACTTTGTGCATACTTCAGATAGCTAAAGACTGTGTGTGTGTGTGTGTGTGTGTGTATGTACACAATCACCCTTTTAATTGAAAATCATTATTTAATTGACAATCATTGTTGCTAATGTTACCTTCCCAAGGGACTGTACTCTAGCCCTATCCCAATACAATTTGAGTCAAATTGCCTATGCTATGGCTGTAAATCTGCTTTTGGTGCTTAGGTAGCTTCAGTACAGCTCTCTGTAGAACTGCACATACAACTACAACCCCCCCCCCCAAAAAAAAAAAAAACACTGCCATAAAGTCAATTCCAACTTACAGCAGCACTGTAGGACAGAGTAGAACTGCCCCATAGAGTTTCCAAGGCTGTAAATCTTTATGGAAGGAGACTGCCACATCTTTCTCCCATAGAGCAGCTGGTAGGTTCAAACTGCCAGCCTTTTGGTTAGCAGCCTAATGCTTTAACCATTGCACCACCAGAGCTCCTTTAACTACAATACAGACATCACCAAAGATTATGTTTAAAAAAAAAAGGTAGATAGGACAGAAGGATCTGTGTTGAAAAGATAGTAAGATTAAGAGAGGAGGTTTTTTTTTTTCTTGTTTTCTCATTGATTTCCAATATCCTATTTCCTTACTTGCCTAATGCATTTGACTGCTAACCAGACGGCTGGTGGTTGAAACCCACTGAGCAATCTACCTCCATAGAGACACTGCCTTGGAAACCCAAGGAGGGGTCTCTGAGTTGGATCCAACTCAACAGCAGTGAGCTTTTGAGAACTTGGATTTCTGGGTTTTTTTATTTTTTCCTTCACTGTTATTCTTTGAGTTTGTGGGAATGGATAGTTATGGTTTATGGTTACTAGCCAGTCAGGTGAAAAATAATTCCTAGAGCTAACAAATAGTGTATTTCAAATGTTTCATTCTCTATATCATAACAGTGTTAATGTAAATTTGTTTCTAGGGTGATGTTTTATAAAAACTGGTTCTTCATTATGGTTTCATGGAAAGTGATACCATATATATATGTTTCCTCATCAGGCCTCTGCTCTCCATGTTTCCTCTGCTGGATTACAGCCTTGCTGTCTCATACCTCTTTTCTTCTCCTAGTACTTTCCATAGTGGGAGCTGTCTTCCTTGGGTTCCCTTTCCCATGGGTCTTCCTCTTTAAATGATGAGCTTGAGGAGTTGAGTCTTCATCAATGCTATACACCAAGGCCCTGAGGAAGTACCAAGTATATGTAACAGGCATTCCAAAAATACATGTTAACTAAAGGGAAAAGTAACATGAATTTACTCTTCTTAGTAGAAGATGAGCCCCATTGCCATCGAGTCAATTCTGACTCCTAGTCACCCTATAGAACAGAGTAGAGCTGCCCCATGGGGTTTTAAGACTATAAATCTTTACAGAAGGATACTGCTATATCTTTCTCTCATGGAGAAGCTGTTGTTGTCATTGTTAGGTGCTGTCAGGTTGGCTCTGATTCATAGTTATCCTGTGTACAACAGAATGAAACACTGCCCAGTCATACATCATCCTCGCAATGCTTGCTATACTTGAGCCCAGCATTGCAACCACTGTGTCATTCCATCTCGTTAGGGACCGAATGCTTTAATCACTATACCACCAGAGTTCCTAGAAGATAAACACATGGCAGAATTTGTACCTAAGATAAATCCTGTATTAGTTTTCTGGAAGTGTAATCTTCTGTGGTCAGAAACTACCATGTAGATCTGTCTCTCCCGTACACTGGGATAAAGCCGTATAGGCATTTAGTCAGTTTTTTTTAGGTTAATCATACCCTACTTCCTTCCCCTGCTGCAATGAAAGAACTGGCAAAGAACAAGGCTCCGGGAATTGATGGCATACCCATTGAGATATTTCAACAAACAGATGCCCCATTGGAGGCACTCACTCAGTTATGCCAAGAGATTTGGAAGACAGCTACCTGGCCAATTGACTGGAAGAGATCCATATTTGTGCCCATTCCAAAGAAAGGGGATCCCACAGAATGTGGAAATTATAGAACAGTATCATTAATATCGCACGCAAGTAAGATCTTACTGAAGATAATTCAGAAACATTTGCAGCAGTATATTGACAGAGAACTTCCAGAGGTTCAAGCCGGATTCAGAAGAGGACGTGGAACAAGGGATATCATAGCTGTTGTCAGATGGATCTTGGCTCAAGGCAAAGAATACCAGAAAGATGTTTACTTGTGTTTTATTGACTATGCAAAGGCATTTGATTGTGTGGATCATGACAAATTATGGATAACATTGAGAAGAATGGGAATTCCCGAGCTCTTGATTGTACTCATGAGGAATCTGTCCCTTGACCAGGAGGCTGTCATTCAAACAGAACAAGGGGACACTACATGGTTTAAAATCCAGAAAGGAGTGTGTCAAGGTTGTATCCTTTCTCCACACTTATACAATCTATATGCTGAGCAAATAATCCGAGAAGCTGGACTATATGAAGAAAAATGTGGTATCAGGATTGGAGGAAGAATCATTAACAACCTGAGATATGCAGACGATACAACTTTGCTTGCTGAAAGTGAGGATGACTTAAGGCACCTACTGATGAAGGATGAAGAATACAGTCTGCAGTATGGATTACATCTCAATATAAAGAAAACAAAAATCCTCACAACTGGACCAATGAGCAGCATCACAATAAATGGAGAGAAGATTGAGGTTGTCAAGGAATTCACATTGCTTGGTTCTACAATCGGTGCCAACGGAAACAGTAGTCAGGACATTAGACAACATGTAGCATTGGGAAAGTCAACTGTGAAGGAACTGTTTCAAGTGCTGAGGAGCAAGGATATCTCCTTGAGGACTAAGGTGCGCCTGACACAAGCCATGGTATTTCCAATCGCCTCGTATGCATGTGAGAGCTGGACAATGAATAAGGAAGACCGAAGAAGAGTTGATGCTTTTGAGTTGTGGTGCTGGTGAAGAATGCTGAAAGTACCGTAGACTGCTAAAAGAACTAACAGATCTGTCCTGGAGGAAGTGCAGCCAGAATGCTCCTTGGAAGCAAGAATGGCCAGACTTCATCTCACATATTTTGGTCATGTTGTAAGAAGGGACCACTCCCTGGAGAAGGATGTCATGCTTGGTAGAGTGGAGGGTCAACAAAAGAGAGGGAGGCCTTCAATGAGATGGATTGATACAGTGGCTGCGATGATGGGCTCAAGTATAGCAGGGATTGTGGGGCTGGCGCGGGATCAGTCAGTGTTTCGTTCTGCTGTGCATGGGGTCGCTATGAGTCGGAAACGACTCGACGGCACTTAACAACAACTTTCTTCCTCACATTCTCTTAATGAGCAGCAAAAGCTAATTTCAAAATAATTTTTGCCATCAGTTGCCTTCAAGTTGATTCTGACTCGTGATGATCCTATATATGTTGGAGTAGAACTGTGCCCCATAGAGTTCCCAGGGTTGATTTTTTGGGGAAGTAGATCTCCAGGCCTTTCTTCTAAGGTACCACTGAGTGAACTCAAACTGCCAACCTTTGGTTAAAAGCTGAGCACCTTGGCCTTCTGCACTACCCTACAACAGTTTAATAATTAGCTATTTTGATTACTATTTATTCTAAAAGTCAAAATAGATAATTTTTAAGTTAATATATTTGAAATTGGGAGCTCTGATGGTGTAGTGCCTAAGGCATTTGATTACTAACCAGAAGGCTGGTGGTTCAAACCCACCAACCACTCTTCAGAAGGAAGGTTGGACAATCTACTTCCATAGAGATACCACCTCAGAAACCCAAGGAGGGGTCGCTATGAGTCGAAAACGACTCGACAGCAGCGAGTTTTCTTTTTTTCTTTCAGGGGGGCATATATTTAAAATTAACATCTAGAACATTTCCTAAGAGTCCACAATAAAAAGGAGATTCAAGGTCCTAAAAAGGGCTGAGAGACCTAACACATCTCCCTCCTTGTAGAGATGAAACTTTGAGGTCCAGGTAAAATATGTAGGGCCGCAGAAGACCACTCACTGGGTTATCAAGACTAAGACTTCACTCTCTCTCTGTCTCCTGACCACTTTCCAAAAAATACATCATTTATAGCAAGCTAATTAATGTAGCTTAACTCTATATTGTATCAACAGTCTCTAAAATGGTACAATTTGAATCAAAAGCTCAGTTTTATATTAGGTTTTTAAGTATTTTGATGCAACAATAGACATCATCCAATCAGTTTGTGTCTGTAGGAGCAAATTGAGGACAATGTTAATAAAACTTTTATATTGTACGGAATATTTACTTGGGATTTTGATTCTTTTTCTTGGATCAATTTACTTCAGTTTTCTGATTATATCTCATACTAATAATCAAAAAGTTTGAGTGACAACCAAAGTAAATTTATAAATATAATTTATTTGAAAACTTTTTTTTTTCCTGACATTGCTGTCATTTCTAATTGCAAATGGTGTGACAGCCTATGATTACAGTAACAAGGACTTCAAGAATTATATTTAGAATGCATATCAAATGCATATCACTTTTAGCAAGTTTGTGTATTGAAGAGTTTTAATAATAGGTTTTATGAAATCATAAAAATCCACCTTCTGGGACTTTAAATATGAAATATATGAAAGAAAATAATATTCTTATACTTGGTTCTATTGTATTAAAAGAAAAAGTAGTGTGTATTCTTGCACTTTTGGGGGGGTTGTGCTATCACTTTTTTCTTTCTGCTAAGGAAAATAGGCATGACAAAATCTTTTTTACTAAAAAATTAAGTGCTACTTTTGAACCTGTGTGCTCGTATCGAGTAAGACTGTATATAAACTAATGTGCTATGCAGTGCTTTATGTGGGACATCCAGTTATGCTTTTCTCCCTCATTTGAAAACTGACAGTGCCCAACAAGATAAATATACATATTCACAATGACCCAATTTCATTCCAGTATGTTACTGACGAGAACTGAGTTCACCAAAAGACATGAACAAGAATATTCATAGCAGGTTCATCTAAAATAAATAGAAGTTGGGAACAATTCAAATGTCTGTTGATGGCATGGATAAATAAATAGTGATATGATCATAAGTAAAATTCCATACACTGGTGAGAATGACCAAACTTTCCTGCATCCAACAGTATCAATGTTTCTCACAGATACAATGTTGAGAGGAATAAGCTAGATACAGAAGAATGCATCTTGCACATCTTAGAAATAATGATTAAAAATTGGTTAAAAGTGAAAAGATAGAAAAAATATTCATGCAAATATAATCAAAAGAAAGCTGAAATGGCTATATTGATGTCAGACAAAATCAACTTTAAGTTAAAATTTGTTAGAAGACAAAGAAGGGCATTATATTAGTGATAAAAGAATCAATTCATCAAGAAGATACTATGCATATTTATATAACATCATATAACTATACTCTACCATCATAGCTCCAAAATATGTGATGCAAACACTGACAGTATTGAAGGAGGAAATTGTCATAGTTGGAGATTTCAGCATACCACTTTCAATAATGGACAGAATATCTAGAAAGATGAATAAAGAAATGGAGGATTTGAGCAACACTATACACCAGTTCCACCACAGCCATACTGTGGTGGCTTATGTGTTGCTGTGACACTGGCAGTAATGCCACTAATATTTCAAATACCAACAGGGCCACCCAGTGGAGCTTCTAGACTAAGAGAGACTGGGAAGAAAGGCATAATGATCTACTTCTGAAAATTAGCCAGTGAAAACACTGTGTATCCTAACGGAAGATTGTCCAAGATAGTGCTGGAAGATAAGCTCCTTACATTGGAAGCACTCAAAGTACATAGTGGCTATAACAATGGACTTGAACATTATGAAGATGGTGCCAGACCAGGCTATTGTTTTGTTCCTTTGTACCTAGGATTGCCCTGAGACTGAGCCCACTTCATGGCAACTAACAAGAACAATGTAAATCAACTAGACCCAACAGATGTGTGTAGAACACTTCACCCAATAGCATAATGCACATTCTTCTGTGGACATAAATCATTCTCTAGGATAGACCATATGCTATGTCACAAAGCAAGTCTCAGTAAATTTAAAAAGATGGAAATTATATGAAATATCTTTTCTGAGCACAATGGAATGAAACTAGAATTAACAGAAGGAAAACTGGAAAATACCCAAATACATGATAATTAAACATTACACTATTAATACCAGTGGGTCAAGGGAGAAATCAGAAAATACTTAGAGTCAAATGAAAATACAGCATATCAAAATTTATGAGATGCAGCAAAGGCAGTGCTTAGAGGGAAATTTATAGCAGTAAATGCCTATATTTAAAAAGAAGAAAAATCTCAAATCAATAGCCTAACTGTGCAACTTGAGGAAGTAGAAAAAAGAAGAGCAAATCAAGCCAAAAGCTAAAGAAGGAAGTAAAAACCAAATATAAGAGTGGAAATAAATGAAATTGAAATTAGAAAATCATTAATGGGAATTTACAAAACCAGAAGTGGATTTTTAGGAAAGATCAATAAAATCAACAAACATTTAACTAAATTGACAAAAACAAAAAAAAAGAGAGAGAGATAGGGAGAAGATGCACATAACTAACATCCGAAATGAAAGTGGGAACATTATAGCTAATCCAACAGAAATAAAAAAGGATCATAAAAGAATACTGTGAACAATTGCACACCAACAAATTAGATAACTTAGATGAAACACATAAACAACTTAAATTGTCTCAAGTAGAAATAGAAAATCTCAACACCCAACTTCCCAATAACAAAAAAGTCCTAGACCAGGTGGCTTCACTGAAGAATTCTACCATTTATATATAAATGAATTCTACCATTTATAGAAGTGACCCCAATCCTTCTCAAACTCATCTAAGAAAGAAGAGGAGAGAACACGTCCTAATTCATCCTCTGAGATCAGCATTACTCTGATACCAAAGC
The DNA here is from genome assembly GCF_000298275.1 of Orycteropus afer afer. Taxonomy (NCBI): domain Eukaryota; kingdom Metazoa; phylum Chordata; class Mammalia; order Tubulidentata; family Orycteropodidae; genus Orycteropus; species Orycteropus afer. The sequence goes on from NW_006921614.1 coordinate 18,197,345, forward strand.
CAAACAATGACACCACAAGAAAACTACACTCCAATATCCCTCATCAATATAGATGCAAAATTTCTGAACAAAATACTAATAAACTGTATTTAATACCATATTAAAGGTAGTGACCAGGCAGGATTTATTTGATAAATACAATAGGGTTAAGCATTAGAAAATCAAAGGAAAAAAAAACTACATGATTATCTCAGTTAACATAGAAAAGGTATTTGACAAAATCCAAACTCATTCATGATAAAAATGCTCAACAAACTAGAGATAGAAAGGAAATTCCTAAATACGATAAAGAGCATTTAAAAAATTAAAACCTACCACTAATATCATTCTTAATGAAGGAAAGTTGAGAACTTTCCCTTTAAGAGCAGGAATAAGACAAGGATGCCCATTCTTACCACTGCTATTCAGTATTGTACTGTTAGTCCTAGCCAGAGTAGTTAGGCTTGGGGAAGGGGAGTATCCAAATCATGGAGGAGGATCCCTTTTCACAGATAACCAGATCTTACACACCTACTCCTCACTTATCATTGTGGTTAGGTTCCAAAAGCTTGGTCTTTATGTAAAAACCAGTGTTATGTGAAAATGGAGGATAATCACATCAGTTCACAAAATGGAGGATGACTGTATCATTACACAACTGCCAAATTATATCATCACATAACTGCCAAATTACGTTATTACATAACTGTCAAACCATTGAGAATCATAGCCCATCCATGTTAACATATAACCTTATCCATCACAGCCAGTATTGCTCTTGCCTTACACCTCAGCATTTGTAACTGCTATATGTATGTCGTTAATGCATAAAATAGATAGTAGTTTTTTTTTCCTATTGTCATAAATATGAAATGTTGAATAATAAGATAGTTCATAAGTAAGGACAAGGTGTACATAGAAAACGTCAAAGATTCCACAAGAAAGCTACTAGTGCTAACAAATGTATTCAGCAGTTTCAGGATAGAAAGTTAATGCACAAAAATCAATTGGGTTTCTATACACCAGTAATGAACAATCTGAAAAAGAAATAGAAGAAAATAATTCCATTTGGAATAGCATCTAAAAGGAGCTCTGGTGGCATAGTGCCTAAGGCATTTGACAGCTAACCAGAAGGCTGGAGGTTCAAACCCACCAGCCACTCCTCAGAAGGAAGATTGGGCAATCTACTTCCATAGTGATACTGCTTTGGCAACCCAAGGAGGGGTCACTATGAGTAGAAATCGACTTAACAGAAGTGAGTTTGATTTTATAGCATCTAAAAGGATAAAATGCCTAGACATAAATTTAACCCAGGGGGGTGAGGGAATTGTACATTGAAAACTGCTGAACACTGCTAAAAGAAATGAAAGGAAGCCTAAATAAATGGAAAGATATTCTATGTTCATGGACTGGAAGACTTAAAATTAAGATGTCAGTACTACACACAGTGATCTGTGGATTCAATACAATCTGTATCAAAATTTCAACATCATTTTTTTTTTTTTTTTTGCAAAAATGTAAAAGTAAATTCTCAAATTTAGACGGAGTTGCGTGGGACACCAAATAGCCAAAGCAAACTTGAAAAAAAAAAAAAAAAGAATAAAGTAGGACTCAAACTTCTCAGTTTCAAAATTACTATAAAACTACAGGAATCAAAACAGTCTCATACTAACATATCACACACACAGGCCAATAGAATAGAATTGAGAGTCCAGAAATAAACCTTGGCCATAGATGGAGGATAATCACATCAGTTCACAAAATGGAGGATGACTGTATCATTACACAACTGCCAAATTATATCATCACATAACTGCCAAATTATGTTATTACATAACTGTCAAACCATTGAGAATCATAGCCCATCCATGTTAACATATAACCTTATCCATCATAGCCAGTATTGCTCTTGCCTCACACCTCAGCATTTGTAACTGCTATATGTATGTCGTTAATGCATAAAATAGATAGTAGTTTTTTTTCCTATTGTCATAAATATGAAATGTTGAATAATAAGATAGTTCATAAGTAAGGACAAGGTGTACATAGAAAACGTCAAAGATTTTTGGTGTCCCATGCAAGTCCGTCTAAATTTGAGAATTTACTTTTACATTTTTGCAAAAAAAAAAAAAAAATGATATTGAAATTTTGATACAGATTGTATTGAATCCACAGATCACTGTGTGTAGTACTGACATCTTAATTTTAAGTCTTCCAGTCCGTGAACATAGAATATCTTTCCATTTATTTAGGCTTCCTTTCATTTCTTTTAGCAGTGTTCAGCAGTTTTCAATGTACAATTCCCTCACCCCCCTGGGTTAAATTTATGTCTAGGTATTTTATCCTTTTAGATGCTATAAAATCAAACTCACTTCTGTTAAGTCGATTTCTACTCATAGTGACCCCTCCTTGGGTTGCCTGTCCATCTATGGCCAAAGGAGCTCTGGTAGCATAGTGGCTAAGTCACTTGCCTGCTAACCAGACAGCTGGCGGTTCAAACCCACCAGCCACTCCTCGGAAGGAAGGTTGGGCAATCCTACTTCCGCAGTGATACTGCCTCGAAAACCCAAGGAGGGGTCGCTATGAGTTGGGGCTGACTCGACAGCACATAACAACAACAACAATCTATGGCCAAATGATTTCAACAAGGATACTAAGTCCATCCAATAGGGGGAAGAATAATCTTTTTAATAAATGATGCTATGACAACTGTATTTCAAATGCAGAAGAATAAAGTTGGGCCTTTTACTTCACACTGTATGAGAAAATTACTAAAAATTGATCAAAGACCTAAATGTGAAAAGTAAAACCATAAAATTCTTAGAACAAAACATAGGACTAATGTTTCAAAACTTATGGATATGACAGCAGAAGCACAAGCAACAAAAGACAGAATAGACCATTGCATTTCATCAAAATTAAAAGCTTCTATCCATCCGGTACTTTATCAACAAAGTAAAGAGACACCCTACAGACTGGGAGAAAATATTTGAGTACCATATATTTGTAAGGGTTTACTATCAAGAATATATAAAGAATTTCTAAATTCAACCTCAAGAAGATAAATAACCCAACCAAAAAATAATGGGCAAAGGACTTGAATAGATAATTCACCAAAGAAGATAAACAGGCATACCTTGGAGATACTGAGGGTTTAGTTCCAGACCACCTCAATAAAGCAAATATTGCAATAAAGAGAGTCACATGAATTTTTTGGCTTCCCAATATATATAAAAGTTATGTTTGCACTACACTTTAGTCTATGTAGTTCTATAAGGAGTTCTGGTGGCACAATGCCTAAGTCTTTTGACTTCTAACGAGAAGATTGGTGGTTCAAACCCACCAACCACTCTGTGGAAGGTAGATGGAGCAATTTACTTCTGTAAAGATGCTGTTGTTGTTATGGGCCATCAAGTCAGACCCGACTCATAGCGACTCCTCCTTGGGTTTCTGAGGTAGATTGCCCAACCTTCCTTCCAAGGAGTGACCTCAAAAACCCAGTGAAGTCACTATGAGTTGTAGTCGACTTGATGCCAGTGAGTTTGGTTTTGTGGGGGTTTTTTGGTTTGGTAGTCTTTGAAGTGTACAATAGTATTGTGAAAAGTTTTGAAATATTGTGAAAATTACCAAAAAGTGATGGAGACATGAAGTGATTACATGCTATTGAAAAAATGGTATTAATAGACTGGCTTGATGCAGAGTTGCCACAAACCTTCAATTTGTAAAAAACATATTATCTGTGAAGTTCAATAAAATGAGGTATGTTTGTAAAAATGGCCACAGCCATGTGAAAAGATGCCCAGCATTATTAGTCATCATAAAAATACAATAAAAAACCAGTGAAATAACAATTCACACCTTTTTGAATGGCCGTTATGAGAATATCAGAAAATAACAAGTGTTAGGGAGGATGTGGAGAAATTGGAACTCTTTTGTATTACTGTTGGAAATGTAAAGTGCTACAACCACTGTGGAAAACAGTTTGGCAATTTCTCAAAAAGTTAATCCTTGTGATCCAGCATTTCCACTACTAGGAATATGCCCAAAAGAACTGAAAGCAGAAACTCAAAGAGATACTTTTATACCAAGGTTCTTGCAGTACTATTCACAATAGCCAAAGATGGAAACAACCCAAGTGTACATCAGGAGATGAATGGAAAAACAAAATATGGTACATCAACACAGTGGAATATTATTCAGCCATAAAGACAAATGCAGTTCAAATCTTGAAAACATTATATTACACTGAGTGTAATTAAGTGAGACAACAGAGGACAATATTGTATGGACCCACTTATCTAAAATATCAAGACTAGGCAAATGCAGAGACCAGAGTTTATTAGTGGTTACCAAAGAATAGAAGGAGGGGTACTGGAAGGGACAGCTATTGCTTAAAATTATTGAGTTTTTCTTAAGGGTAATGACAAAACTTTGAAAACACAATGGTGATTGTTGTACAGCGTAGCAAATGTAATTGATTTCACTGAATTGCACACATAAAAATGGTTAAAATGTCAAATGTTTTGGTATGTATATTTTATCACAGTTAAAAAAAATTAAAGAATATATACTTTATGGTGCTCCATGATTTCATTATTCCTTTTATATAAAAGTGAGCACAACTAATCTGGGGTAAGTGTTCTGCATGTAAGTCTTTCTCCTGTTGGGCTGAGAGCCAATCCTTTGGAGTGAGTCCAATCCTAGGCCCAAAGGGTATCCTGGGCCCATAGTCTTGGGAATCTTACCAGATCCTATCTGACCAGTAATACTGGTCATTTTTGTGGTTTTGAATTTTGTTACACATTTTTCCTATCACTCTATCTAGGATCTCCAGTTTTGATCCCTTCCCGAGTGGTTGGCATTGATAGCTGGGCATCATCTAGTTCTTCTGATCTGAAGATCCATCATATCCTTGGACTAATTGTTTCCAAGTGGCTTTGGTTTTCTTCACTATTCTTTGCTTCAGATGAGAGGAGACCAATAGTTGCATCTTAGATGGCCACTCAAAAGCTGTTAAAACCCCAGTCACTGCTCACCAAAGTAGGTTGTAAACAAAATTTCTATGTACTATGTTGTGCCAGTTGAGCTTGGTGTCCCCCAATACTATGTTCCTGAGTCAGCAGTCCTGGTGATTCTCTCTCTCAAGATGTTTGGTTGTCTCTGAGAGGTTACTCCAACTGTCTTCTGTTGCTTCTGTAATGAGTGTGGCTAATTTTGTATCAGGAACTCTGGTAGCATAGTGCCTAAAGCACTCGACTGCTAACCAGAAGGCTGGTGGTTCAAACTCACCAGCCACTCCCCAGGAGGAAGGTTGAACAATCTACTTCCATAGTGATACTGCCTCAGAAGCCCAAGGAGGAGTCGCTATGAGTCGGATCCAATTCGATGGCAAATAACAACAACAACAATAATTTTGTATCACTAGTATCTATGTAAAGTTATCTTCAGCTAAATCTATCCTTCCTCTGGGGTACATTCCTGTTTGCTGACCCCTGCCTGATCTTCTCATTTGTCTGTGTCCTAATCTGTAGCCTGGTGTTTGGTGTTAGTGGTAATGCAGTATTGTGTATATACTAGTATTTGGAAGGCTGGAGTCTTTGATCTTCATCAGTAAGTACTTCAAGTCTTCATTTTCAGCAAGCAAGGTTGTGTCTTCTGCATATCACAGGTTGTTAATGAGTCTTCTTCCAATCCTGATATGATGTTCTTCTTCATATAGTCCAGGTTCTTGGATTATTTGCTCAGCATACTTACTGAATAAGTATGGTTAAAGGATACAACCCTGGTACATACCTTTCTTGATTCTAAACCATATAGTATCACCTTGTTCTGTTCAAATGACTGCTTCTTGGTCTATGTACAGATTCCTCATGAGCACAATTAAGTGTTCTGGAATTCCCATTCTTTACAATGTTACCCATAATTTGTTTTATGGATATAAAACAGCCATAAATGCTATTACATCCAAGTATCAAAGTGTATTTAGACTTTCAAATCATTGTGATTTCAATTCAAAAAAATTTTATACTATTAAACACTGTTTTGAAAATAATTTTAGTAGAGAAAAGATTGGAACTCTTATACACTGCTCATGAGACTGTAAAATGGTACAAGCACTGTGGAAAAGGTTATGGCATTTCCTTTAAAATTTGGAAGTTGAAATACCATTTGATTGAGCTTTCCCACAACTAGATATGTATCCTAAAGAAGTGAGAGCCAGGACACAAATAGATATATGCAAACCCATGTTCATCACAGCACTATTCACAATAACAGAGAGATGGGAATGACCTAAGTGCTTGTCTATGGATGAGTGAATAACCAAACTGTGGTACATACATGCAATGGAATACTACGAAGCATTAAAGAATAATGAAGAATCCATGAAACACCTCATAACATGGAGAACTTGGAGGACATCATGCTGAGTGTAATGAGTCAGTCACAGGACAAATATTGTTTGAGTCCACTATTATAAAAAGTCAAGGAAAGGTTTACACATGGAAGGAAACTTTCTTAGTTCCTAGGGATGGGAGGTGAGGGGAGGCAAAATTGCTAACTAGATAAGAGATACATACTGATTTAGGTGAACAGAAAGGCAATATATGAAAAGTGGATGGTCAGCACAATATCACTAAGGAAAAGGAAGGCACAGAGAGGTGCACAACAGGTACAGAGAACAAAGCTAACTACTATTACATACACAATACAGCATTATCACTAATAACAAACATTAACCTGTAGGTGCATACATAGATAGCCATGTAAGATGATCATGTATGGGTAGGCAAATGGAAATGTCCTTATGACTGTATGTAGGTTTGGCAGACAATATTGCTACATAAGTATTTGTATGTGCTATAAAAATGTCCATATATAATAGAGCAACAGGACTGCTACAAGAACAAACAAATCTGTGTTGGAAAAAGTACAGCCTGAATGCTCCTTGGAACCAAGAATGGTCAGGCTTTGTCTTACCTACTTTAGTCATGTTGTCAGAAGGGACCATTCCCAGGAGAAGGATATCACTCTTGGTAAAGTGGAGAGTATAAGGCAGCATAAAAGGGGATGACCCACAATGAGATGGATTGACACAGTGGCTACAACAATGGGCTAAAGTTAGCGAGGATTGTGAGGATGACGCACAAATGGGAAGTGTTTTGTTCTGTTGTATATAGGTTCATTGTGAGTTCAAGCTGACTTGATGTCACCTAACAACAAAACACAATAAACCTAACAATGCAATGTTATAATAACTCCTTGAGGTTGTCAGTTGCTGGGCCTGTGGGGTTGGGACCATAGTCACAGAGGACATCAAGCTCAATTGGCATAACATACTACACAGAAACATTGTTCTACATCCTACTTTGGTGAGTAGTGACTAGTGTCTTAAAAGGTTATGAGTAAACAATTAGTCCTAGCGACTGGTACACCATCCGATCTGCAGCCTATACGATTGTGAGACCAGAAGAACTAGATGGTGCCCAGCTACCACTGTCATCCCCTTGGAAGGGAATCTATGTAGGAGATCCTTGATAGAGAGGGAGAACAATGTGGAACAAAACTCAAAATCATTTGGAGGAAAAAAAAGAGGAGGGGGGACCAGGTTTGCTGGTCCAATAGAGCCTGGTGGAACCACTGAGACTATGGCCCCTAGCTGCCCTTCAGGTCTGGAATTGAACCCACACCTGTGGTTTCCAGCCAAACAAAAGACAGGCATATGAGTTGAACATTTACCTCAAGTAGATACTCTCTTTGGAGAGAACAATCATGGGAGAAAGAAGGGCTGCTTATGCACAGGGAGACAGCTCAGGGGACAGGAGTCCATGGAGGAATGGACACAGGGAAGAGGTAACTATGGGGAGGAAGTGGGAGGAGAGCTGTTGCATTGTGGTAAACTGTGGTCAATGTCGTGAGACAAAGTATATGTAAACTGCTGTATAGAAAGTGAATTTGCTCTGTAAATCTTCACCCAAATCACAATTAAAAAAAAAAAAAAAAAACTTATGTGATGCTTCACACACAAAAAAAAAGGTTATGGGTAGCCATCTAAGAGGCAACTATTGGTCTCTCCATGAGTGGAGCAAAGAAGAGTGAAGAAAATCAAAGACACAAGGAACCAGTTAGTCCAAGGGCCCACTGGATCATAGGAACCTCAACATACACTACTCAGATCAGAAGAACTAGATGGTGCCTAGTACCACTGCCAACCACTTGTTTGTAAAGGAATCAAATTTGGAGATCCTGGATAGAGTGGGAGAAAAAGATGAAGCAAAACTCAAAATCATAAAGATGACCAGGCTTACTGGTCTGATAGAGACTGGTGAAACCTCTGAACTATGGTCCCTAGTCACCTTTAGGTGCCTGGAGTTGAACTCAATCGTGTAGCTTAACTTTCACCCAAATAATAGACAGGGCTACAAGATGAACAATTATATTAGATAGGTTCACTCCTCAAACAGTTGACCATAGGAGATGAGAAGGGCAGCATTTTTTTCGTGAGATAGCTCAGAAGGCAGGACTGCATAGGAAGGAAGGACACAGGAAAAAGATAACCAGTGGGAGGAAAGTGGGAAGAGAACTATTACATTGTAGGGATTGCAATTGGTGTCACAAAACAAAATGTGTACAAACTGTTGAATGAAAAACAAATTTGCTCTGTAAACTTTCACCCAAATCATAATAAAAAGTGAAATTATAATAATACTTATAGTAGATTTTATTAATGTTCACCAAAGTCCACTTTTTCTTCCTGGAAGAGAATTATACTGCCCACCCGCTAAATTCAGACATGATCTTGCATTGAGGATCATGGAACTGTGTGTTAAGTTAGGCTCCATCAGTCCAGGCCCCTGATTGATCTCAGTGACCGCTGTGATCACTGCTGACCCTCTGACTGATGCTGGATAGGAAGTAAATGAACATGAGCAGGGAACAAATTTTGTTTTAAGCTACTCATTTTTGGGGTCTGTTTTTAACATTAGTATAATGTAATTCAGTTTATCTTTATCTCTTTGTTTTCTAACTTATTTTTCTTATTTCTAACACACAGAATACTTAATGTGCATATATATTTATAAATTGTTTTATAATTTTGTATATTTTTAATTTATAGTATACAGAATATATTGACATAATGGTAAATATATTTATAAATAAGAGTTTATATATTTATATGATAGATTATAATCTTATGTATTTATAAATAAATACATGTATTACTGTTTTTGTTAGTTACCATCAACTTGGCTCCAGTTCATGACAACCTTATGTATAACAGAACCTTACGTTGCACAGTCCTGTGCTACGTTCATGATTATTGGTAACATGTGTTCAAAGGGCTTAAAATTATTTTAAATATGACTTTCACAGTCAACAAAGTTTAAAGACTACTAGACTGTTGCCTTTTCTTGATGACAGGCACCATATCTTAGTCGCCTTTGGGATCCCCACTTTCGACAATTCTTTACATAGTAGATTCTCAACATATGTTTGAACAAATGAATGTTGAGTAAATGAATAGATGACTAGTTTCTCAGTATTAGAATAATTCCCAGTCTTAGCATGCTTTACTGTGAAAATTACATTTTATAGAGGTTGCGTTCATGTTGTCAGGTACCTACAATAATGTAGTTGGCTTGCCCCATGTACATTGCTTTAGAAAAAGTATGAGTGAAAGAGAAAGCCTAGTGGCCCACCATTCAAGTCATAATAGTGATTGAAAACAGAGTTCTAGGGTTGGCCCATTTTTGTGGTTTTTAAGCTTACAATGTTGAAGATAAAATGCCAAGAATTTTAAATTTGTTAAGATATTTAATTTTGGTCCATTTTTAATAAAAATATAGTTTGTGTTTTGTTTTTTCAACAACCCTGCTATGATAAGGTATTATTTTTCAAATTTGGTAGATTTTTAAAACTGAGATTCAGGAAAGGGTGTGACTTACTCAAGGTAATAGAACTAAGCCTTCAACCCAATTATTCTGCCTCACTCACTTTTGCTGACAAGTGTGTAAGGTATAGGAAATGGGTCCCACCATCAAACCAAAACCAAACCAGTTGCTGTCAAGTCCATTATGACTCATGGCGACCCCAAGTGTTGCAGAATAAAACTGCTTCATAGGGTTTTCAAGACTTTGACCTTTTAGAGTCTAGATCTTTCTTCTGAGGTGCTTCTGAGTATTGTGTGAACCACCAACCTTTTGGCTAGTATTTGAGCACTTAACCTTTTATGCCACTCAGGGACTCTGATCACCTCATAGGGATAACAATATGTGTAATTTTGCATATTCTACTACTTTTTAAATGATGGAGTAGAAAAGCAATCTAGGCCTTACTCTGCCTAAGAAGTAAGACAAATGAGGAGAGACAGAGCTGCTGCTGCCCTCTTGTCCTAGACTTATGATGCCAATACTGCACCATGGGGTAAGGAGGAGTCTGGTTAAGCTTGTTGAGCAAGGTTGGGTGCTCCCTGGTTTTTCAGTACACAAGCTGAGGAAATGTGGGTTAACTTAACTCTGAGTAAAAGTACACTGTCCTTGACCTTTTCCCTGACAAGCTGTAGTTTATGCTACATTCTTTCCAAGTAATGCTAAGTTATGAATGTTTCTGTAATGAACAATAAAGAGATCAGGAAGAATAAATAGGTTATGATTATTTTTAGATAAAGAATCTGTACAAAAGCATATGAGAGCCCTAGACAGCAAAACGTTATTTGGTAAGAGAACAATAACAACACAGAAAAGGAAGACATGGACAGGTGCACTACAGAGGTACAGACAACAAAGGTAAATACTTTTACACACACAGTACTGCATTATCATTAATAACAAACATTAATCTATGGGTGGATACATAGGTGGTTGTTGTTGTTGTTATGTGCAGTCGAGTCGGACCTGACTCATAGCGACCCCTCCTTGGGTTTCTGAGGTGGTATCGCTACGGAAGTAGATTTCCCAACCTTCCTTCCAGGATACATAGGTAGACAGGCAAAATTATCAGGTATGGGTAGGCAAAAGGGAATATAAGTTTAATAGGGAATACTTCTACATACGTGTTTGCATTATAAGAATGTCCATCTATATTATATATATATGGGAGCTCTGGTAGCATAGTGCCTAAGACACTTGACTGCTAACCAGATAACCAGAAGTCTGGCAGTTCAAACCCACCAGCCACTCCTCGGAAGGAAGATGGGGCAGTCTACTTCCATAGTGATACTGCCTTGGAAACCCAAGGAGGGGTTGCT
>NW_006921614.1:18208668-18210882 GCF_000298275.1 Orycteropus afer afer
GAGGGAATGAGTCACTAGGCCTGCATGCGGGCTTGGGACCATGGTCTCAGGAGATACTGTGCTCAGTTGGCATAACATACACAAAAACATTGTTCTACATCTTACTTAGACAGTAGCAACTGGGGTCTTAAAAGCTTGTGAGCAGCCATCTATGATACAACAATTTGTCTCTCCTTGTCCAGAGCAAAGAAGAGTTAAGAAAATCAAAGTTGCAAGGAGACAAATAGTGCATGGGACTAGTGGACCATGGGAACCTCAGCCTACATGATCTTGAGACCAGAAGGACTAGATATGGTGCCCAGCTACCACTGCCAACCCCTCAGAAAGGGATCAGAATTGGAGATCCTGGATAGAGTGGGAGAAAAATGTAGAACAAAATTCAAAATCATAAAGAAGACTAGGCTTACCTGGATAGGGACTGGCAAAACTCCTGAGACTATGGCCTCTAGTCACCCTTTGTGCCTGGAGTTGAACTCACTCCTGTGACTTAACTTCCAGCTAAACAGTAGACAGGCGCTCTGGTAGATTAGTGCCTAAGGCACTTGACTGCTAACCAGAAGGCTGGTGGTTCAAACTTACCAGCCACTCTTCAGAAGGAAGGTTGGGCAATCTACTATCGTAGTGATACTGCCTTGGCATAGGAGGGGTCGCTATGAGTCGGGGCCGACTTGACGGCACATAACAACAACAAAAAGAAAACAATAGACAGGTCTATGAGGTGAACAATTACACTAGGGAGGTACAGTCCTTAGAACAATCAACCATGGGAGATCAGAAAGGCGACATTTTTTCAGGGAGATAGCACAGAGGGCAGGGATTGCATAGAAAAGAAGGAACATAGGGAGAAGTTGGGAAGAGAGCTGTAACATTGCAGGGATCACAATCAGTGTTCCAGAACAAAACGTGTATGAACTGTTGAGTAGGAAATGAATTTGCTCTGTAAACTTTCAACCCCATCAAAATTAAAAAAAAAAAGGGAAGGAGAGACTTTTTAATTTGGTATAGTGATAAAAGCAAGTGGAAGAGCAGCTGAGTTTATTGTTATTTTAAATTGTTAATAACACTTTCAGGTGAAAAAATAAGCAACTAAGAATTCAGATACTTGAATAAAAATTTTGTTACAAAGGATCAGAGAAAAAAATTCCAAACAATCAAAGAATGCATAGTTTTTGTCTCACTGTTCTTCCTTGCTACCGCTGAGACTGTGTGCCTGTGTTGTTAGGAACCTTGTTAGACTTTGGAAGCTGCCATTACAAAGTGAAGATGTAGACTGATGGAAGGCACTGCCGATCCATAGTCAGGGATTGAGACTCAGGTGTGTCAGGTACACTATTACAGATCTTTCCACCTCACCCTGTTGCCTGTTATTTTATTATTATTATTATTACTACAAGTTATTTTTACATATTAAAATAATCCAATGTAGTACAAACCCAGTGCTTTTTTATTTTTATAGCATGAACAGATTTGGGGCATGATTCAGAAATTAGCCTTCCAAAAGATGTAAACTTTACCTAGATTTTTTGTTATATCAATGAGACTTTAAAAATGTTTTATTGTAATTTAGGTGAAAGTTTACAGAGCAAGTTGTTTTCCCACTGAACATTTAATACATATTTTGATTTTTGACATTGACTACAATCTCCACAATATAATGTCATTCATCCCACTCCTCCTTATATTTTTATTCATCCTACTTTCCTTTCCCTTCATTCCTTCTGAGCTTTATCTCTGGGCAAAGTTGCCCTTTTGATCTCATATGATTGGTTCTAAGAAGTGCCTACCTCCCTGTTGTTATTGTTCACCTTATAGGTCTGTCCAAGGAGCTCTGGTGGCATGGTGGTTAAAGCATCAAGCTGCAAACCCAAAGGTCGGTGGTTCGAACCCACCAGCTGCTCCACAGGAAAAAGCAGCCGTTTACTTCTATAAATATTTACAGCCTTGAGAGCACTGTGGGACAATTTTATTCTCTCCTATTGGGTCACTGTGAGGCAAAATCAACTCGATGTCATTTGGTCTTTTCTGGTTTGTTGTTGTTGTTGTTAAGTGCTGTTGAGTCGTTTCCAACTCATAGCGACCCCATGCACAGCAGAACGAAACACTGCCCGATCCCACGCCAGCCCCACAATCCCTGCTATACTTGAGCCCATCATCGCAGCCACCATATCAATCCATCTCGTTGAAGGCCTCCCCCTCTTTCGTCGACCCTCCACC
>NW_006921614.1:18213967-18238482 GCF_000298275.1 Orycteropus afer afer
AGTCTATAAGCTGGGCTGTTACCTGTGCACCAGGTGCATCTCTCTGGGTTTTAAACACCAGAGGCTCAGCCTCAAAACTCACATCTACATGTCACCACAGTAGGACAATCCGACAGACAAGTTTGTCCTGCTGTTGGAGACCTCTCGTATCACCCCCACCTGGCTGACTCTTCCTCTGTCTGGCTTTCTGGCTTTTAATCCCCTTTCTCCTGCTCTTCTGGCCTGCTTCTTCGGGCATCCTTGAGTTGTCTCTCCTCACCTCTATCCCTGGGGCTGACTTTTCTGGTAGCTTATGGCTAAGGCACTTGACTGCTAACCAGAAGGCTGGAGGTTCAAACCCACCAGCCACTCCTTGGAAGGAAGATTGGGCAATCTACTTCCATAGTAATACCACCTCAGAAACCCAAGGAGGGGTCACTATGAGTTGGGTCCAACTCAATGGCACATACTACAACAACAACAACAACAACAACAACATTGTTTGAAAGTTGAGCCATGGAAATGAGTTTGGTTCCAGGCTTGAAATGTATTTAAGGACCGGTAGTCTGTATTTGGCCAGTAAGCCTGGTCTTTATGATTTTGAATTTTGTTCCACATTTTTCTCCCATTCTATCCAGGACCTCCTACCATGGTCCCTTTCAGAGTGATTGACAGTGGTCACAGGACATGATCTAGTTTACCTGATCTTAGGGTTATGGACACTGAAGGTCACATAGTCCATTAGTCTTTGGGACTAATTATTTCCTTGCTGCTTTGATTTCCTTTGCTCTTCTTTGCTACTGATGGGGAGAGAGCAATCGTTGCACCTTAGATGGCCTCTCAAAAGCTTTTAAGACCTCAGTCACAACTCACCAAAGTAGCGTGGTAGAACATTGTGTTTGTGGACTGTGTTATGCCAATTGGCCTTGATGTCCCCTAAGACTGTGTTCCTGGGATCCCAGACCCAGTGACTCATTCCTCCAAGATGTTTGGTTATGGCTAAAAAGTTTTCATAACTTCGCCTTCTATATGCCTACTATATTCATGGATATGTTTTTCATACATATAAATACATATGGAGAAGTCTGTCCAACCTATATATATTCATGGGTGTAGTCCCCTTTGCCTTCCCAGTCCTGTTTAGCTTGTGTGTCTCTGTACCCACTCATAGATTTTTGTTACATGTAAATGAGACTTTGGAGCTCTGGTCTCATAGTGCCTAAGGCTAACCAGAAGGCTGGTTGTTCAAATCTACCAGTCACTCCTCGGAAGGAAGATGGGACAATCTACTTCTGTAGTGATACTGCCTCAGAAACCCAAGGAGGGGTCGCAATGAGTCGGGTCCGACTCGACGGCACATAACAACAAATGAGACTTTAAACTCCAAATTAGCAGTTGGCTTTTCATATGTTTTCCTGCCTTCAATTTCATTATGAATTCGGCTATTACTAATTTCAGTGTCTTTTCTCTGATGAAATAGTTGAATCTTACAATAATTGGATTTTATTTCTTAAATTATATATGTAACATATGTTGAGAATAGAGCCTATACATTACTAGTTCTTTTCTGTGCTCCACAGTAATGATTCTAGTGATGAGACTGTAATAGCTTCCCAATAATAATGAAGTCACACCCAACATGTTACACTATGGACAGCTTGAGAAGCACTTTCCATGCATTAACCCATTTGTCACAGAAGTCACACTAGAGAGTGGAGCCAGATCCTTATCATTCAGTCATGGTCTTTGGCCCAGCATAGCATTTATTGGGTTTTATTTACTTGAAATCATTCTTAGTTTTTGAAATAAATTCCTGATATTTTGAAATTTGGACAGTTACTCAGACCTGTTTATAAAATATGTCCAGAATTAATGGCTCATAGTGTATAACAAATACGTTCATGGGCATATATAGAATGAATCCTATTTTCTTGTCACTTTCACTTTCAAATTGAAGTTGCCTTCTAATGGGGGAAAAAAAGTTTCTACCAAAAGACTAAGTTGAAACAAATGAGTTTGGTTCATCAGTAATGTTAAATTAATAGCTTTCTAACTTTTAGTCTGAAATCCAGTGTATCAAATTTGTAATTTATAAAACTAGTATTCTATATTATTATTATAGTATAAATATATTAGTATAATATTTTATACTAATGTAATTCATAGTCAGCTTTATGTATCAGACTTGAACTTTTGAAATGGGAACGAGGTTTCCCTCTTTATTTGAATCTCAGAAACTGTGAGGTTTTGTGAATGCAAAGCTCTGAGAAATATAAATCCTTTCTTGCAGATGGAAAAAATAAGTCACAAAATTATTTAACTGTTGTTTTCACTGCTGGTGATGTTTTCTATTTTTAAAGGAGGGAGTTTTCCTCTTCATAGTTTAAGAGCCAAGAGATCATATTGACTAAAGAAAAGTTAAATAAAAGTTATCCTGGAGAGAAAAGTAAACAGCCATAGAGGCTGCAGTCCTTCATTTAGACCTTGCATCTGCAGAGCCCCATTCTTATGACATCTAATCAGGAGTGCAGTGTAGGCAAGTCTTTTTTTCAGCTGCAAATTACTTTAAACTTTTTCATCACAGCCAATAGAATGCAGGGTGAAATAAAAAAGTAAGGATTATTTATATGATTGGAATCTTCAAGTGCTCAATCATTTGAAAAATCTATAACATGGCAAAAGACATTTATCAATTTAGGAAGGAGTGCACTAAATAAAACATGAAGAGCTGGGACTTAAAACCTTTTCCCTATTCAAAAAAAAAAAAAAAATCTAAATCTGTTCCAGAATATTTAGTCCTTTCCATGGTGTTCTTGGGTGATGCAAACAATGAACATTTCAAGCTGCTGTCTAAAAGGTTGGAGGATTGAGTCCACCCAGTAGCACCTTGGAAGAAAGGACTGGTGATCTACTTCTGAAAAATCAACCACTGAAGAAAACCCTACAGAGCACAGGTCTATTCTGACACACATGGTGTCACCGTGAGTCGGAGTCAACACAGTGGCATCTAATTTGGTTTTTATCTGCCTTACCAATACTGATAGAGTTTCTTGTTACTTTTTTTGTTTTTAACTAAATAGTAATTTCTATAATGTATCTTCATTGTATGATTGAATAATTTCCTTGAAAAAAATACCCCAGAGTTCTTTAATCTAGTGTTTCACTTTGACCAAAGAAAAAGTACATTGTGGATATTTATAGTATTTTTCAATCTATTTTTATCAGTTCTGGGACTGATAACTGATTTAGGGCACAGGGGTTAAAAACAGGAAATGTGGTTTATAAAGTGGGTAGTATCTCCAGAGTTTCCAAAGTTTGATTTCTTACAGTACTGTCTGAAGACCATCATGTTTGAAAACAACCTTGGGCAGAGTACCTTGAACTCAGACTGCATTGACAGGAGTTGTTGGTCCAACTATGACAGGAAATGCCTCATGGAAAAGTTTGCATTCTTGGTATAAGTTCAAATGACATAGCAGTTGTTTTCTGTAAGTGTTATTTCTCTCCAGCTCTATTTCAGACACTCTGTACAGATTAGCTATAAGTCTTGTGTAACTTTTAGAAAATTTCCTTTGACCTTTGTATTTTGCTTAAAATTAAATTTTACTATCTTAATGAAAAGTTTTTGTCAAATATCTGTTTAAGAATGTTTTGAAATGAGTTATGTTTGAGAAGAGGGTTATATATTCAGGATAATTGATTATTAATTATAACAATCAGAAAACCCAAGTTAAGAAAATAAAAAAGGCATGAAGAAATCAGAACATAATCTTGTATGGCCCTTTGAATGACAGTTTGACAGAATCCATCAAAAAGAAAAAAAAAAAAACAAAACAACTTTTGATTCAGCAATTCCACTTCTAGGAAGAGATTATACAGAAATTAGTCTATGAGAATACAAGAATCTTTTTACATATATATTCATTATGGTATTATTTGTAGTTCAGATATTTAAAGGCAACCTAACTGTCCACCAGAGTGGAGTCTTGGTGGTCTAGTGGTTAAGCACTTGGTTACTAATGGAAAAGTTGACAGTTTTAACCCATCAGCCTCTCCACAAGAGAAAGATGTGGCAGTCAGCTTCTGTAAAGATTACATACAGCCTTGGAGACTCTATGAGGCAGTTCTACTCTGTCCTATCGAGTCGCTCTGAGTCAGAATCAACTTGATGGCAATGGTTTGTGTTACTGTTTAACTGTCCAGCCGTAAGATAGTGAGTAAATGATGCATGATGTGCCCACAATGTGGAGCCCTCAGCAACTCCTGATCTCTGTGCACTGGCATGGAAGTAGGCTTGTGATCTGAATGAAGTAAGACCTTTCAAGGAGTGAATATATAATGTAATCTTATTTTTTAGGGGAAAAAAATTTATTCACAGGAAAAAATCTAGAATAATACATATCAAACTCAATGGTGGTTATCCTGGGAAAAAGGATGAAGGAGGAATTTATTGGACTTTTATTTATTATTATATAAACAGATACTTCTGTGTTGTTTTAATTATTTTCAATAAGCATTTCTACATACATGGTTTTCATTTTCAAATTTTAAAAGATCAAAAACAAAGGCTTGATCAATATAATATTCTGTGGTGTAATATGGACATCTCTATAATGATCTACCTAGGAAGTTATCTAATTATTAATAATAAGAGGAATCAAATCTGCTTATATAACACTTTTTAATTGACAAAGCATTTCCCCACATATCAAAGAAACTATGTTGATTTTCCAGCTAAACTTTAAATCCAAGTCATTCCTATGCACTTGTATATATCTATTACAAGTTATTGTTGAATACTATTACTTGAGATTAGCAAAATAGAGATATTTACACCTCTTAACATGGGTTTTTACAAGTGGTGCTGAGGATTCTCATCAAGAAATAACCTTTTCCATCTCTTTGGCAGTGTGAGCTTTATTCTTTGCCTAAACTTTGTTTCATACAATTACTTTCTTATACTCAGTTTCAGAAATGATGTCAGGTTCTTGCCCACGTGTAGGGCGGTTACTCTTTATTAAATCCAAGGTCAGCCACGTTGGTAGGTGTGTCCCCACTGGAGTGGATGCAGTGTGGAGCAGAGGCTGTGTTCTGTCACTGCCATACTCCCAGCACTGGAATAGTGACTGACTGTCATTTAAAAAAAAAAAAAAAAAAAAAAACCTATTGCTGTAAAAGTTCTGACTCATAGTGACCCCACAGAACAGAGTAGAACTGCCCCATAGAGTTTCCAAGGCTACAGTCTTTATGGAAGCAGACTGCCACATCTTTTTCCTGCAAAGCAGCTGGTGGGTTTAAACTGCCGAGCCACTTAACCACTTTTGGTTAGTAGCCAAACGCTTAACCACTGCGAAACCACAGCTTCTTCTGGCTATCATAGGCACCCAATAAAGACTTAATAGTGTGCCAATTCCAAAATCAAGTGCCCTCCCTGCTCAATTAAGATAAGAAGACACAAATATATCCCCCAAAAAAGATCCTTTTCCATTTGACTTCCATGATGTAGTTGTTTGTTGTACAGACTGATTTACAGTAAGCCCACCTTGCAAGAGAGACCTACGTTCTTGCTCAAAGTAGAGATGAGCTTTGTTTTCTCCTTGGGGAATTTCCACACTGGGTTACTAGAGTTATTGCTAAATGATATTCTAGATTGATCCTGTGTGGGTGGGGACACTTTTTTGGCCAAATATCATGACACATTCTTATTTCATATGCAGTAAGTAGAGGAGATACATTTTGTAAAAACTGTTTCTCCTTCCTTTGCTTAAATAATGTGGAAAGTTGTGGGGGTTTACCTAAGGGGAACCTTTTAAAAACAATACTCACTACTACATCATAATAATGGAGCATTTATATCTAACTCCAAAAAGCAAGCAGTGTGCTTTATTTTTCCTCCTGTGTGCTGTGCGCATTCCCTGTCCTCCCTCATCTCAGTGAGTTCTCTCAGAAGGGCTTTTTGTTGCCCATCACTGATCACTGCTGGCACTGAAATGGAAACCCACATTTCCTAACACATTTCTTGAGTGTTCTGTCTTTCCTGTCTCTAAGTTTTTATTTCTAATATATCAGGGCATCTTCCTAAGTACCTGGCACATTCTGACCACTCAGTCAATATTTGTTGTTGTTAGGTGCCATCGAGTCAGCTCTGACTCACAGTGACCCTAGGTACAACAGAACAAAACACTGCGTGGTCCTGTGCCATCTGCACAATCCTGACTATGCTTAAGCCCATCATTGCAGCCACCATATCAATCCATCTCATTGCAAGTCTTCCCCTTTTTTGCTGACCCTCTACTTTACCAAGCATGATATCCTATTCCAGGGACTGGTCCTTTCTGACAGCATGACCAAAGGAGGTGAGACAAAATCTGGCCATTCTTACTTCTAAAGAACATTCCAGCTGCACTTCTTCTAGGACAGATTTGTTCATTCTTCTGACAGTCCATAGTACTTTCAGTATTCTTCACTGACACCACAGTTCAAAGGCATCAGTTCTTCTTAGGTTGTCCTTACTCATTGCCCTGCTTTCACAGGCATATGACGTGATTGAAAATAAACTTGGCTTCGGTCTTTACTCTTCAAAATAATATCTTTTCTCTTCAACACTTTAAAGAGGTCTTTTACAGCAGATTTGCCCAGGGCAATAGTTGTCTGATTTCTTGACTCCTACTTCCACGGGTGTTGATTGTAGATCCAAATAAAACGAAATCCCTGTCAACTTCAGTCTTTTCTCCATTAATCATGATGTTGCTTTTTGGTCCAGTTGTTAGGATTTTTGTCTCTTTTATGTTGAGGTGTAATCCATACTGAAGATGGTAGTCTTTGATTTTCATCAGTAAGTGGTTTACTTTCAGCAAGCAAGGTTGTGTCATCTGCATATCATAGGTTGTTAATGAGTCTTCCTCCAATCCTGATGCTGTATTCTTTTTCATATAGTCCAGCTTTTCTGATTATTTGGTCATGATACAGACTGACTAAGTATGGTGAAAAGATACAACCCTGATGCACACCCTTCCTGATTTTAAACCATGTACTATCCCCTTGTTCTCCCTGTACAACAGCCTCTTGGTCTATGTACAGGTTCCTTATGAGCACAATTAAGTGTTCTGGAATTCCCATTCTTCGTAATGTTATCCATAATTTGCTGTGATCCACATAGTCAAATACCTTTGCATAGTCAATAAAACATACACAAACATCTTTTTGGTATTCTTTGCTTTCAGCCAAGATCCATCTGACATCAGAAATGATATCCCTCATTCCATATTCTTTTCTGAATCCAGCTTGATTTTCTGAAAATCATCAATAAACTGCTGCAACCATTGTTTAATTATCTTCAGAAGAATTTTACTTGTGTGTGATATTAATGATATTGTTAGATAAGTTCCACATTTCTTTGGAATGAGTACAAATACCAGTTTCTTCCAGTCAGTTGCCCAGGTAGCTGTCTTCCAAATTTCTTGGCATAAACAAGTAAGTGCCTCCAGAACTGCATCTGTTTGTTAAAGCATCTTAAAGGGTATTCTGTCAATTCCTGGAGACTTGTTTGTTGCCAATGTCTTCAGTGCAACTTGGACTTCTTCCTTCAATACCATTGTTTCTTGATCATATTGCTACCTACTGAAATAGTTTGACATTGACCAGTTCTTTTTGATACAGTGACTGTGTGTATTCCTTCATCTTCTTTTGATGCTACCTGCATCATTCAATATTTTGCTCATAGAATCCTTCAGTATTGCAATTCAAGGCTTGGATTTTTTTTTCTTCAGTTCTTTCAGCTTGAGAAATGCCAAGCACATTCTTCCTTTTTGGCTTTCTAACTCCAAGTCTTTGCACATTTCATTGTAATACTTTGTCTCGTTGAGCTGCCCTTTGAAATCTTCTGTTCATCTCTTTTATTTCATTGTTTCTTCCATTTGCTTTAGCTACTGTCTGTTCAAGAGCAAGTTTCAGAGTCTCTTCTGTCATCCATTTTGGTCTTTTCTTCCTCTCCTGTCATTTTAATGACCTTTTGCTTTTTTCGTGTATGATGTTCTTGATGTCATCCCACAACTGGTTTTCGGCCACTGATGTTCAGTGCATCAAATCTGTTACTCATATGGTCTCTAAATTCAGGTAGGATATAATCTAGGTTATATTTCAGCTCTCATGGACTTGTTTTTATTTTCCTCAGCTTAAACATAAAATTGTATATGAGAATTGATGGTCTATTTCACAATGACCTGACCTTATTTTTACTGATATGTTGAGCTTCTCTATCACCTCTTTCCACAAATGTGGTCAATCTGATACATGCATATGCCATTGGGCTAGGTCCACGTGTACAGCCACCATTTGTTTAATATTTCGTGATGTGTTCTTTGGCATAAGCTATTAGTTTAGTTACATAACTGGAAAAATAATGCATATTTGTAGAGCAGATATTTAGTCTCAGCAATAATCTATTCTGGTGTACATTCTCTGTTCAAATTGTATTATTCACGTGGATCCTGATACTTTTTAAAAAAGGCTATCTTGTTTTTCTAAACCCTGTGAGACATGAAGGATGCATACTTTACCAAAGAATACCTTCCGTACTACAACTGAAGTATTTACATTTCTAGTAACTCTGGATGTCGTAAATTCTTACATAAACCATATACTAAACCCACTGCCATTGAGTTAATTCTGACTCATAGTGACCTTCGTTGGATTCCCAACGCTATAAATCTTTGCGAAAGTAGATTGCTTTATCTTCTTCCTGTGGAGCAGCTGGTAGGTTTGAACTGCTGACCTCTGGTTAGCAGTCAAATGCCTTACCCACTATGCCACAAGAGCTCCATAAACCCTTGCATGTTGTTGTTGTTGTTATATGCCATCGAGTCGGCCCCGACTCATAGCGACCCCTCTTTGGGTTTCCGAGGCAGTATCACTACGGAAGTAGGATTGCCCAACCTTCCTTCCGAGGAGTGGCTGGTGGGTTTGAACTGCCAGCCTTCTGGTTAGCAGTCAAGTGCCTTAGGCACTATGCTACCAGAGCTGATGCCTTTATTTACTCATCCACTCAGTTATCACTTTGTTGATAAACACTGAGCCCTAGACATTTAGTAGTTAGCAAGACAGATGTTATCTTTGCCCTTCTTTTATTTGTGGATTCAATAAATATTTTTTTGAACATCTATTTGGTGCCAGCAACTGTGATAGGTGGTAAAATACAAAGATGAAGAAAATAGGAATGCCCCCTACCATTGTAGAGTTTACAGTTTAGTAGGGGAGATAGATATTCAAATAGTCACACAAGAAATGGTAGAGCTGTGAGAGTGGAAAAGAAAGGTAGTGGGTCTCTGAGCAGATGTAAGGGGGGCATATGTGTATGGACTTTGGGAATACAAAACAGAGTTATTGGTACTAGTAACCAACAATAACACTTCCCATTCAGTACAGCTTCCTTTTGGCAGATATGTTATCCTTTTAAAAATAGGATTTCACCTAATATACATTATCTCTGTTTTACAAATGAGAAAGCTAAAAATCAGAGAGGTTCAGGAACTTGCCTAAAGGTCAGCACCTAATTCTGCTTGATATTCATTGGCCATCCTCATTCAGGCCAATGCCACATGTCACCACATTTGCAGGGCCTTCCCTAACCATCACTAATATGTGAGGGTTGGCCATTCTCTTCTAAACCAAGGTAAAGACATATGACAAAATAATCCACAAAAATTTCAACTTCTAACAAACGCTGCCTCAGACCAGCAAACTAAGAGTCTTCTTAGAAACAGATCTCTCCAGTTAATGTTGTGTAACTATTCACAGATCCCTTGCACTACCCAAAACAATTTGCCATTTGCCCACACTAAAAAAGAAAAAACAAAAAACAAACTCACTGCCGTCAAGTTAGATCCTACTCATAGCGACCTCTCCTTGGGTTTCCGAGGCAGTATCACTATAGAAGTGGATTACCCAACCTTCCTTCCAAGGAGTGGGTGGTAGATTTGAACCACCAGCCTTCTGGTTAGCAGTCAGATGCCTTAGACACTGTGCCACCAGAGCCCACACTAGGATATGCTGTAGCTGGGTGGGTGACAGTATGCAACAGAACTCTATGGTCAAAACTAAACATGGAGTATTTCACAAAGAGAAACTAGTATACTTTCTTCTAATCATCATTCCTTTTATTTAAAAAGGGGGAAAAATAAAGCCCCAAAATATGTATTATCCTGCTTCCTGGGTGGCAAAGTGTTTTTTACCACAGGACTGGAATCTCTGTTAGGTCAGGGATCATGTCTGTTTTGCTTACTTTTGTATAAAAAGCACCTAGAGGCATCTAGCACCTAATAGATACACAATGAATGTGTAAAGAATGGGGAGCAGATATCTATTACATTTCATTTTCATAACAACTTTGTTAGGAAAATAAATGACACCATCTCTACAATTGGCAGCATAAACAGTTAGTTGTCTGAAGGGTGAACTGATTTGTCGAAATCATATCTTTAGATAGACAAGCCAACATTTTGATCCCAGTCTTTTGACTTTACACTGAGTGGTCATTCTGTCACCACACTGTACTTAAGAAATAATTATCAATTATTAATATTAATAATGTTAAATTTGGAGTAAAATGTAGTGAGAAGAGAAAGAACATACACCATAAAAATTAATTACAATATGGTCCCTTTATCACAGTCATGGACTTTTTGAAAATAATCTATTAATCAAAAATCAAATATTGGTCCTACCCCTAGGTGTCATGATAAAGATCCTTTTAAACTCATTCTTTGTTTTATTCTGCCATCCACTTTGAAGTCTTGGCCACTTTGATCCCAAAATATGTATAGAGCTATTCTCTGACAGCTTCAAAACCTTTCTCAGACAATAGATCTTTCTTAGCACTCTTACTACCTCTTTCCCATATTCTCCATCTAACCCCTTCCATCCAAGGAAGAGATTGCCCAGTTAGCTCTTGTTCCTATTAGGTACCATGGAGTTGATTTCAACTTATTGTTACTTTGTGTGACAGAGTAGAGCTGTTCCATAAGGTTTTCTTGGCTGTAATCTTTACAGAAGCAGATCACCAGATCTTTCTCCTGCACAGATACTAGGCAGATTTGAATCACTAACCTTTTGGTTAGCAGCTGAGCACTTAACCATTGGTGCCACCAGGGCTCTGTTGTCAGTTAAATCACAGAGAAGACCAGTTTCCTATTTCCACACCCCCACATCTGTTCTCTTTTAGTGTTGTGTGCTCACATGGCCATCCTTTTAGCATGTGTTCTGGTTACCTAGTATGCCTCTGACAAGAATATACCACAAATGGGAAGGCCTTAACAAACAGTTTATTCTCTTACAGTTTGGGAGGTTAGGAGTCCGAGGTCCAAGTGGCAGGCTCTAGGGGCTGGGTGAAAGCCCCTCAACCTTGAGCTTCAGCTCTGTCTCTTGTTCCCAGCCCACTGAAGCTAGAGGCATCTTTTCACTCAGGCAGCTACTGGCTGCTGAGGCTAGCAAGCCCACGGTCGACAAATAAAATAACACAGTACCGATGTTACCGAACCACATGGCAGACCATTAATTCAAGTCCATTGAAAGTTCCAAAGTTGTTAGAGCATGGCAGGCTGCT
The DNA here is from genome assembly GCF_000298275.1 of Orycteropus afer afer. NCBI lineage: Eukaryota > Metazoa > Chordata > Mammalia > Tubulidentata > Orycteropodidae > Orycteropus > Orycteropus afer. Next base: position 18,225,546 of record NW_006921614.1, read on the forward strand.
GAACAACAACGTGGCTACATGCAGGGCTCAAGTATGCCATAAGCTAGAAACCATTCCCAAAGCTGCTGCTTATATACAGGAAGCAGACCACATACCCAAAGCAGCTACTCAGCTGCTCCAATAGATTCCACCATGAAGTTAATTACCATTCTCACTATGGGGAATAACTACATTCAGCTGCCCAGCTACTCAACCAGCCCCAGCCAAGTTGACACACAAACTTAACCACCAAAGCATGATTTCCACATAATTTCTTTTTCCCATTCAGAAAACAGCAAATTGGCCACTCTGTTCACCAAAAAGAAATTTTCTCCTTGCTTGCAAGCTATGTTCTGTCAGGTTTGTTGGACATTAGTGCCTTCTGGATCTCATAAGACTCCTACTCGTACCTTGCAGCTATGACAGACTTCAAGTACAGAATTGTGACACAGCTGGCATCCTTCGACAGGTGGCTGGTGAACAGCATTTTAAAACAGAAAACTAAACAAGCAATTAAAACCGGGTATTTGTTATCAGAGTTTAATTTTTCTAAAAACATGTCTGAAAGTCTCAATTTGGACCGGAGTGAATACAGGCTACAGACTGGGAAGCAAGGCTGGGGAGTGGAGTGTGTATTCAGTTTATTTCTCCTTAGGCATGTAACTGGATATGGAGTGGAATGGAGAGAAAAAGGAATTGAAATTCTTGAATGAGGAAGACCACAGAGATCTTATTGACTTCACATTGTGAACCTTACTTTGCCTTTACTTTTTCTACCTCTATCCAAATATTCATCTTTACCTTTTAAGAACTCCACAAAATAAAGATAATATATAAATGTATTATAAATTATTTTAAATCAGAGTATAAAGAATTTTTTTCATGATATAAAACCTTTTCATAAAGCCATCTTGGACATACTTACTATGTACTTCTTAGACATACATATGAATATCCATAAATTATAGTAAAACTTTAAATAACAGAAAGCTTTGATGGTCTGTGGATACCACATATTCAGCTTTAAGGACCTAATGTCTACATGTGTCTACCACTGCCTACTGTATAGTGGAATCACAGGAAATTTATGTTAAATGAAAGACTATTCACTGTTACTCCTTCTCTTAGAACTGATAACAATTTAAACCTAGTTGGCAATAGCAAAACACTTCATTTTGTATTAAAGTAATGGTAACTTTCTGGAGAAAGGCATTCTGTAGATTTGTTAATTTTTATATTTTACATTTTTTCAGATGAAGTTATAAGACCAGCATATACCTTGCTTTTGGAGGTCATAATGGCATTTCATGGAGTTCAGCCTCAAGCCCACTTCACATTTCAGATATGTTCAGTTTAATGCTATCTTTTTGAACCCTCACTGACCTAGCTTGTGGTCTTACTAAGACTTCTATTTCTGTTCACCTCTAGGACCACATATTTTCCCTTCTCTTTTTCCAACACTTCCACTTACCTCTTGAAGCAATTATTTGATGGTTTGTGAAAGAAAAAAATGGCAATTATTTCCATTTTTTTCAACTTGTAAGAAAAAATCTCTAAGAAACCCAAAATGTTCTTACTTGTTCCAGGTTAAGGCAGTTTACTCTTTCAAATATATTATCCATTTGAAACCTGTGGTCAACCTAAAATAGGAAGCTGATCCTATCCCCACCCCCACCCCCAATTTTGACCAACATAATGGGGTTCTTTTAGGTGAGAGTATCCTGTGCTTTTATTTGTACTACTCAAGCTTTGTTTTCAGAATTTTATTGAGTAAGTTAGATTTATCTCTTTTAGAAGTTGTTTCATCTGATGGGTCTTTGCCAGGAAATGTTTTTCCTGTCAGGTTCAGAGTGGGAGATGAGTTTATAGCCTACTGTCACAGAGCATGTAACTTTGTCTTGCTTCTTTCTAAGTTTAATTTTCTGTTTTTTAGTCAGTTCTCTGGCCTCATTGTTCTCTTTTGCAATGAAGAAGTTAAAAACCTAAAAACAGCCATTCCATTTCCAATCATTATTTCTAGAACATTGTCAGAACCTAGACTCCTGACATTTGTTCTCAGAGTAGCATTGGCATTACCCTGGTTTTCAATGAGGGCAAGTACTGTTGAATTTCTAACTCTTGCTCTTACTCCTTAAGCATCGTTGCCCTAATACAGTGCTTATGTTTTTAGTAGCTATGTATGTAGAGGTAAATACTTGCGCTAGTCTTACATATAACTGCAATTTAAAGATTCCTGAGCACAGGAATCACCATATCACCCTCCACTCACATTTGGTAGAGGTACCCAGAGAGCAGTCAGCAGTAGGTGAGGAGGTGGCCACTGGATGATCAAAGTCACAGCAGACTCCCCCATCCCCTGACAATTGCTATGAGCAGTCCAAGAGATGCCTCATAGCATATGGCATTCCTCTTCTAAGAACAAAGCATTTTTAGTCTCGAGTAAAAGTCAGTTTATTTCATTTTCACCTGTAATAGGCTCTTACGTTCTTTCCTGCATCCCAGATAAGACTTCTTACCTTGAGATTACCCTTTTTCTCAGGAAGAATCAATTAATTTCTGGATTTTATTTATTTTTCACCCAGATTTCTCAGTTATTCCATTGGCAAAATAGAATTAATAACACTGTTACCTTCATATCCCAAAGAAATATACATGAAATTAGTTCCTCAAAAGAAAAACAATGTTCTTATTTATACACTATAGTATATGACAGGTTCAAAAGTTAATTGTATATATTTAAGTTGGCAAATGCCAATTCAAAAGGTATGTTATAATTCTTGGTCTCTATCTTAGCTTTCCTAATCAATAGGTTAGATGACATTGTGGAAAAAGATTCTCCTTAACGTCCTTACTTCTATTATCCGTAGTTTTGCAGTACAATAGAATTTCCCCTAGAGAAGGGATTTTAAGTGTGTGCAAGTCATGCTAGGAAGCAATCTGAAATGTTGTTCCACTCTAAATGAAAGTAATTGTTCTGGAATTACATTAAAGCAGCATTTGTTTTTATATTTTTTTCCCTTGCAAGATAATAATGAGGTTTGAATGAGCACTATAAATACCAGGACCTATAAAATGCATTACGTCCTTTAATCCTCATGTCATCCCTACCAGACAGCTACTATTATTGTTGTTGTTGTTAGGTGCCATCAAGTCATCTCTGACTCATAGCAACCCTGTGCACAGCAGAACAGAACACTGCCCCATCTTGTGCCAGCCTCATGATCCTTGCTATACTTGAGCCCATTGTTGCAGCCACTGTATCTATCCATCTCGTTGAGGGCCTTCCCCTTCTTCATTGACCCTCCACTTTACCAAGCATGATATCCTTCTCCAGGGAATGGTTCCTTCTGACAACATGACCAAAGTAGGTGAGAGAAAGTCTGGCTGTTCTCGCTTCCAAGGAGCATTCCAGCTGCACTTCTTCTAGGACAGATTTGGTAGTCCTTTTAGCAGACCATGGTGCTCTTAGAATTTTTCTCCAACACCACATCTCAAAAGCATCAACTCTTCTTTGGTCTTCCTTATTCATTGTCCAGCTCTCACATGCATAAGAGGCAACTGATAAAACCATGGCTTGGGTCAGGTGCACCTTAGTCTTCAGGGAGACATCTTTGCTCTTCATCACTTGAAAGAGGTTCTTTTGCAGCAGATTTGTGGAATGCAATATGTTGTCTGATGTCTTGACTACTGCTTCGATTGGTATTGATTATAGAACCAAATAATATGAAATCCTTGACAACTTCAATCTTTTCTCCATCCACTGTGAAGCTGTTTATTGGTCCAGTTGTCAGGATTTTTGTTTTCTTTATATTGATGTGTAATCCATACCACAGACTGTAGTCTTTAATCTTTGTCAGTAAGTGCTTCAAGTCCTCCTCACTTTCAGCAAGCAAAGTTGTGTCATCAGCATATCGCAGGTTGTTAATGAGTCTTCCTCCAATCCTGATGCCACGTTCTCCTTCATATAATCCAGCTTCCCGAATTATTTGCTCAGCATACAAGTGGAATAAGTGTGGTGAAAGGTTACAACCTTGACACACTTGCTTCTTGGTTTTGAACCATGTAATATCCTTTCGTTTTGTTCAAACAATAGCCTCCTGATCTATGTACAGGTTCCTATTATGATTAGACTCATTTTATAGATGAGAAAACTGAGACTTACAGTGTTTTTGCCAAACATCACAGGTGATGAAACTGAGTTTGATCCATGATAATCTGACTCCAAACCCCTGTACTCTTAAATCTTATGTGTACCTGCTTCTGGGTGAATTGATTCAATACTGTGCTGAAGTCTTGTCTTTTTTCCAGTCTTTAAATGGCTTTACAGCATCAGATTCTGTGTGGTTTTATCAGAAGTTTCTTCTAAAAGTGATTTCTTAAGATTAAGATAATCATTCTGTGTAATATTTTTACTTTCACCTTTGGAAGTAGGATGGGCCTACTACTAAGATATTTAATGTGTTTTATAAGCTTTGTCAAACATCCTTATTCTGTCCTCTTTATCTATTAATGTAACTGTAGTTTTGTGTGTGTGTATGTAGGAAGAAATTGCAGGGCATTTTAAAATTTCAGTCTTGACTCATACTGACCAACAGTTACAGAAAGCCTCAACAGTAACAAAAATGAAAAACAATGAAAGCAAACCCAACTAATTTCACCTTTTTTTTTTTCCCCCTAGACCCTTAAAAAATAGTGCTTTCACCATTTGGTCTCAAAAGGAAATAGACAGTAGTGGTGTTATTTTCTCTCTCTCCTTATACACTCTTAAGCTAGAGAACAACACACAGAAATACCAGCAGGGGAGACTACCATTTGCATTGCCATTAAATGCCTTTTTCCCTCCCCCATCTTGATTTCAGGTGTCAGAAACTATTTAAAAGAAGCATTGGTGAATATAATTGCTGTGCACGCAGAGGTAAGCTATCATTAGATGTTCCTAAGAGATATGGGTAACTGAAAAGAGAGAGACAAATTTGATGATTTTTATGATGGTCTTTTTTTCCCTTCAGACTATAATTTGAGTGTAAATAAAACATAATTCTAGTGTCCTGTGTGTATGGTTTGTTTCTGTTTTATTTTGTTTTTGTAACTATGAAAATCTTTTTCTGAAAAGATTTGTATGTTTCTCTCATAATTAAAACTAAATTTATTAGTATTTGAAAGGCATAGAGAATAGAGATTGAAGGGATGTTTTTCCTTTAGGAATGTTCAATACCTTATCTTGGAAAATTTATTAACCTCTTTCTAGCCAGTATACAAATTTGCATTGTAGTGATGTGGTGTCATGTAGTGGTTGGGGTTCCTGAAAGGTAGAATTTTGTAAGAAAGATAGATTCAAAAGAGCAGACTGAAGCTAGGAAGCAAATGTATAATTTCCTGTCAGTGATGACTTAGGTCCATATAGATATTAATGCTTCCAGCTCACATTAAAACTTGCCCTCACTTGAAGGATTCTCATCAGCTTGATACTAATATTCTTAGTTAGCATGCTTGTTAACAGGACTCTTCTGTGGAACATTGAAAAAAGAGACCACAGCTACCACTGTTAACCACCACTATGACTCCCTGCTTTCATGCAGTAATTTTACGATTCATTACTCACTGCATTGCCAATACTTTTAAGAATGATTCTTACTCATAGACCGATGGGTAACCAGATAAAATTGAGCAGAGCAAAGAGGTTATCTTTAGATAATGTTCACCCTCACTTGTCTCTCTTAAGCTGTATACATTCAACATAGGTGTATTTAGGTTTATACCACTCCCTACATGCAAAAGTATCAGAGGCCATCAGGGTAAACTGAAAAAACAAAACAAAACAAAAAGTCATGAATATTTAAAGCTAAACCAAGAGAGTGGCCAAAGAAAACAATGAGAATGCTATCTGGTTCCTGAATTTGCCTGTAAGTTTGAAGTAACTACAGCAAAAAGAGAAATACAGTATGTTATAATTTTAATTCCTAATTAAAAGGAAATGTATAAAGTCCTCTATGAAAATAAGGACTATATGATTTAACTCAGGCCAGAATTTATCATTATGATATTTTAATAATGAATAATATGTTTTCAACCGTAATTTTATCAAAGGCATAAAATATTATTTTAACTTCTTAGAAAATTCAAGAATAAAATTAAATCAACAATGAGTGAAAGCATTTATATGGTAGATGGATAGGTGATAGAGGAAGTATGAAATATATGGATATTTTTAGTGATAATGATAATGATTCCTAATGAGACATTAATGTCCATTGTCAGTAACCATACAATGATTTATAAGTATCAGTGACAGAAAGTAGTATTTCTTTTGTAATATATACTGTTTACAATTTCCCACATGATAATTTGCCAAAATTTTGAGCATTTGAGTTATGTCTAGGATGGCTCAGAGGTATAATACCAGTGACTTAATATGAAACAAAGAAAGCTAAAAAGTAAATATGATTTAATTTTAAACCAAGAGAGTAAAATGTTTCACTAAATTGCCTAATATAATAAATAACTCCTAGTTTGAATGTGTCAAACTTTAGTTTTGTGAAAGGGGCAAGGAGACGGCATCTTCTGACCTCCTCTAACTACATAAGAGGAAGACAGAATCACCATCAGCAGCCCAAGGGCTGTTCTTATGAGACCAAACATGCTGCCACTCTCCAACCCTCTTAGTAACCTTGTCACCAACCGTTCCTCCGACAGCACCCACCATCTTTCTACTGGGCTCAGTAATTCACTGCAGTGGCCACACAGAACTCACAGATTGTGGGGTGTATTGGGGAAGCAACAGGCTATAATTCAAGTTCAGGAACGTGCTCAGTCTCTCTCAGCCAGCCGTCTCTCTCAGCAGCCGTCTGTCTCTCTCAGTCTCTCAGAAGCACATCTCTCTCTCAGCAGTGTATCTCTCTCGTGTCTCTCAGCAGTGTGTTTCTCTCACATCTCTCTCTCAGCAGCACGTATCTTTCAGCAGCATGTCCATCTCAGCCAGCAGTCACAGAGACTCCCTTCTGCCTCTGAAAAAAAGCTCTTAGGGTTTCCAAGGTGGTACCTATACCTAAGGAGATTGCACAATCTTCCTTTCAAGAAGTGGCTGGTGGATTTGAACCACCAGCCTTCTGGTTAGCAGTCAAATGCCTTAGGCACTACACCACCAGAGCTCCTTTTGAGCCTGACAAAGTGGCAAAACTCACCAGTCCCAGTATCAGAATTTTACACACCTGAGAGAGAACGAACTTCCCAGGAGATTGCATCATGCTGCTCCAGCAGACACACACGAATGGATAACTTTAACAATGAGCTACTGAGTTGCTCACAGCAAAGTTGGAGTTACAAATACTATGGCTAGAAAACCATACCATGTAATTTACTACACTGCATGCCACCCCCTGGCTCTTCTAGCCATTATCCCTTTTATTCATCAAAAATTAACATCCCCTTCACCATCAGCTTAAAATAACCACATCCATGAAAGCCTGTAAGCCACCATTTCATACCTTTCTCTCCCACATTTTGGATAGCTAATTTCTAATTTGCCCATCCCTATCAAACCAGTACTCTGAGGAGACAAGCATGTTTCTTTGTCTCTGGAGAATCTTCTATTATTCTTGTAAACTTTGGGCATCTGCATCCATAAATAAGCAAAGTCCAGCCAAGTGCAAGCCAGAAAATTGCAGCAGCTTAACACCAGCTCAGTATCAAACATTTTCCTCTTCATTTGGTTGGGTTCTCGTCAACTCAGCCCTAGCCATCCCATCTAGGCCATGGGTACCAGCTGCCAAGTTTTGGGAGTCACACTCTTCCCTTTACTTCAGACCAGCCAGTACCTTCTCTCTTTCTTCATTAGTCCTCATATACTAGTTCCACACAACTCCTTGCACTTCTGATCAGCCAGCCCTTCCTCTCATCCCTAGCCTCAGTGACCTAGGTCAAAGGGTACCAAACTCAGCCCATTTCTTCTTTGCTGCACTTCCCCCATTTCCACTGAAGTGGATCCAGGTGGTCACAAGCGAGGAGAATACAAGGCTCTCTACTTGCCAACTTTCTTTAACTTCTAGTCCTGAAAGGGGTTTCTCTCATGGACCGTGACTTTCCTGCCTCAGTGAACCCAAAGCCTAATTGCTTGAAATTCAAAAAGCCAGACAGTAATTTTTTTTTTTCATTTGGTCCTTTCTTCAAGTGCAAATTTTCTGTTCTCTCAGTAGTTCTAGGTGTGGGTCTTTTCAAATGCAGATTTCCTCACTATGCGGGGTTCTGGGTGGGGCTCAGGTTTTCTACCTAAGCTCCCTATATGCTATACATAGGATTTGAAACAAAAGTCTGTGTTTCTTCTGGCTAAGTTCTGTTTCCCCTTTTAACATATCCAATCAAGTATGAGCTGAAGGCAGACTTACTTGCTCTCTGTTATCCACACTTCACAGTCATTTCTAATGTCTAAGTAGGTAAGAGACCATTCAATATCTGTAGTACATTTAGATAAACACATAATCCAAAACACTTAATCCTTTTTAAGACATTCCAGTTTCATCTCTTCACCTTGAGTATCTTCCCTTTCTATGTATATCTGCTTTAACACCAACCAAAGTAATCACCTAAGAATCCAAAGTTTCACTTCCCAGGCCCCTTCCTTCTTTCTTTTACAAAGTCCTATGCTTCTATGAGTCTGGGGCCACTGCAACAAATCCCACTTCTGACAACAGCTATGAAGGGGCAGGGAGGCAGCATCTCCTGACCTCTCTAACTACACAAGAAGAAGACAGAATGACCATCACCAGCCCTAGGCCTGTTCTTATGAGGCCAGACATGCTGCCACCCTCCAACCATCTTACTAACCTTGTCACCAGCAGTCCCAACCATGGCACCTACCACCTCTCTGCTGGGTTCTGTAATTCGCTGCACTGGCCACACAGAACTCAGAGATTGTGGGGTTTATTCGGGAAGCAGCAGGCTACAATTCAAGTTCAGGAACACACTCAATCCTCTCAGCAGCCGGCCATCTCTCTCAGTCTCTCAGTAGCACATCTCTGTCTCAGTAGTATGTCTCTCTCACATATCTCTCTTACTGAGAAATGTGTTTCTCTCACATATCTCTTTCAGCAGCATGTCTCTTTCAGCAGTGTGCCTCTCTCAGTTAGGAGTCAGAGAGACTCCCTTCTGCCTCTAGCAGGGCTCATTTTGAGCCTGGCAGAGTGTCAGAACTAACCAAATCTCAACATCAGAATTCCACACGCCTGAGAGAGAGCAAACTTCCCAGAAATTACTTCATGCTGCTCCAACAGAGATACACCAGGTGGATAACTTTAACAATCATCTACTCAGTTGCTCACAGCAAAATGGGAGTTACAAATACTGTGGCTAGGAAAGCCACACCATGTAATTTACTATACCCCAACTTTCAAAATGAAAATTTTCAGATAGTCAACTTTAATAATACTTTTTAAAATTATACTTGCCAATGTTTTTAAGAGAGTTGTTTTTGTCATGAGTCAGTTAATACAACCTAAGTATAAATATTTTCCTTTCATTCAGAATTTTGGTCCTTCAAAATTATGGGAGGCATGTAATTTATTTTGTTTGTGTTAAATTTAATTTATTTCTTTTGTTAACAAATTTAAATTAAGAAAAGTCTTTATAATGCCTAATTTCTTTTTATTTTAAACCTTTGTTCAGGTGTTCACTATTTCCAAGGAATTGGTGCCTCGGGTACTATCCAGGGTGGTGGAAGCTGTTTCTGAAGAGCTGAGTCGACTGATGCAATGTGTTTCATCATTCAGCAAAAATGGAGCATTACAGGTACCCAAATGATTCAATTCTATGATGAACTTATATTTTTATTTAAAAAATATAAATCTGGATTCAGTCATTAATCTTATCATATAGACAGGTTTCATTTTATCTTTTTATAAACCTACTGACTGGAGATCTATATTGTAGTTTTTCTTGTATAAGCCATACTCATAATGCATTGTCAACAAGCTCCTGAGTTTCTGTTTCTTTAAAGTAGAGCAAATCCTTAAATACGCTGAAGCAGATCCTTCCTAACGTTTTGTGATTTTTCTTTTTATTTTACAGTTGTCTTCATCAAATTTATTTCCACCGGAAATATTTAGCAATTTATTTTTAATAAGTTTTTCTAAAGCATTCCACCAGTTTGCATAGACAATGCACTCATATTCCATCACTTCATGTACTAGTTATTTAAATTATATAATTACTGTAACAAGTATAACTGCCATAAACTAGATGATTCTTGGTTTACATGGAACCCAACTGGTAGAAGTCAATGTATGCAGACATATTGGAGAGTGACCTAGCTATTAGCTTTCAGTGTGCTGGAAGCATTGAGTGTGTGTTTTTCAAAAGCAATGAAGTTCTACTTCTAGTAATGCCTGAAAGAGCTCCTATTGGGCCAACTCCTCACAGTTAATAACTGTAAACCTTGAATATATTAAAAAATAATAATACCTGAACACATGGAGAATGATGATTGGTGTGCAGTTTCTGGAGGAAATGGTACTTGGGTGAGTTCCCCCATTTTAATAGATTTTAGCATGAAAGTAGGCTTAGGGATGCCTAAAACTTCAGTATAAAACCTGCTATCTTTCTGGCTTGAAGACTAGGTTCAGAACAACCACAACTGCTAGAAAGTAAAGGAATTATCCCAGAGAGTAGAGAACACAATCCACAAATTCTTTGTATACACATTGCCTAAAACTCTGTTTGACCCCTAAACTACATATGCATGGTTATATTCCACTCTAGCTAGTCCAGCTAAAACTAAAAGAACTGAGGTGCTGCTTAAGAAATGAGAGGTTTCATTTTGTGTCCAAATAAGCTAATTGCTTCCTAACCAAGCAAAAAACAATTCAGTACTTTTCAGAATCATATTGGAGAATCCAGACTTATGTTAGTTTATGATATGTTATCTCCACAACACAATATTCCCAATATCCAAGATATAATTAAAACTTAATTGATATGTACAAATAAAATAGAAAAATGTTACTCATTCTCAATAATAAAAAAAAGTCTGAGACCAACCTCAAGATGCTCCAGTTGTTGGAATTAGCAGACAAGGGTTTTGAAGAAGCTGTGTTTGATGGTAATAAAAGAGATATACTCATAATGAAGGATAGGTACCAATATCAGCTTAAAAATAGAAATTCTGAAAACAAACTACATAGAAGTTCTAGAATAGAAAAACACTATATGAATTTTTAAAAAATCTGTTGCGTAGGAATAATGGACAAACAGAATGGAGATGACAAAGGAAAAAGTCAGTGAGCTTGAAGATAGATCAGTAGAAATAATCCAGTGTGAAGAACAGAGAAAAAAATTATTGGAAAATAAATGAACAGAGCTTCAGGGATCCATGGGACAGCATGCTTATAATTAGGTTCCCACAAGAGTAAGAGCAAAATAGGGCAGAAACAAACATTTGAAAGTATGATGTCTTAGATTTTCCCAAGTTGATGAATGATACAAATTTACATATACAGGAAGTTCAACAAAATCTAAACAGGATAAATACAAAGAAAAGCCTATGTAAGCACACCCTGGTCAAACTGCTAAAAAACAAAGGTAGAAAAAATCTTGAAAGCAATCAGAGAAAAAATGAAACATTGCTTAAAGGAGCAACAATTTTGATGATTACTGACTTCTTATTAGAAATGGAGAAGACTGTAAGAACATTTTCTGAGTCACAAGAAATGTTAAAGGAAGTTCTTTAGGATAAACAGGAATGATAACAAATGGAAACACAGATTTTCAGGGTAAAATGAAGAGTTTTGGAAATGGTAAATATATGAGTAAATAGAAAGGACATTTATTCTCCTTAATTTTGAAAACTATTTATGTCTTTTAAGCCCATAATTATAACATTGTTTTGTGGGATTTTAAATGTATGTAAATGTAAAACATAACAACTACAACATAAAGCATGAGGAGGGATAAAGTAGATCAATACAGTTGCAGAGTTTCTAAATTTTATGTGAAGTGATATACTACCTGTAAGTAGACTACAATCTAATCTCCAGATAAGACTGTCCAATAGAATATTCAATGATAATAGAAATGTCCTATATCTATATTGTCAATATGGTAGCCAGTTGCCACATGTGGCTATACAAAGTACTTGAAATGTGTCTAGTCTGATTAAGAAATTGAATTTTAATTTTATTTCAATTTAATTAACTTAAATTTAAATAGCTATATGTGGTTAGTAGGTACCATACTGTATAATGCACACTGTAAACTTTTTAATGCCCACATTAAAAAATAATATAAAGTATTATAGCTAGAGCTGACAGATAAATTAAGTGCAGTTCTGAAAAATAATGCAAAGAGGTACAACAAAAAAATTAAGAAGTACTTAAAATGGAGTTCTAAAATATTTAAGTAAATTGGAAAATGATAACAGTTAAGAAGAAAAGAAAAAAAACAGAGGACACACAGAAAAGAAATAGTAAAATGGTAGACCTAATTTTAACTATACATATAATTAAATTGTTAATGGACTAAATACTTCAATTAAAAGGTAGAGATTATCCAAATGCATAAAAAACAGTTAAAGAAAAAACTACATGCTACTTCCAAAAACATAAAAAACTGTACTTTGTATGTAAAAACATATAATGAATTGAAAGTAAATTGGTGGAAAAATACATCCACTTCTCATTTATCAACCTGGTTAGGTTTCAAAGACCAGGTCATGATGTAAAAATTGGCTTTAGGCAAAACTGGAGGATGACTACATCAGATTACAAAATGGAAGATGACTACATCATTACATAACAGCCATATTACATCATAATACAACTGCCACACCCCTGAGAATCATGGCTCAGCCAAGTTAACACATAACCTTAACCATCACAGCCAGCATTACTCTTGCCTTGCACCTTGGCATTTGTTACCACCAGATGTACATAGTCAATGCACAAAATAGTCATTTTTTTTCTATTGTCATTGT
>NW_006921614.1:18240329-18241838 GCF_000298275.1 Orycteropus afer afer
CAAATCAGCCTTGGTAAGCAGGAGTCTATGTTGCTGAGTCCATGCATAACCTCCATCCCTGCCACCATGGCCACTTTGTTCATGAGCCCATTGAGCAATGACAGAAGTAGCTGGGGAAAAAGGACAGCTGGTTTCCACTGAACGTGTCATCCTATCCACCTGATTGTTAAACTCCTCCTCAGCCAAGGTCATCTTTTGTTGGGCATTCACATGAGACACAAATACCTTTACTCCTTTGGCCCATTCAGAGATATCTATCCACATACCTCTTCCCCATACATCCTTATCACGAATGTTTCAATCATGCTCCTTGCAAGTCCCAGACCATCCAGCCAAGCCATTAGCCACAGCCCATGAATCTGTATATAATCGTATATCTGGCCATTTCTTATTCCATGCAAAGTGAACAGCCATACTCATAGCTCGAAGTTCTGCCCATTAGAAGGATTTCCCTTCACCACTGTCCTTTAAGGAAGTCCCAGAAAGGGGCTGGAGTGCTGCTGCTGTCCATTTTCGAGTGGTGCCTGCATATCACGCAGAACCATCTGTAAACCAGGCACGAGTTTTCTCTTCCTCAGTCAACTGATCATAAGGAACTTCCCCATGAGGCCATACGTGCAGAGTGGGACAGGGAAAGTAATGTGACTGGAGTGGAGACCATAGGCATTTGGGCCACTTCCTCATGCAACTTACTTGTGCCTTCAGGTCCTACTTGAGCCTGATCTCTGATATACCACTTCTATTTAATGATGGAGTGCTGTTGTGCACGTCTAACTTTATGACTCTGTGGGTCAGACAACACCTAGTTCGTGATGGGCAGCTCAGGCCTCATGTTCACTTGGTGGCCCATGGTTAGGCATTCAGTCTCTACTAAAGCCCAGTCACAAGCCAAAAGCTGTTTCTCAAAAGGAGAGTAGTTACCTGCAGAGGATGGCAGGGCTTTGCTCCAAAACCCCAAGGGTTTGCATTGCAGTTCACCAATAGGGACCTGCCAAAGACTCCAAACAGTTTCTCTATCTACTACAGACACTTTAAGCACCATTAGATCAGCTGGATCATATGGCCCAAGTGGCAGAGCAGCCTGCACAGCAGCCTGAACCTGTTGCAGAGCCTTCTGTTCTGGGCCCCACTCAAAACTAGCAGCTTTCCAAGTCACTTGATAAATAGGCCACAACAACACACCCAAATGAGGGATATGTTGCCTCCAAAATCCAAAGAGGCCCACCAGACGTTGTGCCTCCTTTTTAATTGTGGGGGAAGCCAGATAACAATAATTATCCTTTACTTTAGTAGGAACATCTCGACATGCCCCACACCATTGGACCCCTAGAAATTTCACTGAGGTGAAAGGCGCCTGAATTTTTGTTGGGTTAATTTCCCAACTTCTAGCAGTCAGGACATTAGACGTCGTTTAGCATTGGGAAAGTCAACTGCGAAGGAACTGTTTCAAGTGCTGAGGAGCAAGGATATCTCCTTGAGGACTAAGGTGCGCCTGACACAAGCCATGAT
>NW_006921614.1:18242598-18248044 GCF_000298275.1 Orycteropus afer afer
AGGAACAGCAGCTGTAATTGGCATCACCACCTGATTAAGTGTATGATAATCTACTGTCATTCTCCAACATACATCTGTTTTTTGCACAAGCCAAATAATTAAAAGGGGATGTGGTGGGAATCACCACCCCTGCATCCTTCAAGTCCTTGATGGTGGCAGTAATCCTGCAACTCCTGCAGGGATGCGGTACTGCTTTTGATTTACTATTTTTTATAGGTAGAAGCAGTTCTAATGGCTTCCACTTGGCTTTTGCTACCATAATAGCCCTTACTCCACATGTCAGGGACCCAATGTCGGAATTCTACCAATTGCTGAGTATATCTATTCCAATTATGCATTCTGGCACTGGGGAAATCACTACAGTGGGACCCACTGGACCCACTGTGAGATGCACCTTAGCTAAGACTCCATCAATAACTTGACTTCCATATGCCCCCACTCTGATTGGCGGGCCATAATGACGTTTTGGATCTCTTGGAATTAGTGTGAATTCAGAGCCACTGTCCAGTAATCCTCGAAAAGTCTGATTATTTCCTTTTCTCCAATGAACAGTCACTCTCGTAAAAGGCCTCAGATCACTTTGGGGAAGGCTGGGAGAAAGATCAACATTAAAGATTTTTGGCAATGTAGTTGGGTCCTTCCTCAAAAGGACCTGGCCTCCCCTTCATTCAAGGGGTTGTGGGTCTGTAAACTGACTCAAGTCTGGGAATTGATTGAGAGGTCATGACTCTGTATTCTGGCAGTTCAGTCTAGGTTACTGTTCACGTGACCTAGAATTCTTCTGTCTATACAGATCAAGTAAATATTTAGTGGGCTTGCCATGTATTTCACTACTAGGAACACCATGAGCAAGTAGCCAATGCCGTAATTCCACACGAGTCAGACTATTCTGATTACTGTTCCAACGCTGCTGTCCATTATGGTAACCACGCCCACCTTGCCTTTGTCGATTAACTGCTGCCACTTGGCCCCTACTACCACGGGGTCCAGTCAGCCCCATTGTAGTTAAGTGTCTAGTTTATTTAGGGCAGTTCCCACTGTCAAATCAGGTTTACATAAAATAGCAATCACAGCAGTCTTCAAGGATGCTGGAGCTCCCTTCCCAAATTTATTCCTCACCGTACTGGTGAAAGGCATGTCTTCTGGACTCTCTATTTCTGGCTCTAGGAGTCTAATCAGATAAATCCATTCTAACAGACCAATTTCCCTAAGCCTCTGGATACCTTCTTCTACATTATACCAAGGCAGGTCTGGTACTTCAGCTTGACTTAAGGTAGGCCACCACATAATCCATGCCTCAGTAAGCCAAACAAATAAACTATTAGATCCTTTCCTAACCTCTTGAGCTGAAACATTGAATGAAGAATCCGTACTTAGTGGGCCTAAATCAATAAACTCAGACTGATCCAATCTTACATTCCTTGCACCATTATCCCACACCCTCAGTAGCCATTCCCATACATATTCTCCAGGTTTCTATCTGTACATGTTAGCAAAATCAAGTAGGTCTTTTCGGGTGTAGTGTACTACCTCCTCAGTCATACTTTCTCTTTCCCCTTTTGGGGCTCACTTGGACCTAACTTTAGTTATAGTTCTAGCAGCAACAATTGATGGTTGAGGCAGTTCCTGAGAGCATTCGGGAATGTCTTCCATGGCCTCTGCCTCAGACGTTGTCCCAGCAGGACCAGTTGGGCTAATCCCATCAAATTGAGGGGGAGGGCATAATGGTTTTACAGGAATCCCATCAGATGGGAGGGATTCAACAGAATTTACAGGCTCCATATCCTGATATTCCTGATTATCTCTCCATATGTCCCCATTTCAGGTTTCAGGATCCCATTTTTTCCCAAGCAGTGCCCTCACTTTAACATCAGACACCATTCTATGTTGGTAATTTAATTGACGTTGTAATTCAGCCAACCTTACAATAAGACTCTGGGTTTGGTTTTCAGTAATATCAGCTCAGTTACTAGAAGATATAAAACATTCTTTCAGAGCACAGCTGGAAGCACTGAGGTCTCTTACGTGGTGCTTATGTCAAGACTCAGCAGCTCTGAGCTCATCTCGCTCTTTCACCACTTTGTCTAGTGTAAGTAGGATCAACCAACTAGCTTCCTTATACTCCTCATGCTGACGAAATTTCAGAAAAGTATCAAATATCTGATTACCCAGAGCATCACTTCTCACAAGTACTTGATTTATTGGTGGTGTTATTTTGCATACTGATGTTGCCACCTCACACCACAGATTAGCAGGGCTCTCTTTACTACCAGAGACAGGGTTACTAGTGTCTTTAAGATTAATCAAACTGGAAAACCAATTTAGGAAGCCCATCCTTATGATTTTGGCTCTCTAGAACCACTCCTGGTACCAAATGTGTTAGACTGGGTTCTCTAGAGAAACAAATCCAGTAAAGCTTATGTGTGTGTGTGTGTGTGTGTATAGAGAGAGAAATTTATCTTAGGAAGATGGCAAGCTGGCAAGTCCAAAGTTCCTGGCTTAGACGTCAAGCTGGAGGCTTTTCCACGTCAAGCTGGAGACTTTTCCTGACTCTTGCTGCCACAGGGGCTAAGGAGCTCAAGGCTGTAAGGTGGTACACCGGCTGTTGACTCCAACGAATGACGAATCCAAATTCTCCAGGCCAAATGGTGGATTGTTCAATCACGGACAGATGTAAGCAGCACAACAGAATCCCGATCCACAAAAGAATGTCTCTTTTCCCAGAATGTCCATAGATATACTGGAAGCAGGCCACAACCTTAGGGAAACTCACTTTCAACAGATTGCTTGCTCAAAACATAATCATCTGATCCCATCATGGGAATAAGCACATCATAACAGCTTAAACCACACAGAATTGTGGTCCAGCCAAGTTGACACACAGCTCCAACTATCACAGTCATAAATGCGAAATATCAGATAATGAAATAGTTGATAAGTGAGGAGTAGTTATACATACCATGCAAACAATGAGAATAAGAATGCTGGAGTGATTATTGCCATATTAAACTATATGACAGGAAGTGCTATGAGAGATTTAAAAAAAAGTATATCATGATATAAGGGGACCAATTCATTAGAAATAAAAAATGTGCATTTGCAGAATAATCTCTAAACTACATAAAGCAAAAATTGAGAGAATTATGAGGAGACATACACAGCTTGACAATTTGTAGACTTTAAACACACCTCTCAACAATTGATAGAATAAAATAAATATCAGTAAATTCATAAAGACTGAAATTATGCAGAGTATGTTTTTTTTACTACAATGGAGTTAAAATAGAAATCATTACCAGCAAAATATTAGTAAAGCCCTAGTTATTTTGAAATTAAGTAGCATACTTCTAAATAATCCATGGGATAAAGATGATAAGACACAAAAGCTGCAACAATAGACTCAAACATACCAACAATCATGAAGATGATACAGGACCAGGCAATGTTTCTTTCTTTTAGACATAAAGTCACTATGAGTCAGAGCTGACTTGATGGCAGCTAATAACAGCACAAACAACAAAGCCAATTAGAAAATGTTCCAACTGAATGACACTAAGAATTACATATAAAAATTTATGAGATACTGTTTAAAATCAGTTCTTGGAGGAAATTTTATAGTTTTAAATGCTTATTTGGAAACCTCCAAAATCATAACCTAACACTTTATCTTAAAAGGTAGAAAAAGAAGAACAAAGTAAACTTTAAATAAAAGGGGGGAAAAGATAAGCAAAGTAATCAATGGAATGAAAATCAAACACTAAGAAATAATTAACAAAGCCAAAAGCTATTTCTTTGAATCGCTCAATAAAATTGATAATGCTCTTAAGAGAATGATCAAGGAAAAAGAGCACAAATTACCAATATCTAGGATGGAAAATGCTTATCACTACAGATCTCATATTACAAGAATAATATGACATACCAATTATGCTAACAAATTCAACAACAAATAAAATAGGCAGATTTTTGGAAAACTACAACTTTCCTAAATTGATATAAGTTAAAAAATATATCTGAATAATTCTATATCTACTAAAGAAATTAATTTATCAAAAATATTTTTATAAAAGAAACTTCAGGCCTAGATAGTTCCACTGATGACGTGTATCAAACATTTAAGAAAGAAGTAACATCAGTCTAACCACCAACTCTTTCAGAAAATAGAAGAGAACATTTCCCAATTCATTTTATGCAGGCAAATCCCAAAAGCTGACAAAGGAATTACTAAGAAAGAAAATTAGAGACCAACATCTTTAATAAACATAGGTGCAAAAAATTCTTAACAACATATTAACAAGCTGAATCCAGCAATGTAAAAAGAATAATGCACCATGATCAAGTAGTATTTATCCTAGAAATGCAAGGTCAGTTCATCATTTAAACATTAGTCAATGTACACTACAGTCAAAACAGCCTGGTACAAGTACAATTATAGATAATAGACTGGAATAGAAATGAGAATCCAGATGGAAATCCACCTACCTATAGACAGCAAATCTTCTTGAACAAAAAGTTGAAGTCCATTAAATGAGGGAAAGAAAATCTCTTTAACAAAGTGTGCTTGCCAATACCATCATCAAAACAATTCATCAGAAGACTTTACCAAAAGAGTAAAGAGAGAAGCTAAAAACAGGGGAAAAATTAGGCTACAACATCCTATGACAAGGATCTAATCTCTAAAATCTGTAGAAAATTTCAACACCTCAACAACAAAAGACAAACAATCCAATTTGAAAATAGGAAAAGGAGTTCCGGTAAGATGACGGAATAGGATGGCATACTGAAGAGACCCTCTTCAACAAAGAAAAGGGGAACCAGTTAACACAGATACAGAAGATAATCCTGGAGCCCTGAGCTTTGAAGGGAAAAATATAGAAGTGGACTAAACTCCAACTAGTAGAAGAACTTGCATGAAAACACCAAAAGAGACATATGGAGCTGCAGTCTGTCAGTGATTCTGATGGTACAGACAGCTTGGATATTGCTGAGTGCTGAAAGAATGTAAGAATTAACCTAAAATTCATTCCTGCTAGCCAGGGGCCGCATGGAGGAATGTGTTGGTGGCTGGTGAATAAAAGGGGAAACAGCAAACAGGAAGACAGGCTGAGCTGTGGACTTTTCCCTGTCCGGAGGGCACAGCCATTTTGAATATTTACAAGCAGTTCAACCATATTAGATATTTAAAGCGACAGCATTCTCTCAGACTCCAGGAACTTAAGAATAGGCTCCACTTGCCAGGAACCACAAGGACATTTCAGACGCCAACGATAGGAAAGGTGTGATATTCCCATTGTTACTCTTATACCCCATATCCTCTTGATGAATGGAGGTGTGGCTATCCTTCACTCCCACTCACCTTCTGAGCCAGCAGGAATTCCATCCCAGTCTCTGTGCTTTGATGGAGCCTGGGTGCCCTGCCCCACCCTGCCCAGAGTTTTTTTTTTTT
>NW_006921614.1:18248334-18250417 GCF_000298275.1 Orycteropus afer afer
CTTTTTTGATGGTTATTCAGTTGTTGTTTTTGTTTAAGTAAGTGGTAGACAGCAACAGTGTGCATATGACACAACTACACCCACACCTCCTGCAGCTTCATTAAAGTGAGAACCACAACTTCCTTCACAAACTGGCCAACAATAAATGACCACCGAGAAGTGCTTGACTCATCCTTAGCTGTTTTTCATGAAGAGTTAACAGAGATCTAAATAAAACGTCACAATGTCTTAACAACAGACCATCACAGTCCACACAAAGAAGCAAGATAAAGTGGTAGGAACAAAGGAGCTGGATACAGACCTAGAACACATCTCTGAGGAAGAAGCAGCATTGGAACTCCCTGACAAGGAATTCAAAAGAATTATATATAGTTATCTTCAAAGGATTGAGAGACAGATCAAGGTAAGCACTGATAAAATTAAGGAAAACACAGACAAAATCCTAGAACAATTTCAGAAAAAAATACAAGAACAAAATGACAAAATAAATGAAAAATTACAAATGATTCAAACTCTACTGATAGAAATCCAGAAGATTAATAGTAAATTTTCAGAACCAGATAACACATTGAAAGGGCAAAGGAGTAGAATTGAATCAATGGAAGACAGAATTAATGAGATTGAAGACAAATACCTGAATACTTCTTTGGAAAGGGATCAATCAGAAAAAAAAAAAAAATCAAAACAAAATGAAGAAAGCCTAAATTTCATGTGGGATACCATCAAAAGGAATAACCTGCATGTAATTGGAATTCCAGAACAGGAAGACAAAAAGAAAACCACTGGGAAAATTGTTCAAGAATATGTTGGAAGAGAACTTCCCTGATTCGATGAAAGATGAGAATATATCCATTCAGAAAGTCCAACACACCCCAAAGAGGATAGAATGCAAAAGAAAATCGCCAAAACATACCATCATCAAACTCATCAAAACCGAAGACAAAGAAAGAATCCTGAAAGAAGCATGGGAAAAATGAAAAGTTACTTACAAAGTATAACCAATAAAAATAAGCTCTGATTTCTCAGCAGAAACCAAGCAAGAAGGCAATGGGATGGTATATATAAAACCCTGGAAGAGAAAAATTTCCACCACTTCTATTCAGTATTGTCCTGCAAGTCCTAGCCAGGGCAATAAGGCAAGAAAGGGAAATCAAAGGCATCCAAATTGGTAAGGAAAAAGTCAAACTACCTTATTTGCTGATGATATGATCCTGTACCTAGAAAACCCAAGAGACTCAGTCAAAAATCTACTGGAACTAATTGAGACATTTAGCATTGTGGCAGGATACAAGATCAACATCCAAAAATCAGTTGGATTTCTCTACACCAGCAAAGAGATTGCTGAACAAAAAAATAAGAAAATCAATACCATTTACAATAGCTAACAAAAAAAATCAAATACTTTGGAATGAATCTTACCAGAGATACAAAAGACCTGTAAAACAAAGCTATAAAAGACTACTTTAAGAAACTATAAGAGATCTACATAAATGGAAGTACATGCCATGCTTGTGGATAGGAAGATTAAACACTGTGAAAATGTCACTTCTACCCAAAACAATCTATACATTCAATGCAATCCCAATTCAGATCCCATCAACATTCTTTAACATTATGGAAAAACCAATCACTAACTTTATATGGAAAGGAAAGAGACCTCAGATAAGCAAAGCACCATTGAAGAAGAACAAAGAGAGGTCTGACACAGCCACAGCAGTCAAAACTACCTGGTTTTGGTATAATCACAGACACATACAGACCAGTGGAATAGAATTGAGAACTCAGAAATACATTCATTGATCTATGGTCAGCTGATCTTTGACAAAGATCTAAAATCAATTAAATGGGGAAGAGAATGTTTGTTTAATAAATGGTACTGGCAAAACTGGATATCCATTTACAGAAAAATAAAACAGGCTCTCTACCTCACACCATACACAGAAACTAACTCCAGAGAGATCAAAGACTTAAATGTGAAATCTAAAACTGTACAGTTGCTCAAGGAAAAACTAGGAGCAAATTTAGGAGCTCTAATATATGACTCTCTCTTTATATATATATATATATATATATATATATATAT
>NW_006921614.1:18250936-18256437 GCF_000298275.1 Orycteropus afer afer
ATGCAAATCAAAACAGCAATGAGATACTATCTTGCCCCAGCACTAGTAGCAAAGTTCAACAATACAGAAAATAAAAAACGCTGATGAAGATTTGGAGAAATAAGGACTCTCATACCCTCCTGGTAGGACTGTAAAATGATACAACCACTGTGGAAAGCGGTATGGCGATTCCTTGAAAAGCTGGAATTAGAAGTACCATTGACCCAGCAATCTCATTACTAGGTATATATTCTAAAGAAGTGAGAGCCAGGACAAGAACAGATATATGCACACTCCTGTTCATTGCAGCACAATTTACAATAGCCAAAAGATGGAAACCTAGGTGACCATCAACAGAAGAATGGATAACCAAACTATGGGACATACACACAATGGAATACTATGCAACTCTAAAGAATAACATAGAATGTGCAAAACACCACATAATGTGGATGAACTTGGAGAACATTATGCTGAGTGAAACAAGTCAATCACTGAAGGACAAATATTGTATTAATCCATTAATGTAAAAAGTCAAGGAAAGGTTTATGTATAGAAGGAGATTTTCTTTGTTGTTTACCAGGGGTGGGAGGGAAGGGGAAGGAACACATTGATTTGGGTGAAGAGAAGGGGAATGTACCAAAAGTGAGTGATCAACATGGTGGCAATGAGGAAGAGGAAGACAGAGAGAGGTGCATAAGAGGTACATACAACAAAGATGAACCCTTTTGCACATACGGTACTGCTTTGTCAGTGAAGGCAAACATGGATATATGGGTGGATAGATGGGTGGACAGGCCGAACTATTAGGTGTATCTGGATAGCGGGGATTGTGCCCAAGACCTTGTATAGAGTTGGAAGACTGTTTCTACAAGTATATTGGTATGTACTGCAAGAATTTCCAGGTATATAGTAGAGCTGACAAGGGACAAGTTTGTAGTCACTTCTTGGCCTCAGCCAGCTACCCAGAGGGAGTGAGTAGTTGGACCTGTGGGATAGGGACCATACTCACAGGGGACATCAAGTTCAATTGGTATAACATACTACATTAAAACATTGTTCCACATCCTACTTTGGTGAGTAGTGTCTGGGATCTTAAAAGCTTGCAAGCTGCCATCTAGATTCAGTGATGGGTCTCCCCTCATCCAGATAAAAGAAGAACGAAGTAAACCAAAGACACATGGAAACAATTAGTCCCAGAAACCGGTACACCATGCGATCCTCAGCCTGTACGACCATGAGACCAGAAGAACTAGATGGTGCCCAGCTACCATTGTCAACTACTCAGAGAAGGATCTATGTAGGAGATCCTGGGTGGAGTGGGAAAACACTGTGGAACAAAACTTAGAATCATTATAAATAAATAAATAAATAAATAAATAAGGGACCAGGTTCACTGGTCTGATAGAGCCTGATGGAACCACTGAGACTATGACCCCTAACTGCCCTTCAGGTCTGGAATTGAACCCACTCCTGTGGCTTCCAGGCAAACAAAAGACAAGCATATGAGGTGAACATTTACACTCGGTAGATACAATCCTTGGAGAGATCAATCATGGGAGAATACTAAGGCTGTGTATGCACAGGGAAATAGCTCAGGTGGCAGGAGAGCATGGGAGGGAAGAATACAGGGAAGAGGTAACTATGGGGAGGAAGTGGGAAGAGATCTGTTACATTTTGGGAAATTGCAGTCAATGTCATGAGACAAAATGTGTAAACTGCTATATGGAAAATGAATTTGCTCCCTCAGAAGGAAGATTGGGCAATCTAGTTCCATAATGATATTGCCTCGGAAACCCAAGGAGGGGTCGCAATGAGTTGGGTCCAACTCCACGGCACATAATAACAACAACAAAGGGGCTGGGTGGGAGCTCTGATGGCGTAGTGCCTAAGGCATTTGACTACTAACCAGAAGCCTGGTGGTTCAAACCCACCAGCCACTCCTCGGAAGGAAGGTTGGGCAATCAACTTCTGTAGAGATACTGCCTCAGAAACCCAAGGAGGGGTCGCTGTGAGTCACAATTGATTTAACAGTGGTGAGTTTACCTTTTTTTTTTTAGGGGCTGGGTGAAAGCCCCTCAACCTAGAGCTTCAGCTCTGCCTCCTGCTCCTGGCCCACTGGAGCTAGGGACTTTTCTTCACTCAGACAGCTGCTGGCTGCTGGACTGACAAGCTCAAGGTTGACAAGTAAAAAGGCACAGTCCCAATGTTACCAAACCACACGGCAGGTCATTAATTCAAGTCCATTGAAAGTCCTAAGGTCAGCAGAGCATGGCAGGAATGACACGGCTACCTGCAGGGTTCAAGCATGCCATAAGCTAGAGACCATTCCCCAAGGTGTCTCCTTATATACAAGAAGCAGAGCATATCCCTAAGGTAGCTACTCAGCTGCTTGTGGTAGATTCCACCATGGAGCTGATTGCCAGTCTCATCATGGGGAATAACTGCCACCAGCTGCCCAGCCCCTCAACCAGGCCCAGCTAAGTTGACACACAAACTTAACTACCACAGTTCTCTTGATGCTGTTCTTTAATCCCGAAAAGTTTTTTTCTTATTTTAATGAAGCCCAATTACCTGTTTTTTCTTTGTTACTCGCACTTTCAGTGTCATATCTTAGAACTAGTTACCAAATACAATGTATTTTAATATTTACCCCTATATTCCTTATATTTTTAAGGTTTTAGTTTCTAACATTTAGGTTGTTGATTCAGTTTGGTTTAATTGTTGTATATGATGTGAGGTGGGAGTCCAACTTTATTCTTCTGCCTATGGAAATCCATTTGTCCCAGCATCAATTGTTGAGGACATTATTTTTTCTTCATTGAATGGACTTGATACCCTTGTCAAAAATCAGTTAACCATAGATGTATGGGTTTATTTCTGGACTCTCAATTTTAATTCATATTCGATATGTCTATCTTTATACACATAATATATTCTTTTGATTACTATAGCTTTTTACTACATTTTGAAATCAAGAAATATGAGTCTTCCTACTCTGTGTGTCCTTTTCAACATTGTTTTGATTATTTGGGGCCCTTTCAGTTTCCTACGAATTTGAGGATTGCCTTTTCTGTTTCTGCAAAAAAGGCTGTTGGAATTTTGATAGATATTATGTTGAATTATTATTTTTAGTAGTATTGATATCTAAGTAATGTTAAGTGTTCCAATCCATGAACATAGGATGTCTTTGCATTTATTTCAAAACTAAACTTACTGCCATTGAGTCGAAGCTGAATCATAGCAATCCCCATTGTGTTTCCAAGGCGGTAAATCTTTACAGTCGATTGCCCTGTTTTCTGCAGAGTGGCTGGTGGATTTGAACTGCCAGCCTTCTGGCTAGTAGTCAAATACCTTAGGCACTATGCCACCAGAGCTCCTTTTACATTTATTTCAAAACTAAACTTACTGCCATTGAGTCGAAGCTGAATCATAGCAATCCCCATTGTGTTTCCAAGGCGGTAAATCTTTACAGTCGATTGCCCTGTTTTCTGCAGAGTGGCTGGGGGATTTGAACTGCCAGCCTTCTGGCTAGTAGTCAAATACCTTAGGCACTATGCCACCAGAGCTCCTTTTACATTTATTTAGGTCTCCATTAATTTCTTTCAGTGTTTTGTAGTGTTCAGTGTACTAATCTTTCACCACCTAAGTTAAATCTATTCCTAACAATTTTATTATTTTCAGATGCTATTGTAAACGGAATTGTTTCCTTAATTTCCTTTTAAGTTTGTTCATTTCTGTTGTATAGAAACACAACTGATTTTTGTTTGTTGATCTTGTACCATACAACTTTGCTGAATTCATTTATTAGTTCAACCAGCTTGCTTGTTGAATCTTTGGTATTTTCTATATGTCATCTGCAAATAGAGATAGCTTTACTTTTCCTTCTTAGATTTGGATACCTTTATTTCTTTGCTTGCCTTATTTTCCTAGCTAGAACTTCTAATTGAGTAACATGTTGAAAAGCTGTGGTAAGAGTGGGTATCCTCGTCTTATGCCTAATCTTAAGGGGGAGAGCTTTTTTACCATCGTGTATGATGTTGTTGTTGTTGTTGTTATGTGCCATCATGTTGGACGTGACTCATAGCAACCCCTCCTCAGGGTTCCGAGGCAGTATCACTATGGAAGTAGATTTCCCCATCTTCCTTCCGAGGAGTGGCTAGTGGGTTTGAACCGCCAGCCTTCTGGTTAGCAGTCAAGTGCCTTAGGCACTACGCTATGGGTTTTTCATATTCTTCTTACTTTCTCCTTTCTAGTGCTACTTTGTTGGATATTTTTGACATGAAGGGGGGAGTTGGATTTTGTTAAGTTTACTTTTATGCAGCAATTGGGATGATCGTGTGGTTGTTTTCTTTCATTCTAATAATGTGATGTATTATATTCATTCATTTTCTTAAGTTAAACCACCATTATGTTCTTATAATAAATACCACTTGCTTATGGTGTATAATCAGTATGTTGGATTTAGTTTACTAGTGTTTTCTTGAGGATCTTTTAATCTGTATTCATAATTGATCCTTATTGGTCTATAATTTTCTTTTCTATGGTGTATTTGTCTGGAAGACTATGAGAAGGATTGGTGTTAATTCTTCTTTCAATGTTCAGTAATTTTTTCCCCCTCAGTTGGAAAAAAATTATATACTTCAAACACAACCTTTGATTACTGATTCACTCTCTTCACCTTTTATAGGTCTATTGAGATCTTTATTTCTTGTTGAGTAAATTTAAGTAATTTATGTATTTCAGGGTATTGGCGACCTTAATCTAAATTATTTAACTTGTTGGTGTACAGTTGTTCATGGTATTATCTTATTATCCTTTATATTACTGTAGGTTTGATGTTAATGGTACTATGTTCACTTTTGATTTTAGTTATTCGTGTCTTTACCGTTTTTATCTTTGTCAGTCTAGCTAAAGGTTTGTTAATTTTATTTAGTTTTTCAAAGAACCAACATTTGATTTTTTGAGGTTCTCTTGTTTTTCTATTATCTGTTTCATTTATCTCCCCTCTAATGTTTATTATTTCCTTCCCTCTGGGAGCTTTGGACTTACCTTGGTCTTCTTTTTCTAGGTCCTCAAGGGACAAATTTGAGTTATTGATATGAGATCTTTCTTCTTAATGTAGGCATAATTAAATTTCCCACTGAGTACTGCCTTCACTGCATTCCATAAGTTTTGTTATGAAGTACTTCCATTTTCATTTAATCTCTAAGCATTTTTATTTTGTGATTTATTTTTTGACTCATTTGCTGTTTCTTAGTGTATTTAATTTCTACATGTAAGTGAAATTTCATTTTTCTTCTGTTGCATTCTAATTTCATACAATTGCGAAATGTAAATTTAAGTAATTTAATTAATAATAATAATTAAATAATTAGATTGGTTAATTGTTTAATGTTTATTGATTATTGACTTGGTACATGAGTACAATCAAGTGCTTGGGAATTCCCATTCTTCTCAATGTTATCCATAATTTGTCATGATCCACACAATCAAATGCCTTTGCATAGTCAATAAAACAC
>NW_006921614.1:18258571-18299408 GCF_000298275.1 Orycteropus afer afer
CGACTCGACGGTACTTAACAACAACAACAACATTGACTTGGTGACTTAATCAAATTTATTGAGATTTTTTTTTTGTGTGACCTAACTTATCTTGGATATCCCTAACCATGATACATGTGCACTAAAGAAGAATGTGCATTCTTCTGTATTTGGTGAAATGTCTGTAAGGTATAGTTACTTTATAGTGTTCTTCAAGTCCTCCATTTCTTTATTGATCTTTTCTCTAGATGTGCTATGCATTATTGAAAGTGGTGTATTGAAGTCTCCAACTTTTATTGTAGACCTGCCTATTTTGTCCTCCAATTCTGTCAATGTTTGCTTCATATTTGTGAGGCTCTTGTTTTTCAGGTCATATGTATTTATAATTGTTATGTCTTTATGATTACCTGACCTTTTTTATTATGTAGTGTCTTCCTTGTTTCTTGTAATAAATTTTCTATTTAAACTCTATGTTAATATAGCCACTTCAGCTATCTTTTGATTATTATTTATATGGAATAATTTTTTTCCTTCCTTTCACTTTTGAGCTATTTGTGTCTTTGGAACTAAAGTGATGTCTGGTATAGGCAGCATATTTTTTAATTCATGCTGTCAATCTTTATCTTTGGATTGGGAAGTTTATTTACATTTAAAGTAATTACTGGCAGGAAAGGACTTACTTCTAACATTTTCCTATTTGTTTTCTGTACATCATACACCTTTTTTGTCCCTCATTTCCTCCATTACTGCCTTTGTTGTATGTTAATTGATATTTTGGTAATAAATCATTTGGATTCCCTTCATCTTTCCTTTTGTTTTTATTTTTTAGATATTGTCTTTATGATTACCAAGGGAATTACATTTAACATCCTAATTATATAACAACCTAGTTTAAATGGATACCAAATTAACTTTGGTAGCATCAAGAAACCTCTATTTCTATAGTACTCTCTCTCCCCACCTATGTTATTGTCACAAATTATATCTTTTTACATTATATGCCCACTAACATTATTTTAGGAGCTCTGGTGTCATAGTGCCTAAAGCATTTGACTGCTAACCAGAAGGCTGGCGGTCCAAACCCACCAGCTATTCCTCAAAAGGAAGATTGGGCATCTACTTCCATAGTGAAACCCAAGTTGGATCTGACTCAATAGCAGTGAGTTTAGTTTGGTTTTAACATTATTTTACAAGTATTTAAATGCATTTATCTTTTAAATTATGTAACAAGTATAGACCAAAAGTACCATAATATTGGCCTGTGTATTTACCCATGAAATTACCTTTACTGGAAATCTTTATCTATTAATAAGGCTGCAAGTTACTGTTTACTGTTCTTTCCTTTCAATCTGAAGAACTCCTTTTATCATTTCTTGTAGTAAAGGTCTTATGGTAACAGATTTCCTAAGCTTTTGTTTATCAGGGAATATCTTAATTTCACTGTGACTTTTGCAGTATAGTTTTGTAGACAGAGAATTCATCATTAACAGTCCCTTTCTTTCAGCATTTCATTTAAATATGTCTTCCACCTATTTTCTGGCCTCCATAGTTTATAAGGCAAAATCTTTGCTTAATCTTATTGAGAGTCTATTGTATGTGATGATTCCCTTCTCTCTTCCTGCTTTCAAGATTCTTGCTTTACCTTTAGATGTCAAGAATTTGATTATAATGTAACTTGGTGTGGATCTCTTTGGCTGTAAACATTTGTTGACCTTGGATATGTAGAGTCATCTCTTAAATCAAATTTGAATTTTGGGCCATTATTTCTTCAAATATTTTTTTTTCTGCTCCTTTCTTTCTCTTTTCCTTATGAGATTTCGATAATGCATGTTAGTCCCTATGATGGTGTCCCACAATTTTTTTTTTTTTTTTGACTCTTCACTTTTCTTCAGTCTTTTTCTTTTTGTTCCTCAGACTTGATCATTTTAATGTCTTACCTTCTGCTTCATTGATTCTTTTCTTCCCCCAGTTCAAATCTGCTATCGAACTCTGCTGGTGAATTTTTCTTTTCAGTTACACCCATTCCTCATTATCAACATGGAAAGATTGCAAAGACAAGGTCATTATGAGAAAATTGGTGTTATGCAAAAGTGGAGGATGACTGCATCATTACATAGCTGCCAAATTACATCAATACATAACTGCTTATCCAACTGCAAAAAGGCCAGGGAGGCCACATGTTCGGACCTCCTCTAATCCCACAAGAGAAAGACAGATCCACCATCAATAACCCAAGGCCTATTCCTATAAGGCCAGACATGCTGCCTCCCTCCAGCTCTTTCACCAACTGTTCCTCCCAAAGCACCCACCCCCTCTCTCCTAGGTTCGACAATTCACTGCAGTGGCCACACAGAACTCACAGATTACGGGGTTTATTAGGGAAGCACCAGGCTACGATTCAAGTTCAGGAAGAATGCTCAGTCTCTCTCCCAGCCCACCATCTCTCAGCCAAGTCTCTCACAGTCTCTCCCCCAGCAGTGCATGTCCCTCGGTGTCTTACTCAGCAATGCGTGTCTCTTGCGTCTCTTTCCCAGCAGCACGTGTCTCTTTCAGGAGCATGTGTCTCTTTCAGTAGCACATCTTCCTCAACCAGCAGTCAGAGAGAGTTCTGCCTCTAGGAGGCCTCCTTTTGAGCTTGGCAGAGTGGCCAAACCAACCAATCATAACAATAGAATTCTAAGCACCTGAGAGTGAGCCTCCCATTACATTGCATTGTGCCACGCCCAACAGAAATAACCCAGGTAGATAACATTTACAATCGGGAGCTCCCCAGTTGCTCATTCCACCACTGAGTTTACAATGAAAAGCCATACTAAGTAATTTACTACACTGCACCACTGAACATCATGGCCCAGCCAAGTGGACACATATACATGTCATTAATGCACAAAATAGTCGGAAGTAGATCTTTTTATTATTATCATAATATTATCAGATAACAAGGTAGTTGGTAAATGAGGAATGTCGTTGTTGTTGTTATGTGCCGTCGAGTCGCCCCTGACTCATAGCGACCCCTCCTTGGGTTTCCGAGGCAGTATCACTACGGAAGTAGGATTGCCCAACCTTCCTTCCGAGGAGTGGCTGGTGGGTTTGAACCGCCAGCCTTCTGGTTAGCAGTCAAGTGCTTTAGCCACTATGCTACCAGAGCTCCAAATGAGGAATAGGTGTACTTTTTTTCTTAATAGTATTTTATTGTGTTTTGGTGGATCATTTACACGACAAGTTAGGTTCCAGTTTTCTATGCATTATTGTTTAGTTGTACTTTTCAGCTCTATTTTTTATGTTTGGTTCCTTTTTATAATCTGATCCCATTATTAATATTCTTCTTTTGTTTGTGTATCATTTTCCTGATTTTCTGTAGTTTTTTGGCCAGTACTTCCCTTAGTTCTTTGAGTATGTTTGATGCTTTTACTTCAAAGTCTTTGTTTAGTAAGTTTTGTTTTCTTTTTCTTTTTTTTGACTTCCACTTGGAGGCTTCTGTTATTTTATTTTGTTTTTTGAATGACCTGTTCTTTTTGGTTTCTTTGAATGTAAGTGATTTTTTGTTGAGAATGAGTCATGTGACTATTATAATTTCTCCTTTCCCCAGGATTGGCTAGTTATTCATTGATTTGTTTGCTTATTTGTTAGTTTATATTTTTGCAGTTACAGTCTACTTGCTTAGTGAATTCCCCTTAATAATTTTGCAAAGACTACTTCTCTGGTCATGTGTGAACATTGAAGTCTACTTTTTACCTTGTGTTCAGCTAGTGTTATTTTCACAGTTATTTACTTCAAGGGGGTAAACACTTCTTGTAGTCCTTGAAAATTGTGTGTGCCAGACCCTCCTTCAGCACTGAACCACATGTACACTGAGCACATGTACATTTCAAGTTCAGCATGAAGTAAAAGTACACCTTAGTTTCAGTCTGAGGTGAAAGTATAGGTTGTTCTCAGGTATTTTCTAAGCATGCCTCTTGTCCTGAGCATACATGTGGCTTTCTCAGTTTTCCAAATACATGTTGTTGTTAGGTGCCATTGTGTCAGCTCTAATTCATACTGATGCTGCATATGACAGAACGAAATACTGCCCAGTCCTGTACCACCCTCATAATCCTTGCTGTACTTGAGTACATCATTGCAGCCAAATACATAGTACTTTTGAAAGCCCTAATTTCCCAAAGAAACTGTCTCCCTACCTTCTCCTTTTAGTTTTTAGGTATTTATGGTATGCCTTCATTGCATTCTTATTTGGCCCCAGGACGTTACATCTTTTGGGCATTGTACACCACCTTTCTGCCCTGAGTTAGTTCTGAGACAGGTGAAACCAAGGTGAACATCTTGCTTTAGTCTGTCATGCCACCTCCACCCCAGACAGGTTAGAACAGAGAGAAACACATAATAATTTGTGAATAAGATTTCTGTTCTACCTCTGGAGTCAGACTAGACTCCCTCTTTGGGAATGCTGTGGTGACATAGTGCCTAAGGCATTTGACTGCTAACCAGAAGGCTGGTGGTTCAAACCCACCAGCCACTCCTCGGAAGGAAGACTGGGCAATCTACTTGTGTAGAGATACTGCCTCAAAAACCCCAGGAGGGCTGCTATGAGTTGGAACCAACTCGACAGCAGTAAAGTTTGTTTTGTTTTGTTTTGTTTTCACACCTTTAAGACAACATTAAGCCAGGGAAGGGTGAGGTCCAGCATATAAAAAAAGCAAAGTTTTCTACAGTTTGACATTGCCTTTTTCTTGATTCAACATTCACTCAGTTGCTTTGACTGACTTTCATAGTTCTGACAAAGTTGTTTCTGTCAGTTTCTGCTGGGGTTTTGTGTGTGTGTGTATGTGTTTGTGTGTGTGTGTGTGTTTTGTCAGGGACATGAGTGTATAGCTCCTTACACTGCCATGTTAGTGTGGAAGTCTGTCCTATTGTCTTTCTTTTTGATTATAGCCGTTGTAGTGGTTGAAGTAGTATCTTATTTTGGTTTTGATTTACATTTCCCTCATAATTAATGAGGAGTACTTGGTGCAAATGGTTAAGCACTAGTTTCTAGCAAACAAAGTTTGGTGCTTTGAATACATACAGCAGTGACTTGGAAGACAGGCCTGGTGATCTGCTGCTTCCTATAGGTCACAGACTTGAAAAACCTACTCTGCACACATGGGGTCACCATGAGTTGAAATCTACTCAGCAGCAACAAACAACAACAACAATGACTAATAATGTGCAATACATTATCATGTGTTTATTAGATAATTGTATATCTTCCTTGATATACTATCTATTCAGTTCCTTTGTTCATTTTTAAATTGAATTATTTATCTTTTTATTAAGTTATAAGAGGTCTTTATATATTTTGGATACAAGTCACTTATCAGATACATCATTTGCAAAATTTATCTCACATTCTGTAGGTTGTCTTTTCATTTTCTTCGTGGTAACTTCTGCATCATAGCAAGTTTTAATTTTGATGACATCCAAATTATTTTTTCTTTTATTATTTGTGGTTTGGTGTCTTTTTTAAGAAAACTTTGTTCAGCCCATGATCACAAAGATTTACTCTTTTTTTTTTTTTTTTTCTGAGAGAAAGTTTCATCTCTTACATTTAGGTCTGTGACCCATTTTGAGTTATTTTTTGTGTTAAGCAGGGGATAGAACTTTATTCTTTCATGTGTGGATATCCAGTGCTTCCAACACCATTGTTGAAAGGCTGTTCTTTTCCCATTTAGTTATTTTGGCACTATTTTAGTTATCTAGTGCTGTTGGCACAGTGCCTAAGGCATTTGACTGCTAACCAGAAAGTTGGCAGTTCAAACCCACCAGCCACTCTCTGGAAGGAGGATGGGGCAATCTACTTCTGTAAAGATTTACCACCTTGGGAATCTAATGGGAGTCACTAGAAGTCAGAATTGATTTCATGGCAGTGGGTTTGGGTTGTTTATTGTTTTTTGTTTTTTCACTATCACAGAAATACAACAAGTCAATGACTTGAGCAAACAGAAATTTATTTTTTCACAGTTTAGGAGGCTAGAAATACAAATTCAGAGTGCCAGCTCTAGGACCAGGGTCTCTCTCTTCCAGCTCTGGAGGAATGTCCTTGTCTCTTTGAGCTCCTGCTCCTGAGCAATCTTCATGTGACTTGGTATCTATTCCCACATCTCTGCTTCTTTCACTTGCTTGGTTAAACTCTTTTATATGCCAAAAGAAATTGACTTAAGACATACCGTACACTAATCCTGTATCATTAGTATAAAGAGAACTCATTCCCAAATGAGATTATAACCACAGACATAGAGGTTAGGATTTATAACACACATTTTTGAGGAACACAATTCAATCTGTAACAGGCACCCTTGACCACAGATTTGAGGATTTAATTTTGTTCCATTGATTTGGTCTATCCATATGCCAGTACTGTACTATCTTCATTGCATAGTATGAGTCGACCTTCTTTGTTGTTCTTTTTCAAGATTGTTTTGACTATCCTGAGTCCCTTTCATTTCTGCGTACATTTTAGGATTGACTTTTTACTCTACAAAAAAGCCAGCTATTAAATTGATAGCTGTGGTGTTGTATCTGTAGAACTTTAGGTTTGCTTTTGAGATTAGAGTCTGTGTCCCTGTACAGTTGTAAGTGTAAGGAAATAAGCCAACCAGAGGATTGGCTGTGGGAGAGGGAATTAACACAGGGCAGTGTTTAAGAGGCCCCTTCCTTTCACTACCAGACTAGAAAAAAATTACTTGTTGAATAATAAATGCAGACTACTGGAAAATCATTCCACATTTGTACCTTTCATAAGAAGACATCTAGCTCCCTTAACTTCACACAGTTACACACTTGACTGCATATTAATTTTAAGTAAAAGAATATTTCGCCATTACCTATTTCTTTAGGCTGCTTTAGAGAGCCTATGCATAATTAATTGTCACCATGGTGGTGACTCAATGCCGATTAAAGTCCTGCACTTGTTGGGCTCTGCCAAGGCTAAACCACACTCTTGTTTTTATTTGATAATGAAAGCATTTTCCAATTGTCACTTTTGTCCTTTTCTATTCTTTAGGCAAGACTTGAAATCTGTGCCTTAAGGGATACTGTGGCCATTTACCTGACACCTGAAAGCAAGTAAGATGCTAAGTGGTCTTGTTGTATTGTATAACATTATTTGTAAAAATAATTAATCAGAATAAATTTTCATGATTATCTGATATGTGATAAAGTTTATAATGATTAATCAGTTTTTTAACATAAACTCACAATTAGCCAAGAACTTTCAAGACTGCTTCTTTCTAGCACAATAAAAAGGAAAGAAGTTTAATATGCCATATTTTTCATTCACAACTGATAAATCTTAGTCTCATAAATGATGTAGCAAACATGTACTTCCTTAAAAAAAAGGATAAAAGCAGAATTGAGTCCATAGCAGAGTCTGATTGGACAGATTAAGTGTTGTAAATATCAGCATAAGAGGAAGCCTTGTGGTTTGTCTACAAAATTTTGTAGTGGAAACTTGTTAATTTTTGGCTCCTTTGAATGAAAGTCAGGATTTCCTATCATAAAAATATCAGTAGGTGAACTAAAACAGCACTATTTACTATACATTGGCAATATTACCTAGGAAATACTGGGTTATGTTTTTACTGTGCCTGAGAAACCAAGGAGTATACACATAAAATCTTTAAGGACTCTTAGTGCAATATACATATTCATTCACTTCCAGCATTTGATGACCCGGTTCATGCCATCATTCTGTCATTACAGTGGAAACGAATTCTTATGCTTTTCCTAACCAATGAAGTTAGCTTCTCTTTCTTGTTCACCATGGGTAACCAGAAGTGATTTTCTAGATGTCTACCATGTTAGTTATTTAACCCCATCTTTTCCCAACCATCACATTTCTCCATAATGTACATAAGATAGATAACATAAGGTCCATATTTGATGTGTATGTATACTTTGTGTAAGTGCCTTATTTTTTTTCCACCACTAAGTTAACCTTTCTGAACTTAAGTTCCTTATCTGTAAAAGGAAGGTAATTATACCTTCTAGGCAAAGCTAGATAAATCTTGGTCTTACAGATAAATTCTGTGAGGAATTAAATGAGAAATGTGTAAAGTCACTTTCTTAATATCAGTTCACTACAAATGAGTGGTGACATCCTCTTCATCATTGTCATTCTTACCATTGATGATGAAATAAATTATTGATGGAAAAATAACGGACAATAGCATCACATTTCTTTTGCTTAATTAAGAAGAAGTATGCATGAAACAAAAAAGATGGTGGAGATATGTCCCTGTTTCCACTTAATCTTAACCTTTTCAGCTTGTTTTGGCTATAGTATTTGTTGAAATATGAATAACAGAGAAACACTGTCTGATACATTACTGGGCAACTTTATGAATACATTGGAAACATTGTCCAACACAGTGCAGGAAGATGAGCCCCTTGGGTTGGAAGGCACTCAAAACAGGACTGAGAAAGAACTACTTCATCAGAGTAGAACCAACCTTAATGATATGGATGATGTGCATCTTTTCGGAATTCCATGTGCTGAGGTGGCACGACTCAAATTGAGGAGAAACAACTGCAAACATCCATTAATAATCAGAACATGGAATGTACGAAGTATGAATCTAGGAAAATTGGAAGTTGTCAAAAATGAAATGAAACACATACAGATTGATATCCTAGGCATTAGTAAGCTGAAATGAACGGGTTTGGGGCATTTTGAATCAGACAACCATATGATCTACTATGCCGGGAATGACAAATCGAAGAGGAATGGCGTGGCATTCATCATCACAAAGGATGTTTCAAGACCTTTCCTGAAGTACAGTGATGTCAGTGATAGGATAATATCCATACATCTACAAGGAAGAGCCATTAATACTACTATTATTCAAATTTATGCACCAACCACCAAAGAAAAAGATGAGGAATTGAACATTTTTATCAATTTCTGCAGTCTGAAATTGACCAAGCAAGCAATCAAGATGTGTGGCTTATCACTGGTGATTAGAATGCAGAAGTTGGAAACAAGAATCGCCAGTAGTTAGAAAATTTGGCATTGGTGACAGAAATAATGCTGGAGATTGCGTGACAGAATTTTACAAGATCAATGACTTATTCATTGCAAATACCTTTTTTCAACAACACAAAGGGTGGCTATGCAAGTGGACTTCACCAGATGGAGTACACAGGAATCAGATTGACTACATCTGTGGCAAGAGGTAATGGAAAAGCTCAATATCTTCAGCCAAAACCAGGCCAAGAGCTGATTGTGGAACAGACCATCAACTTCCCATATGCAGGTTCAACTTGAAGTTGAAGACAATTAAAACAAGTCCAGGAGAGCCAAAAATACAACCTTGAATATATCCCTCTGAATTTAGAGACCATCTAAAGAATAGATTTGATGCATTGAACACCAGTTAACAAAAACCAGAAGAATTGTGGGATAACATCAAGAGCATCACCCATGAAGAAAGCAAGAGGTCGTTAAAAATATGAGAAAGAAAGAAAAGACCAAAATGGATGTCAGAAGAGACTCTGAAACTTGCCCTTGAGCAGAGAGTAGCTAAAGCAAATGGAAGAAATGACAAGATAAAAAGCTGAACAGAAGATTTAAAAGAGGAGCTTGAGAAGACAAAGCCAATTACTATAATGAAATGTGCAAAGACCTGGAGTTAGAAAACCAAAAGAGAAGAACCCACTTGGCATTTCTCAAGCTGAAAGAACTGAGGAAAAAAATTAAGCCTTGAGTTGCAATATTGAGAGATTCTATGGGCAAAATATTGAATGATGCAGGAAGCATCAAAAGAAGATGGAAGGAATACACAGAGTCACTGTACCAAAAAAGCTGGTCTATCTTCATCCATTTCAGGAGGTGGCATATGTTCAACAACCAATGGTATTGAAGGAAGAAGTCAAAGCTGCACTGAAAGAATTAGCGAATAACAAGGCTCAAGGAATTGACAGAATACCCACTGAAATGTTTCAGCAAACAGATGCCCCACTGGAGGCACTCACTTGGGATTTGGATCACCTTGAGATTTGGAAGACAGCTACCTGGCCAACTCACTGGAAGAGATCCATATTTGTACCCATTCCAGAAAAAGGTGATCCCACAGAATGTGGAAATTATCAAACAATATCATTAATATCACATGCAAGTAAAATCTTACTGAAGATAACGCAAAAATGGTTGCAGCAGTATATTGACAGAGAAATTCCAGTAATATAAACTGGATTCAGAAGAGGACGTGGAATGAGGGATATCATTACTATTGTCAGATGGATCTTGGCTCAAAGCAAAGAA
Organism: Orycteropus afer afer; assembly: GCF_000298275.1. Taxonomy (NCBI): domain Eukaryota; kingdom Metazoa; phylum Chordata; class Mammalia; order Tubulidentata; family Orycteropodidae; genus Orycteropus; species Orycteropus afer. Next base: position 18,268,848 of record NW_006921614.1, read on the forward strand.
TACCAGAAAGATGTTTATTTGTGTTTTATTGATTATGCAAAAGCACTTGATTGTGTGGATCATAACAAATTGTGGATAACATTGAGAAGAATAGGAATTCCAGAACACATAATTGTACTCATGAGGAACCTGTACATAGACCAGGGGGCTGTTGTTCAAACAAAAAAAGGGAACACTGCATGGTTTACAGTCAAGAAGGGAGTGTGTCTGGGTTGTATCCTTTCACCACACTTACTCATTCTATGCTGAGTAAATAATCCAAGAAGTTGGATTACATGAAGAAGAATGTGGTGTGAGGATGACTTGAAGTACTTACTGATGAATATTGAAGAATACAATCTGCACTATGGATTACATCTCAATATAAAGAAAACAAAAATCCTCACAACTGGTCCATCACGATAAATGGAGAAAAGATTGAAATTGTCAAAGACTTCACATTGTTTGGTTCTACAACTGACACCAATGGAAGCAGCAGTCAGGACATCACACGAGGTATAGCACTGGGCGAATCAACTGCAAAGGACCTCTTTCAAGTGCTGAAGAGCAAAGGTGTCTCCTTGAGGACTAAGGTGTGCCTGACACAAGCCGTGGTATTTTCAATCACCTCATATGCATGTGAGAGCTGGACAATGAATAAGGTAGACCAAAGAAGAATGCATGCTTTTGAGCTGTAGTATTGGTGAAGAATGCTGAAAGTACCATGGACTGCTAAAAGAACTAACAGATCTGTCCTGGAGGAGGTGCAGCCAGAATGCTCCTTGGAGGTGAGAGTGGCAAGACTTCATCTCACCTACTTTGGTCATGTTGTCAGAAGGGACCATTCTCTGGAGAAGATCATCATGCTTGGTAAGGTGGAGGGTCAACGAAAGGGAGAAAGGCCCTCAACAAGATGCAGTAACATGGTGGCAGTGGTGATGGGCTCGAGTATAGCAAGTACAGCAAGAATCATGGAGCTGGCTCAAGACCAGGCAGTGTTTTGTTCTGCTGTGCATAGGGTTACTTTGAGTCAGAGACAACTCAACAGCACCTAACAACATTTGTTGAAAAGAAAGACTTTTTTCTTAATTAACTATCACAGTAAGCTCTCATCTATCATGAGTAGTACCCTTTCTCTAATCAATTTCTCCTTAGCTTTTCAAGTTATGTTTCGTTTCCTACTCTATTTTTTCTGACTCTGTTACAAAGCTTCCATCTGGTAACTGCCCTTACTTTTACTTTTCTGTTGTTTCCACTTTTACTTTTTCTTATATTTCCACTTGATTCACTGGCTCATTTTGGTTTTTATATGTAAGATATGCTAAAGAATTGTCTAATAATCCTCTAAATTTCCTTAGAAGTATGAAATGCTTCAGCCTTCATGTTAATGTTTATGTCCAGGTCTAGTTTTAAACAAGCTTTGGAAGTCCTGCCTCAACTCTCAAGTGGAGCAGATAAAAAGTAAGTTCTGTGTTTTCTTCTCAGAATCCATTGTTGTTGTTGTTATTATGTGCCACTGATTCAGACCTGACTCATAGCGACTCCTCCTTTGGTTTCCGAGGTGGTATCACTACAAAAGTAGATTGCCCAACCTTCCTTCTGAGGAGTGGCTAGTGGGTTTGAACCACCAGCCTTCTGGTTAGCAGGCAAGTGCCTTAGGCACTATGCTACCAGAGGTCCTCAGAATCCATTAGGTAACTTTTATTATCCAAAAGTACCCTTTTTAGAATTTTTTAATGATTTGGATTTAAACACAAGCATTACTTAATAGCCCTTAATAGTTTGTGTGTGTTCTGTTAACTTTACTTTGCCTGGGAGAGTGTCAGGTGACAACATAAGGTAAAACCTTTCTTCTGGGTTTATTATGATTAAGTACTAAGCTCCTTTCTTGTTTTAAGTAATAGTGAAAAAGTCATAAGAAAGCTTATTTTCACTCACACAGTAAATTATATCATTTGTTTGTTTTTAAGAAGAGAATATCTAGATTTGTATAAAAGAAAACATCTTAGTAAAATCCAGGATCTGTGCTTTGTTTTTTTCCTCATGGAGTAGCTAACAATGTAAAATGATAGTTTGTGCTCTAGAAAATATAAAGTATTTAAAAATAATAAGATTTGTATATATAGCATAGTAAAATTGTATGTATTTCATTAGTACTGCATTAATGATGCAACCTGAGTTTAACCTTGGCCACTCACTGCTGCATGTCATGGAAATTCTGACCTGAGGAAGTCTAGACCAGCAGATGTCATGAGTACCAACCTGCCCTCCCCAAAACACAGAGGCATTGTAGACCTTTGTCCAATCAACATCATCAGCTGAGCCCACCCACCTTTCATCTGGTGGATCAGTCAACACACAAGTACTATGGTGTCCTTGCTATATGACAACTACTGTGCTGGGTTCTGTGAAGGATTCAAGACATATCAGACATGATCCTAGTCCTCAAACAGTGAGTGGTCTTGTTAGAGAAATGATAAACACACTTCTAAAGAAGATAATTAATGGAGTTAGACAGTTTCAAGTTTGTGCTGGAATAGGGACATAGCAAAGGTGAATGTTGTAGACACTCAGAAGGAAGAGAGATCACAATCGGCCAGGTTGTGATGATGACTAGGAAATAGCACATAGGAATGAGGCTTGGACAAAGTGTTGAATAGTAGGTAGCAGATAGTTTTATTTGCATGTACCTAGTGTAGTCCTTGTCTTTGTTCCTAATGAGCAGATGAATGGATATATAAACAAGGCCCATACCTACAACCCTTTCTTCCATTTACTTGCTTTGTTCTCTTTTCACTAAATTCAATCTCTCTGACTTGCTTCCAAACCTTGTTCATGTCTTTAAAATAAAGATGATAAAAGATTAAAATAATCACTATTATTTTACAGTGTTCTAATACTGAGCATTGTTAGATTATGACATAATCTTTTGAATGTAATAAATAATATGTATGGCCCATAATTTTTTTTTTGAGGTGCTGTGCCTGACACATAGAAGGTCCCGAAAAAATGACTGCCAAAACAGCACCAGACTTTTATCTTCAGATGAGGCATGTTAATGTAGTTGGAGCCCAGTTCTTGGTGCTTCATCTGCCCCATGTGGACTCTTCTTGCCTTCTACTCTAGCATATGACTATATCATATCAATTGGGGAACACTTGAGCTATCAAGTAGTAGAATGATCTGCACAGTGGAGTTAGAACTAACCCTGATTCTTTGGGTCCCTAATATGCTAATTTAATTCACCACTCTCTAATATTTGTTAAAGACAAAAATATAAAATTAAAGCAAGAGAAAATAGATCAGTGGTTACTCGGTGCTGGAAGCTAGGGCTTGAGGGAAATGTTGACTACAAAGGGCAGCACAATGGAATTTTGGGGGGTGTTGTAACTGTTCCATTTCTTGATTTTCATTCCACTACTATAGTTGTTTGTCAACATTCATAGACTTGTACACCAAAAAGAGTGAATTTTAGTATATATAACTTTTTGAAATGGCAATTAAAAAGCAAAAATATGCTCGAACATTAGAAAGTTTGTTTTAAGGAGGAACCTAATTAATCTGCAGTTAAGAGACATGAGGGAGATTGATTGACTTCTGTTGCTAAGCTAAGATTTGATAAATAGTAAACATTTCAGCTACCTTGTGAAAACATCAAGGCAAAGTCAGGACTGAGTAATTGGTTCCACTGAATGTTTTCTTATGTTCGTAGGCAGCCTTCATTCTGTCAGGCTGTAAAGTAATCTCTCCTCCTTTGCAGGTTACTGGAAGAACTTCTGAACAAGTTCAAGAGTAGTATGCACTTGCAGCTCACCTGTTTCCAAGCTACTTCTTCAACCATGATGAAAACATAATTACCTGCAAAATGAGAGCAGTCTAAAAGATAATAATAATAAAACTTAACATCCCTAAATTCCCTGAGGATATTGTGTATAAAACACTGGGATTGTAGTTTTTCTTTTTTTCCCAATTGGTAACTTAGAAAAATGTGGTATGTGTTTTCTTGTAACCAAAATGATGTTTGTTGAAATGGCCAAGCAGTACTGGCTTTGTAATCTCTATTGGATTGGGCCCTGTATGACTATTTGAACCACGTTTCACACCCTATGCTTCTCTTAGCTCTATGTGGCATGAGGAGTAAGTACTGTGCAAGGAGTGTTTTGAGATGGCCTTTGTTGTCTGTGTACAGCAGCATTTCTCAGTGTCTCCAATCGAGGACTTTTCCTGTCAGCAGCTTCCAAGACACATGGAGATATTGGTAAATAGAGACTTGGGAAATTACATTTAGGCATCTTTGGGGCTTTAACTGTCCTAAACTGTGCAGTAGCACTTAAAACTTTATTTTATGTTTATGCAAACTGCTCTAAGTTTCCTAATTCAAGTAGATTTATACAAAAATTTGTGATCTGCATTAAAAATGATGTATTTGGGGTAGATTATTGGTTGTCCAGATAGCCATGAATTTCCATTTGTCTGATTTTTATTTTCACAATGGTGAACATTATGCATCTTCTCAGTAATTTTTGTTTTCACATCACTCTTCATTTGCTTTATGTAACTAAAGTCTTGTTAATGTGTTTACCTGTTCCTGAGGACCTTAATATTGCATGTAACTGCTTTATTGTGATGGCTACAGTCTCCAGTGTTGGCTAAAGAGCAATTCAACCATTGGCACTGATGGCTCATACCCTATCCATTACAGTCCCTTGCACATCTTCTGGCTCCTTACCCCAACAGTTTGTTTTCTCTCTACCACTTCTTACCCTTTGGAGTATGTTACTCAGTAGCTAAGAGAATGCTAACCTGTACCACCTGCATTTTCTAAGATTAGAAGGAAGCACCTCATCACTGTGCAGCACAAGCTGCAGCTGAGCCATGTGCCATGTGTCCTCTATCCACCACTGACTATGTCTTCCTAGAGTCAGCCCAGGTCACCATGACCTCACAACATGACTTTCCCTCACCTAATACTGTCATACCATATGCTTCAGAAAATTGAGCAATTCTCTATTTGTAGTCTGCTTGTCAAGTTTTCAGACTTCTGTGGGTGCCATAGAATCCCCTTTTTTATACTGAAGTGAATGTGTTTAACAGTACAAGTAATTTTAGAGCACAGTGAAGCCATCCTTACTGTATTTTTATTCTGTGTAATCAAATGCTGTTGTGTTTGTTCATTGATGTATGTGAGGAAATCATAGTAATTGGAAAAGAAAGTTTAATCTTTTATAAATGTTTTTGATAAGGCATGCTATGCAATAGAGGGACTGTGTCTCTCTTAAGTATGTTAACCACTGAAATCTAACATGGCTATGAGGTCAACAACAAAACTGGGATCCTGAATGTTTGTGTTATTTTCAATATCTAGTTCAGAGCATTCAGCCAATAAAGGCTCTGTCTTCAGTGTAAGATATAATTTAGTTGACTTTTTCTCCAAGCATCTTTATTTCAAAATATTTTTATTAGTATTTTATGTCAAGTTTTACCACTCAAACATTTAAATTTACGTTTGCCCTGTGTTTGCCTGATTAGTGGCAGAAAGCATCTTTCAGGTGCCCTAATCCCTATTTTTCAGGGACTTACCATGACCTAGGAGCCCTGGTGGCATACTAGTTAAACACTCTCCTGCTAACCAAAGGATCAGTGATTCGAACCCAGCAGCTGCTTCGTGGGAGAAAGACATGGCAGTCTACTTCTGTAAATATTTACAGCCTTGGAAACTTTATGAGGCAGTTCTACTCAGTCCTGTAGGAGTCAGAATTGACTGGATGGCAATAGGTTTGGTTTTGCCCTTGGTTACCATGTGCCAAATTATCTTATTTAATCCTCGTGACAACCTTTTGACAACTTCATGAGCTAGGTAGCCTATATCCATGAACCTTTCCCCAGATGAGGAAATTGGGACTTAGAGGTTAGTAACTTATCTCCGATTATGAGGTTGATAAGTGACCAGGTCAGGGCTCAACTTGGTAGGTGTCTGACTTCGTGTCTCATTAATTCACACTCACAGCTCTTCCTCCCAGCTGAACATGTTTTCTGCTCTCCAGCTTCAGCAAAGCATATAAATGGCAGAGGACTACACCCTCTAGCAACATAGGAGCATGTTAAATGCTTCTGTGGCCCAAGAATGGAGAGATAGGGACATAAAATCCCCATGCCCAAATGAGGTGGTTCAAGGAATCCTTTTCCAACAAGTCAAGGGGAACTTCTTGGAAGAAAGGAGAATTTCAAGAGCTACTTGAGTTACTAAAGTAGAATATAGTGGTTGAGAGAAGGCAGGTGACTATGATTTAGGTTAGAGGCAGAGAGTAGTAGCCCAGAAAAAGAATGAAGGTATTCAAAGATGTTTTTAGTCCACAGCACTGACCCATGTTTGTGTAGGTCAGTATGGTTTTGTGTGACTTAGCTAAGTCTCCTTCACTTTAAATGCAAAAGGAATATTAACAGCTAGTTTGGTTTTACTAAGACTTTCTATATCAGTGTACTATGAAAGTGGCATATTCTAGAAATGACTTAGGTATTGCAAAACAAGCCTCGTTGCTGGAGGTACAGTTCACTGAGTAAGTCTTCTGTCTTATCCCACATGCAGTTTCTTAAAAGGAATGAGCAGAAAATATTAAATACTCATTGTGGATTTTGGACAAGGTGGTGATGTGTGTTTCTGTTTTAATCATGTGCTATCACATATTGTACTGTTAGTTGCATAATAATATTATAAAGTGTTTTTTGAAAAGTTGTAAATTTCAGTCAGTTTTTAAATCAAGAATGTTTCTAAAATAAGTAAAGAGAAATATATTTTATTTAATAGATACTAAAAAATAATAATGTGTGACTTTATAGACTGAAACTTAGCTAAACTTTAGTCATTAAACATTTATCTAGAAGTCCTATTTTGAAGATTGTTGCTTGGATTTATAAACTACTCTCACTACACCTAAAGATATATTGACTATTTGACATAAGTACTTCAGTTAGAGCTGCAGTCCTAATAGTCTTAGCTTTGCATTAAATACTAGTTGCATATTTTTATACAGTAGGATCACCATGCATTTTGTATATTAATATCTTTTCTTTTTACCCACATTTTTAATTCAGATTTATTGTATACACCACTGGAAAACACTTTTTTAACTGGCCAGATTATAAATACATAAAAATAAATATTTTATTAACAGAATCAGGATATTTGGATTACCTGTTTGCAATTTGGCTAACGAAAGCCCAAAAGCAGTTGCTGTTGTCATTCCAACTCATGATGGCCAATGTGTCAGAGTAAAACTGTGTTCCATAGTGTTTTCAATGGCTGATTTTTCAAAAGTAGATCACCAGCCTTTTCTTCTGAGGCATCTCTCAATTAATTCAAACTTCCAGCGTTCAGGTAGCAGCCAAGTATGGTAACCATTTGGACCAACCAGGGATGGTAAAACTATCTTTCTCTTGTCGAGGCACATAAACTCATAGAAAAAGTCACCACTTAAATTAGTCATTCTGTCTTCTCATCAGTGTTTTCCCCATGACTGCATCCCACTGATTTTGTTACTGGAATTATTGTTGATATTGTTGTTACTCTTCTCATATTTTTAGCAACCCTACATACAACAGAATGAAACACTGCCTGGTCCCATGCTGTCCTCACAATCATTGCTGTGCTTGAGCCCATCACAGCCATTATATCAATCCATCTCATTGAGTGTGTTCCCCTTTTTTGCTGACCTTCTGCTTTACCGAGCATGATATCCTTTTCTGGGGTTTGTTTTCTTCTGACAACATGACCAAAGTATGGGAGATAATGTCTGGCCATTCTTATTTCTAAGGACCTTTCTAGCCATACTTCCTGAAAGACAGATTTGTTCATTCTTCATAGTCCATGTTATATTCCATATTCTTCGCCAACACCACAATTCAAATGCATCAATTCTTCTTTGGTCTTCCTTATTCATTGTCCAGCTCTCACATGCATAAGAGGCTATTGAAAATACCATGGCTTGGGTCAGACACACTTCAAAGTGAAATCTTTGCTCCTTAACACTTTAAAGAGGTTTTTTGCTGACAGTATACCCAGTGCAATACATTGTTTGATTTCTTAACTGGAGCTTCCCTAAGTGTTGATTGTGTCTCTAAGTAAAATGAAATCCTTGACAACTTCTTTTCTCCATTTATCATGATGTTGCTTACTGGTCCAGTTGTAAGTATTTTTGTTTTTTGTATGTTAAGGTGTCATCCATATGGAAGGCTGTAGTCTTTGACATCAGTAAATGCTTAAGTCTTCTTCACTTTCTGCAAGCAAGATTGTGTTAACTGCACATTTCAGGTTGTTAATGAGTCTTCCTCCAATCCTGATGCCACATTCTTCTTCACATAATCCAGCTTCTCAGATTATTTGCTCAGCAAAGAGATTGAATAAGTATGGTGAAAGGACATAAACCCTCTGTTGCTGTTAGGTGCCATCAAGTTGACTACAACACATAGTGACCCTGTGTACAATAGAGCAAAACACTACTCAGTCTTGTGCCATCCTCACAATCCTTGCCATGCTTGAGTCCATCATTGCAGCCACTGTGTCAGTCCATCTTGTTGAGGCTCTTCCCTTTTTTCACTGACCCTCTACTTTACTAAGCATGGTATCCTTCTCCAGGAAATGGTCCTTCTGACAACATAATCAGAGTAGGTGGGACAAAGTCTGGCCGTTTTTGCTTCAAAGGAGCATTCCAGCTGCACTTCTTCCAGGACAGATTTGTTCTGGCAGTCCATTGTATTTTCAGCATCCTTCACTAATACCACAGTTCAAAGGCATCAACTCTTCTTTGGTCTTCCTTATTCATTGTCTAGTTTTCATATGCATATGAAGTGATTGAAAATACCAGGGCTTGGGTCAGGCACACCTTAGTCTTAAAAGTGACATCTTTTCTTCTCAACAATGTAAAGAGATATCTTGCAGCACGTTTGCCCATTGCAATACGATGTCTGATTTCTTGATAGCTCAATCTTCTCTCCATTTTTTGTGATGATGTTATTGGTCCAATTGTGAGGATTTTTGTTTTCTTTATGTTGAAGTGTAATCCATACTGCGGACTGTAGTCCTGATCTTCATCAGTAAGTGCTTCACATCATCTTCACTTTCAACAAGCAGGATTGTATCATCTGCATATTGCAGGTTGTTAATGAGTCTTCCTCCAATCCTGATATTGAATTCTTCTTCATGTAGCCCAGCTTCTTGAATTATTTGCTCAGTATGCAGATTGAATTAGTATGGTGAAAGCGTACAACCCTGATGTTCATGCTTCCTGATTTTAAAGCATGCAGTCACCCTTTGTTCTGTTCTAATGACAGCTTCTTGGTCTATGTACAGATTCCTCATGAAAACAGTTAAATGAGTTGGAATTCCCATTCTTCACAATGTTACCCATAATTTGTTGTGATCCACGGAGTTGAATGCCATTGCATAGTTAATAAAACACGGATAAACATCTTTCTGGTATTCTTTGCCTTTATCCAAGATCCATCTGACATCACCAGTGATATCCCTTGTCCCACATCTTCTGAATTCACTTTGAATTTCTGGAAGTTCCCAGTCAATAAACTGCTGAAATCATTTTTTAATTATCTTCAGCAAAATTTTTCTTGTGTGTGATATTAATGATACTGTTCAATATTTTCCACATTCTATTGGATCACCTTTCTTTGGAATGGGCATAAATACTGATATCTTCCAGTCAGTTGGCCAGGTAGCTATCTTCCAAATTTATTGGTATAAATGAGTAAGTGCCTTCAGTGCTGCATCAATTTGTTGAAACATCTCAATGGGAATTCTGTCAATTCCTGGACACCTTGTGTTTTTTGTTTTGTTTTGTTTTGTTTTTTTGCCAGTTCCTTTAGTGCATGCAGTTTGGACTTCTTCCTTCAATACCATCAGCTCTTGATCTTATGCTACCTCCTGTAATGGTTTAATGTCAACCAATTCTTTTTGGTGCAGTGAGTCTCTATATTCCATCTTCTTTTGATGCTTCCTGCATCATTTAATACTTTGCCTGTAGACTTCTTCAGGATTACAACTCAAGGGTTGAATTTTTTCTTCAATTCTTTCAGCATGAGAAATGCCAAGCTGCTTGTTCCCTTTTGGTTTTCTCACTCCAGTATTTTGTGCATTTCATTATGATACTTTTCTTTGTCTTTTTGACCCAGGCTTTGAAATCTTCTGTTCAACTGTTTTATTTCATTTCTTCCATTAGTTTTAGCTAATGTATGTTTAAGAACATGTTTTGGAGTCTTCTGGCATCCATTTTGATCTTTTCTTCCTTTCCTGTCTTTTTGATGACCTTTTGATTTCTTCATGTATGATGTTCTGATAACATCCTACAATTCATATGCTCTTCAATCATTGGTGTTCAGTGTGTCAAATCTGTTCTTCAAATGGTTTCTAAATTCAGATGGGATATAATAAAGTCATATTTTGGCTTTCATTGACTTGTTTCAATTTTCTTCAGCTTCAATTTGAACTCCTATATGAGGAATTGATGGTCTGTCCCACAGTCAGCTCCTTACCTTATTTTGACTGATGATATTGAGCTTTTCCATCACCTCTTTCCACAGATGTAGTCCATCTGATTCCTGTGTATTCCATCTGCCATGTGTAAAGCTCCCATTTATGTTGTTGAAAAAAAGGTGAATAATGAATAAGTTGTTCGTTTTGCAAAATTCTATCATGCAATCTCCAGCATTATGTCTATAACCAAGGCCGTATTTTCCAACTACCAATGAGTCTCTGTTTCCGATTTCACATTCCAGTCACCAGTAATGATCAATACATCTTGATGGCATGTTTGGTCAATTTCAGACTACAGAAGTTAGTAAAAACTTCAATTTCTTCATGCTGGGCTTTAGCAGTTGGTGCGTAAATTTGTATAATAGTAGTATTAACTGGCCTCCCTTGTAGGTATATGAACATTATCCTATCACTAACAGCACTGTACTTCAGAAAAGATCTTAAAACATTCTTTTTGAGGATGAGTGTGATGCCTTTCCTCTTCAGTTTTTCATTCCTGGCATAGTAGATCTATATGATAGTCTGATTCAAAATGACCAGTACCAGTCCATTTCAGGTCTCTAATGCCTAGTATATATCAGACAGTGTTTCCCTGCTATTCATAAGTTTTCACTGGCCAATTCTTTGAGAAGTGGATGGCCTCTTCCTTCTTCTAAGTCTGTCTTAGTCTGGAAGCTCCTCTGAAACCTGTCCACATGGGTAACCCTGCTGGCATTTGAATCACTGGTGGCATAGCCTCCAGCCTCACACCAACACTCAAGCCATTACAGTACAACAAACTGACGGACAACTTTGTCTCCCTCAGTTGTTCAAACCTGCTCTGCTCATTTTCTGGTCTTCCCCCTCCTTGCTTACTTAGCAGACCTGCCCCTGGGGCACAAACACCCGCCTTCCACTGGTCTCAGGACTGGCTTACTGTGGCCTGCCCCAGGGCACCTCCACTCTTGCAAACAAACACCTGCCTTCCGCTGGTTCCTGGGCTGGCTTACTGCAGCCTGCCCCCAGAGCAGCTCCATGCACGAATGCAAACAAACACCCACCTTCCACTGGTCCTGGGCTGGCTTACTACTAAAAGAACAAATCTGTCCTGTAGGAAGTGCAGCTGGAATGCTCCTTGGAAGCAAGAATGGCCAGACTTCATCTCACTTACTTGGGTCATATTTTCAGAAGGGACCATTCTCTGGAGAAGGATGTCATGTTGGTAAAGGGGTGGGTCAAGGAGGGGAAGACCCTCAACAAGATGGATTGACATGGTGGCTGCAGCGATGGGCTCAGGTAAACTAGGTATCATGAGGCTGGCACAGGACTGGACAGTGTTTCATTCTGTTGTACATAGGGGCGCTGTGAGTCGGAGATGACTCGATGGCACATAACAACAACAAAACAAATGCCCAAGATATCCGTCTTTATGTGTTCTGTTTCATTTTTGACAACTTCCAATTTTCCTAGATTCACATTTTGTGCATGCCTTGTTCTGATGATTAATGAATGTTTGCAGCTGTTTCTTCCCATTTTGAGTTGTGTGCCATCAGCAAATGAAGATCCCAAAAGCTTTAGTCCATTTATGTCATTGAGATTGACTCTAATTTGAGGAGGTAGTTCTTCCCTGGTTATAATTGGAGTGCCTTCCATCTTGTAGGGTTTATCTTCTAATACTATGTCAGACAATGTTTCTTTGTAATTGTCACCATGGGTGACATTGGTGGTATTTGGAATATCAGTGGCATAAACCCCAGCCTCACAGCAACACACAAGCCACTGCAGTTCGACAAACTGACAAATAGTGGAAAATCCCCTGTTGTTGTGTTGTTATGTGCCGTCAAGTTGAACCTGACACATAGCAACCCCTCCTTGGGTTTCCAAGGCAGTCTCACTACAGATTGCCCAACCTTCCTTTCGAGGAGTGGCTGGGAGGTTTGAACTGCCAGCCTTCTGGTTAGCAGGCAAGTGCCTTAGGCACTATGCTACCAGAGCTCCTGTGACAAAGTTAGTTTGATATAATCATATTTTTATTATTTTAAAACACATCTAGCAAAAGTCTCCATGTAATTAAGTGTGATACTCAATGTATGTAGCAACCAGACTGGCAAAACCACATCATAATGGATCATAGCACAGGATGGAGCAGAGACCTGAAGGGTCCACTGTTGAACCAGCTTGCTCTTTAGTTGCTTTAATCGAGACAAGCCTGAAGTATAGTTTCAGCGAAGGGACCAGAGCAACCCAACTAGGTGGGAATGTATTTCAATATTTTAACAATCCATACAGTTGTTAGTCACATACCAGTCCTAGTAATTAAATATACATTTTCACTTATAAGTGTTTATAAGTTTTTGAAAATTCCAAAGTCTGCACATGCCTAGTGTAAACCAAGGCAAACACCTTGGTATTCACTTTAAAACTTTATTTAGAGGCTAATAATTAAAATTATTTTTCTTATATTTGAGTGGAAAACGTTTGATCCTGACTTGGTATGCATTCAAGGATGTCTTCAATTTAAAACCTTCAAGTCCTAGATCAGGATGTATATAATTATGTTACAGCTTTTAATGAAGGGAGAAGTTCCCTGTAAAAAAGATAACCTTAAAATAACCACTAGAAATATTATAAAATGAATAATTTGTAAGGTAAGAATCATTCTCTACAGTGAGCTTGATTATGGAGAATTTAGTCTTGAGCCATGACAAGGTTCTAACAGATACAGAAACATTACAACGCTCGGCTACCCTACAGTTAAGTATCCTAGGAAAGACCATTAGACACATGTCTTGAGACCTTGTCAAATACTGATAGCGTTGTATGGATACCTGGATTTTTGTAGAGTCACATTTCCATCAAGGGTTAGTTAGGGTTATAATTATTTTCTCTTTTTCTGTTAAATTATGGTACTTTTGCACAGGGACCAGCACTTGTGTTTTGTTTGTTGCTTTTTGTTTTGTTTTGTTTTACAGCCTCTTTGAGGTGATTACAGTGGACCCCATCCTGTTGGCTCATTCCACAGATGGATGAATGGTTCCAAAATACGATTCCAACCATATACCAGATTGTTATATTTACCTCAGTAAAATCACCATAAAATAACGGTCCTTTTGATTCATTCACAAGTAGTTAAAGTGTCTGAATACCGAATGCTCACTATATATGTATGTCCTTGAAACAAAGACGTTTGGGATGATTTGACATGTTTTATTTTCTGCAGACCTAGAACAATTTAAATGTTCTTTTGTTTTTCCTCATTAATAAATATACTTTCACAGTATACATTCTGCCAGTGAGAAATATAGTACTTAGAAAAATGTATTTTCATATAGTCTTTAAATATGGAGCAAAAGTTGTTAAGCTATGGGAGACAAACATCTGTACCTTTCAAACAGTGACTGAGTCCATTTGGGGGAGGGAAATAGCATGTATCAGATCTAAATTTGCTAAACAGAAATTAGTTACATGCCATTCTGTTTGTCTTAACTCTTTCTCTGGCTCATGGTGTGCTAATTCTGACCACAAGCAGTATAGTGCATACAGAAAAAATAATGAATGTCCCTTTCACCAACAGTTGCATAAAATGTTTATTTCAATTCATCTCAAAGCTTTTTATACTTTCAATTTTCATCTTGTACTTAAAAGATGAAGGCCACTGAAGAATTATATCTGAATACCAATCATTTCAGTTTCCATTAATCCCAAGTACATTTTTAGAGGTTTCGTTATATCACCAGAGACAATGGGCTGCTAAATTTGAAGTTAACAACAACTGGAAAATGTTATTAACTATGTAGCTGATATTTTTATGTTGTAAAAGTGTGACTTGAAATACTAATAATTTTATTGTTTTTTAAATATGCTAACGTATTAGTTAAAAATACTATCAAAGATCTATGCTAACGACTGATTTTAATTTAAATGCATTCTTTCATGCAGTTAGTAAGAATGTCTGCTGGGCTCTAAGTGGCCACACTTAACCATGAGGGTAAAAGTCAAAATTAGACTTTTCTAAATAACAAACAATTAAAAAGATAATGAACTAGCTAGGCACAAATCCCTGGGAAGCAAGACCATTGCCTGGACTTACAGCTGCTAAAGAAGGCCCACAAAAAGACCCATCTTGGACATAGGAAGAAAACACAGAAGAATGGTGTCAAAGGGTATCAGAAATCAAGGGAAGAGCAAGAATTATAAGATCAAAGACATTACTGGCAAAGTCAAATATTGCAGATATGTCTCAAGTACTGAGGAATGACTGCTAGATTTAGCACTTAAAAACTCATATGGCCAAGTAGAGAGTGATAAAGAAGGAATCAGAGAGACTTAATACTGTGGACTGATCCCCTTTACTGCATCTTTGTTGAGGATCTCAAAATATTCTGGCCTCAGAACAAAAGCTTCCTCGGTCCATTCTTTAGGTCTTCCCTCAGCTCCCTTCTCAAATGCTCTTCTCCAGGTGTCTAATCAATTCCTATTTCATCTGCTTCTTTATCAGTTGAAATGATTATTTCCCCTTCTCTTACTCTCAGCTGATCCCAGAGGCCTTTCCTGCATTTTGGGGAGGAGCGCCAAGGGTAGTCAGTGGGGCTTTGCTGCCTTGCAGCAGAGTTGTCAGGTCCTTCAGGAAGATGCCACACCTCTTAGCCCAGCAGCTAGCAGAGTGATGCCCAGGAAATAGTTGTTGATTGGAAATAGTCACTGATTATTATTAAAGAGTTTATAGTACCAAAATGTGTCTGATTGCCTTTTTATATTTTTAAATTAAATTTGTACTTTTACATAGAGTCAAATGGTTCCCTAGAGCTGGTTGTGAAAATGAGCAGTCCTATACATCCCTTCCCCATTGTTTGCTCCCTAAATGCGTCAGCTTCTAACTTTTTGATCTGATACTTTGGTATTTACTTTGATGTAAAGTATCTCTACAGATTTATTTTGCTACTTCTTAATTCTTTTCAGTTAAGGCACCATTGACTTCCAACAATAGATGATTAGAATTTAGCTTTTTGTATTCTGTCATTTTCACTCATCCCAAAGCTCCTTCTGCCAAGTTATACAAATGTCCTTGCAATCTATTCAAACATGTACATACTTGAGCAAGTTTATCTTGAACAGTTTCACCCACAGCTTTCTGCCTTGACCTAGTTTGGACTGGTTGCTCTCTTGGTCTACTTCACACCTGTCATCTTGGGATCTCCCTTCATGATGATCATTCTGGAATTTCCCTTTGCTTCTGTTCTGTGTTGGATCTACACCTTTTGTATCCTCTTTTGTATTCTTCTATCTTGGTTTGCTTCCTCCTTTTGTAGAACTCAATCTCTGGTACCTTCCTGAGAAAGAGTATAATGGGAGGTAAAATTTTTGAGACCTTGACTATCTGAAGAAAATCTATATTGTATGGTCGAACTTAATTGATAGTTTGGCTGGATATAGAATTCTAGGTTGAAAATTGCTTTTCCTCAGAATTCTGAAGCCTTTGTTTGTGCTATTGCCCTCCAGAATATATCTCTATCTCTATCTCTGTCTCTCCTTGTAGAATCTTCTCCTTTTCATAGTTTCCTGACACTTCATAATTTTCATAATGCCCTTTTAGTACTAGTACTGAGTCTAATTTCTTTATATTCTGGGAAATTTTCTTGAATTATTTCTTTGAGTCTCACCCTCCCCTCCACACCCTCCTTTACCTGCTTTTTCCTTAGTATTATGAACTCTTGGTCTTCCCCCCCCCCTTTTAATATTTTATTTATGTATTTTTAATATATATATTTTAAATTGTATTTTGATTTTGATAATATGTACAGCAAAATGTATTCCAATTCAACAGTTTCTACATGTACAATCCAGTGACATTGATTACAATTTATATTACAAGTTATACAACCATTTTCACCCTACTTTTCTGAGTTGTTCTTCCCCAATTAACATAAACTCACTGCCCCCTTAAGGTTAGTATCCAATCTTTCAAGATGCTGTTGTCAATTTGATGCCATATAGAATAGTCCTTAAAAGAGCATAGTGCTCAAGGCAGACATTTCTCACTAGTTAAGCTGAACTAATACTTGGCTTTAAGAAGACTTCAAGGGATATTTCTGGTTTAAAGTTTAAAGATTATCTCAGAGAAATAATTTCAGGTGTTTATCAACCCTCCCTGGCTCCAGAAAGTCTCCTCCTGGTTTTTTGTTTTGTTTTGTTTTTAGTGTTTTCTTTGTTGCTTTCTATCCCTTTGTTTTTAATCTATGCTCTAGAGATTTCCTCACATTTACCATCCAATTTATCTGTTAATTTTTTTTTCTATTTCTGTTGTAATATTTTTAAGTTAAAAGAGGTGTGTTTGTACTCTGAACATTCCTTTTTTAGAATCTTGTTTATTATTTTTCTGTGAATTGTAATAATACATTTTCAGGGTTTTTTTTTTTTTTCCTCTTTTGCGTAGTTTCCAATTTGTTTTATTCTGTTTGATTTAGTTCCTGTGTTAAATATTAGAATAAATATCATAAACTTTCTTCAAATTTCTAGTGAACTTTGGCTATCTGTTCATATTAAACACTGTTGTTGTTATGTGCCATCTAGTCACTAGGACACTAGAAATCTAAATAGGATTGCAAGCTCTGTGGAGAGAGTGGATCTTATCAACCAGGAGCTGTCAGTTAGGGTAATATGAATGGGCCTTTTCATCGGATGTCCCCAATATTATTATATTTAGGTCATTTTTCTGAGACTGGTCATATATCCCAGGAAGGTTCTTCCTGTCTCATGACTGGAGGGTATAAGCTATATGTCAATATTCTGGATGTCAGAATGTCTTGTAAGACATGTTTTTCAGGGCAATATCTCTGCTCTCTACTGGATCTGGTGTCCAATAATCTAGAATCCTTTTGGATTTACACTCCCCAGAAAACAAAGCTCTCATCTTCTGCTGGGGTAAGAATGTACAGGGCAGTTGCCCAGTTGTGGGATGAGGAAGAGAGGACCTCTAGGTTGCATTTTTATTTTCCATTCTGCCAACTGAAGGCCTGCTGAAACAGTTTCCATTCACCCATCTACTCAGCAGCTTTCAAACCCATGACTACTGTTTCCTTTCCTCTGTCTTTATGGATATATGCCCTTTTTAAACTATATTTAACTGCACTGTCATTTCTGTAGGGTATAGATAGAAGTAAGGTTATTGAATTTAGAGACCATCTAAAGAATAGATTTGATGCATTGAACACTAATTACTGAAAATCAGAGGAATTGTGGTATATCATCAAGGACGTCATCCACGAAGAAAGCAAAAGGTCATTAAAAAGACAAGAAGGAAGAAGGGACCAAAATGGATGTCGGAAGAGACTCTCAACTTACCCTTGATGGGGAGTTGTTGTTGTTGTTGTTATGTGCTGTGGAGTCGGCCCCGACTCATAGCGACCCCTCCTTGGGTTTCTGAGGCAGTATCACTACGGAAGTAGGATTGCCCAACCTTTCTTCTGAGGAGTGGCTGGTGGGTTTGAACCGCCAGCCTTCTGGTTAGCAGTCAAGTGCCTTAGGCACTATGCTACCAGAGCTCCTTTGATGGGGAGTAGCTAAAACAAATGGAAGAAATGACAAGATAAAAGAGCTGAACAGAAGATTTCAAAGAACAGCTCAAGAAGACAAAGTCAGTTGTTATAATGAAATGTGCAAAAACATGGAGTTAGAATTCCAAAAGGGAAGAACACACTCAGCATTTCTCAAGCTGAAAGAACTGAAGAGGAAATCTGAGCCTCAAGTTGGAATGTTGAAAGTTTCTATGGGCAATACATTTAATGATGCCGGAAACATCAAAAGAAGATGGAAGCAGTACACAGAGTCACTGTACCAAAAAGAATTTGTCGATGTTCATCCATTTCAGGAGGTGGCATATGATCAAGAACCAATGGCACTGAAACAAGTCGAAGGTGCACTGAAGGAATTGATGGAAAAACAAGACTGCAGGAATTGATGGAACACCCATGAGATGTTTCAACAAATGGATACTGTGCTGGAGGCACTCAGCTATAAATGAAATGAGAAGATGTCTGGGATATGCTTCAAAATAATCCAGAGAGAATGGTAGGCACAGGGTAGGTGGGGAATGGGTAAGATATAGATGAAATATGAGTGTCCATTAGCTGATAGTTGTTGAGTCTGGGTTATAGGTATATGATGCTTCATTACACTGTTGTCTCCACTTTTGATATATTTAAAGTTTTCCATAATAAAATATTTAGAAGGAAAAATATACAAATGTATACACCGAGTACTAAAGTATAATCAATTGAACAAGTGCAGATGACTAAATTCAAATCTTCTTTTGGTTGGAAAGACATAACTGGAGAGCCAGCAAGAATTAGACACCTGCAAGAAGGGAAGTGGCAAATAACTCCCCTCTGTGTCTATTTCATGCTGGAACAAAAAAAGCTCAAGGCTGAATGAAAGATATTTGTTAAGGGTAAATGCTGTATGAAAAATCATAGCTACAGTCCTGTCTCAAATAAGGGTGGAAAATAGTTACTATTATGACAACAGGTATATATCAGATATATGTCCTAGCAGATAAAGCATTCCTTTCCTTCCACATTATTATCGCAAAATTGGGAACATAAGTTTTGGGAAAAGATCATCTCTTTAAAAGGAGATAATTTTACATAAGTAATATATATTTCCTTTTCAAGTATGCACATTAGGTTTACTAGTAATTTAAAGGATAATTAAGATTAAAAGGTAGTGAGCTCAGATTCTTCTATCACTTTGTAGACTGACACTCAATAATAGCCATAAATTCTGGGCACAATACAAAAAACAACTATCTGAGAGCACTGAAGAGTGAACAAAAGTAGAGCATATGGAGTGAGTGCCCATTTTTACAGCTGTAAAACCTGGTGTAGATGGCACACCAGGTTCTAACATCTGGATCATTTTGATATTAGTCTCAGTTGATTTTCTACTTTCTTGAAAATATATTCAATGAAGACTTTGTGGAACTAGAATAGCAGATGATAGCATTTTAAGGAAGAAGATCAGGACCTAAAAACTCCAGAATCAAAAATGTTTTTGAGGAAAGAGTTAGCTGAAACCTTTTATCCTATTGAAGCAGCAATGGCAAAGTTAGAGGAACAAGATCCTAACATAGATTCATTAAAGGTTACCATATAGTTAACTGAGGGCCTCAGCTCCTACAAGGCCATTTATGACAAGAAAAAGAAAAACTCTGTACAAACTTCCCTTGATGCCTACTTCATTAAAAAGACAAGAAAGGAAGCATAGGCAAAAATGGATGTCAGAAGAGACTGATTCCAGTACAACAAATTGATTCCAGTACTAAACTCCCCCTCTCCAGCAGCAGAATCCAGCACCAGGTGCATCCCCTCCAAAACCAGGCCCATCATCTTCAAAAGTAGCCGTCTCTCCATCTTCCCCTGCATCATCCAATTATTAATATTATTATAATGTTACCTCATGAATACCCCTTCCAGTACACAAGACATTGATGAAATAATAGTAAATGTTAATCTTTAATCATAACATTTTTTTTTCTGTCTAAATTGTTTTAAGAACTGTTTCTTTAATCTTTTTACTACACATACCCACACACATATTCTCTGTCTCCAGTGCAGTACTGTATGTAGTCATTTTTATTGTTACTGTATTATTATATTTAAGTTAATTTAGTGTACAGGTAGTCCCCAGAAAACAAATTCCATTTCTAAATCTCTCTTTAAGTAAAATTTGTACATAACTCAGACATTTAGATATGGTTCATATCTAATGTCAGTCAATCAGATTTTTGTCTTAGTATACAGTATATACTGGGCCTTTCTTTACTTAAACTCAGAAAGAAGGTTGGGCAATCTACTTCCGTAGTGATACCACCTCGGAAACCCAAGGAGGGGTCGCTATGAGTTGGATCCTACTTGATGGCAGTGCATTTTCTATACTGAAAAAATATTAAAGAAGCTTTCAGAAACACTAAAACTTCTTTAACATAGTAATATGGTAATAATAATAATAATTTTTTATGCACATCAAAAAGTAGCACCTGTTTGTTATTACAAACTATTGTATATACCACAAATTTTAATGTAACAGGTTTTATAGGGATTGATTCATAAAAGCTGGGCATTTATAATCCTAGAACTGCCTATATTTGGGGGTTTCTTAAGTATTTTCTATGCACAGAAATGTAAAATACATACTGTATACTAAAACAAACATTTGACTAACTGATGCCAAATAAAGACCATATATACTTGTTCTGACATACCTACAAATTCAACTTAAACACAGACTTAGAAATGGATTCCGTTCATAACCCAGGAGCTACCTATAGAAATGAAAAAGGAAATGAAAAGTCTAGAACTGAAAAATACAATTTCTGAAATGAAAAAAAAAAAAAAAATGCTAGTTGGAGTTAAATAGTACAATGGCAGTGACAGGGGAAAGAGTAATTGAACTTGAAGATAAATCAATGGATTTTTATCCAGGATGAAGATATAGAGGAAAGTGATGGGGGGGGGGAAGTGAACATATACTTTCATAGGGAACTGTTAAATATCAGTTGATCTACCATATGTGTAATTGAAGTCACAGAAGGAGAACAAAGGGAGTATCAGGCAGAGAAAAAAAAAAAAAAACTTGAAGAAATAATGCTGACAATTTCCCAAGGTTAATGAAAGACATAAATTTACAGGTTTAAATATTCAACAAACAGCAAAAGGGAAAACACAAACAAGGCCACAGGAAGTAAACTGTTGAAATCCAAAGATAAAGAGCAAGTCTTGGAAGCACCAATAGAAAAACAGCATATAACATACCAACCAGAAAACCAAACTCACTGCCGTCAAATCAGATCTGACTCATAGTGACCCCTCCTTGGGTTTCTGAGGCAGTATCACTATGGAAGTAGATTGCCCAATCTTCTTTCTGAGGAGTGGCTAGTGAGTTTGAACTACCAGCCTTCTGGTTAGCAGTCAGATGCCTTAGGCACTATGCTACCAGAACTCCTATATAACATACAGGGAACAATATTTGGATTAACATCTGACATCACATCAGAAACTATGGAGGCCAGAAGGGAGTGGAATAGACATCTTTGACAGAAGAAGAAGAAAAAAAAAACACTTTTAACCCAGGTGAAAATATTCTTTAAGAATGAAGGAAAAATGATATTTTCAGAGATAATGATATTTGTTGCTAGAAACCAGCACTACAAGAAATCCTAAAGAAAGTTCTTCAGGCCAACAGGAAATGATACCTGATGAAATTAACATCCCCCAAAAGCAATGAAGAGTATCAGAGATGTAGGTGGTACACAGTTATGGGTACTTCCTAGACATAAGCAAACACTTTGAGGGATTGATTGGGTTACTGGGTTTTAAGGCTTAGGACCAGGACCATGGTCTCAGGGGCAACTTGGACAATTGACATAGCTCATAAGCATAATGTGCTACATACTAGTTTGATGGTTTAAAATCTTACTAGTGGCCATCTAAGATACAACTATTGGTTTATACATATCTGTAGCAAACAAGAAAGGAAGAAACCAAAGACTCAAAGAAGAAACTAGTTCACAAGACTACTAGTCTACACAAACATGGCCTCTTCTACTTGAGACCAGGATAACTAGATTATGCCTGTCTACTACTACCAACCATTCCAACCAGACACACAATAGATGGTCCCAATAGCATGGGAAAAAATGTGGAACAAAACTCAAATTCCTGAAAAAGACCAGACTTACTGGACTGGTAGAGACTAAAGGGACCTTCAAGACTACCATCCTGGGATACACTTTAAACTTGGAACTCAAACCACTCCTGGAGGTCACCTATCAACCAAAAGATAGAGTGACTCATTAAATAAATAATATCACCCATGAGGACTGTGCTTCTGTAAACAATCTTCTAAATGAAACTCAATAGTCAACATTTACCATAGACCAAAGATGAAAAGGTAAGGGGGCACCAGGAAGCTAGATAATGGAAACAGAATAACTAGAATAGAAATAATGAGAATGCTGCACATTGTGAAAAGTGTAACCAATGTCACTGAATAATGTGTATAAATATATAAATTGTTCAATGAGAACCTAATTTGTCATGTAAGTTTTATCCAGAATTACAAGAATATATATATATTTTAAGTATCAGAAATATTTAATAGTTGGATAAATACAAAATATGTTGTTTGTTTTTTTTGTTTGCTTTTTTTTCTCGTGAAATTTTAACAACACATATGACTCTTCAGAGCAAAACTTATGCCATTGTCATATGGGACTTATAGCATATATAGATGTAACATAGAGAAAGAGGGAAGATGATCTGTATGGTTGCAAGATTTCTACATTTTCATGAAGTGGTAATAACTACAAGTGGACTGTTGAAAAGTTAAGGATATGTATTATACTTCCAGAAGCAATCACCAAAATAGTAATATGGAGAAATAAAGCTAAAAAGCCAAAAGGAAAAGTATATTTGCATTTCTTAAGCATTTAAATAATTTTTAAAGGCATAACAGGAAAAACAGAAAGCACAACAAATAGAAAACATAATAGAATGGTATACCCAAACACAACCATAACAGTAATTTTATTAACATTAATGAATTAAACATTCCAATCAAAAGGCAAATGGATAAAAAATGCATGACCCTACAATGTGCTATATATGCATGTGGCTTGGCGCTTCTGGGACAGATTTATTTAAAGCCAGGCCTTGGATAGGAGGGCACATGGCTAGAAGTGAGCAGAGCAGTTAGGAACAACTAAGGGAGACAAACTTGTCTGTCAGTTTGTCATCCTGTGATGGCTTGTGTGTTGATGTGAGGCTGGAGGATATGCCACTAGTATTTCAAATACCACAGGGTCATCCATGGTGGGCAGGTTTCAGCACAGTTTTCAAACTAAGAAAGACTCGGAAGAAGGAAGAAGCCATCCACTTCTCAAAGAATTGGCCAGTGAAAACCTTATGAATACCAGTGAAACACTGTCTGATATATTACTGGAAAACTTTATGAATAGCCCTGGAACATTGTCTGATATAGTGCTGGAAGATGAGCCCATCAAGTTGGAAGGCACTCAAAATATGACTGGAGAAGAGCTGACTCCTCAGAGTAGAGACGACCTTAATGATGTGGATGGAGTAAAGTTTTCAGGACCTCCACTGGCAGATGTGGCATTACTCAAAATGAGTAGAAACAGCTGCAAACATCTGTTAATAATTAGAACATGGAATGTGTGAAGTATGAATCTGGGAAAACTGGAGGTTGTCAAAATGAAATGGAATGCCTAGGCCTCAGTGAACTGAAATGGACTGGTTTGACCATTTTGAATCAGACAACCACATGATCTACTATGCCTAGAATGACAAATTGAAGAGGAATGGTGTGGCATTCATCATCACAAAGACTGTTTCAAGATCTGTCCTGAAGTACAATGCTGTCAGTGATAGGACAATATCCATATGCCTCTGAGGAAGACCAGTTAATACTACTGTTATTCAAATCTATGCACCAACTACCAAAGCCAAAGATGAGGAAATTTAAGATTTCTACCAACTTCTGCAGTCTGAAATTGCCCAAACATGCAATCAAAATGTGTTGATTATCACTGATGACTGGAATGCAAAAGTTGGAAATAAAGAAGAGGTACCAGTAGTTGGAAAATATGACCTTGGTGATAGAAATAATGCTGGAGATGGCATGATAAAATTTTGCAAGACCAATGACTTATTCATTGCAAATACCTTTTTTCAACAACATAAATGACAGCTATACACGTGGACTTCACTAGAAGAAATACACAGGATTGACTACAACTGTGGCAAGAAGCAATGAAAAAGTTCAATATCTTCAGCCAAAACAAGGCCAGAAGCTGATTATGGAACAGACCATCACCTGCTCATATGCAAGTTCAAGACATTAAAACAAGGCCATGGGAGCCAAAATATGACCTTGATAATATCCCTCCTGGATTTAGAGACCATCTAAAGAATAGATTTGATGCATTGAACACGAGTGACCAAAAACCAGAGGAATTGTACAATGACATCAAGAACATCATCCATGAAGAAAGCAAGAGGTCATTAAAAAGACAAGAAAGGAAGCATAGGCCAAAATGGATGTCAGAAGAGACTGAAACTTGCCTTTGAGTGGAGAGTAGCTAAATCAAATGGAAAAAATGACAAGATAAAAGAGCTGAACAGAAAAGATTTCAAAGGCCAGCCTGAGAAGAGAAAGCCAATTACTACAATGAAATGTGGAAAGACCTGGAGTTAGAAAACCAAAAAGGAAGAACATGCTTGGCATTCCTCAAGCTGAAAGAACTGAAGAGGAAATTTAAGTCTTGATTGCAATATTGAAAGATTCTATGGGCAAAATATTGAATGATATAGGAAACATCAAAAGAAGATGGAAGGAATACACAGAGTCACTGTACCAAAAAAAGAATTGGTCAATATTCATCCATTTCAGGAGGTGGCATATGATCAAGAACCAATTATACTGAAGGAGGAAGTTAAAGTTGCACTGAAAGAATTGATGAAGAACAAGGCTCCAGGAATTGACAGAATACCCATTGAGATGTTTCAACAAACAGATGCCATGCTGGAGGCACTCACTCAGCTATGCCAAGAGATTTGGAAGACAGCTACCTGGCCAAATGACTGGAAGAGATCCAAATTTTTACCTATTGCAAAGAAAGGTGATCCCACAGAATGTGGAAATTATCCAACAATATCATTAATATCACATGCAAGTAAAATCTTGCTGAAGATAATTCAAAAATTGTTGCAGCAGTATATTGAATTTATTCCTAGGTATTTATTTTTTTCTCAAAAAGGATCATGGTGGCACAATGGTTAAGTGCTTGGCAGCTAACCAGAATGTGGGCAGTTCAAACTCATCAGCCACTCTGTAGGAAAAGATGTGGCACTATGCTTCCATAAAATATAGAGCCTTGGAAACCTTGTGGGTCAGTTCTACTCTGTCCTTTCTTTTTCTTGTCCCATTGTTCTGGCCAAAATGTCTTGTACAATATTGAATAGGAGTGATGACAGCAGGCATTTTCTTCCAATTAAGTGTAGTGTTGGCTGTTGGTTTTTCACATATGCCCTTAGTCATAATGAGGAACTTCCCTTCTTTTCCAGTCTTATTTCAGGTTTTCATTAATAAAAGGTGTTGGATTTTATCAAGTGCCTTTTCTGCATCCATAGAGATGATCATGTGGTTCTTTTCTTTGTTCTATGGATGTAGTGTGTTATATTGATTGATTTGCTAATGTTGAACTATCTTTGGATTCCTGGAATAAATCTCACTTGGTCATGGTGTATGGCTCTTCTATTGTGCTGTTGGATTCTGCTTGCTAGTATTTTGTTGAGGATTTTTGCAACTATATTCATAAGGGATATTAACCTGTAGTTTTCTTTTTTTGTGGTGTCTTTGTCTTGTTTTGATGTCAGGGTTACGTTTGCTTCATAGGATGGACTAAGGAGTATTCCTTCCTTTTCTGTCTTTTGGAAGAGTTAAGCAGGATTAGTGTCAGTTCTCCTCTAAATGTTTGGCAAAATTGCCTAATGAAGCCATCTGGTATAGGACTTCTTTTTGATGAGAGATTTTTGATTACTTATTCTATCTCTTCTCTTGCTTGTTATGAGTCTGTTGAGATTTTCTATTTCTTCTTATGTCAGTTTGGGTAGGTTGTGTGCTTCTAAGAATTGGTTGATTTCATCTGTGTTAGCCAATTTGTTGGGGTACAGTTGTTCATAGTATTTTATCATAATTCTCTTTATTATGTCAGGTATAATGTTTCCACTTTCATATCTTAGTATGGCTATTTGCATCTTTTCTCTTTTTTCTTTGTCACTCTAGCTAAGGATTTGTCAATTTTATTGTTCTTTTCAGAGAACCAACTTCTGCTTTTGTTGATTGTATCTCTTGTTTTTCTGTTTTCAGTTTTATTTATTTATGCTCTGACCTTTGTTGTTTCCTTTCTTCTGGTAGGTTTAGTCTTTGTATTTTGCTTATTTGAGAGCTTTCTTCTTTTTTCATGTAGGTAGATATTGCTATTTGTTTCCCTCAGTACTGCCTTTGCTGCATCCCATAGTTCTTGTATATTTTTCTTTAATTTTCATTTGTCTGTAAGTAATTTATGATTTCTTCCTTGACTTATTGTTAGTTTAATATTGTTAAATTCCATGTTTGTATGTTTTCCAGGTTTGGTTTGGTTTTGTTTTGCTATTGATTTCTAGCTTCATTGTATTTTGGTCAGGTAAAATACTTCATATGATTTCAATCTTTTAAACATTCCTTGCCTTGTGACATATCTGGTATATTCTGGAAAATTATCTCTGTTTACTGCATATGATGTATATGGTATCATTGTTGGGTGAAGTGTACTATGTAAGTCTGAAGTCTAGTTGGTTTATACTGCATTCAGACCCCCTGTTTCCTTGTTCCTCTTCTTTCTAGATGTTCTGTCTAATATTGAAAGTGATGTATTGAAGTCTCTGACTATTATTTTAGTGCTATTTCTCCCTTCAATACTGTCAGTGTTTGCTTTATTTATTTAGAGCTCCAATGTTGGGTGCATAAATATTTATAATTGTTAAATCTTCTTTATGAATTGAACTTTTATCACTATATAATTCCTACCTTTATCTCTTCTAACTAATTTTGCCTTAAAGTCTACTTTATCTGATATTAAGATTGCCACTCTGTTTATTATTTGCATGGAATATTGTATTCCATCCTCTGATTTTCAACCTATTTCTGTCCTTGAGTCTAAGGTGAGTCCCTTTTAAACAGCATATAATTGGAGTTTTTATTTTATTTTTTTAATCAACTTTGCCACTCTCTGCCTTTTGATTGAACCATTTAATCTCTGTAATCATCAATAAGCATTTAATTCTCTGTAATCCCCAATAAGAAAGGACTTATTTCTTCAACTTATTATTTATTCTTGTATATATTAACACTTATTTGTCATTTTCCTTTAATAATTCCTGCTATTGTGTTTTGCTGGTTTATTTTAGTGAGCCATTTGGTTTCCCTTCTCCTTTCCAATTGTGTATATACATTTTTTTCAATATTTTCTTAGTGGTTAGCATGAATATTACATTTAACATCTTACATTTATTATATCCTGTGGTAAGCTGATGCCGAGTTAACTTCAATAACATATGAGAAATTCTATCCGTGTATCATCCCTCCCCCACCCCATTTTGTTGGTATCATCAATTACAGCTTTATATTTCATGTGCTCTGTAATAGAATTTTATCCTTCTTTTTATAAATTTTTCATTAAAATATGAAGAACAAACAAGTAGAAGAAGAACAAACAAGTAGAATTTTCAAGCATGAATACCTTATCACCAGTATTTGTATTTATCTATGTTTCAACCAGTAAGCCAGCCCAGGAATGAGCGGAAGGCAGGCATTTGCATGTGTGGAGCCATCTCAGGGGCAGGCCACAGTATGCCAGCCCTGGGACCAGTGGAAGGTGAGTGTTTGCATGAGTGGAGCTGCCCCAGTGCATGTCACAGTAAGCAAGCCTGGGACCAGTGGAAGGCAGGTATTTGTGCCCCAGGGGCAGCCCAGGTAAGTGAGCAGGGCAGAGGAGACCAAGAAATGTGCAGAGCAGTTTGGAACAGCTAAGGGAGACAAACTTGTCTGTCATTATGTTGTCCAGTTGTGCCTTGCATGTTGCTGTGAGGCTGGAGGCTATGCCACTGGTGTTTCAAATGCAAGCAGAGTTACTCATGATGGAAAGGTTTCAGCAGAGTTTCCAGACTAAGATAGACTTGTAAGAAGGAAGAGGCTATCCACTTCTCAAAGAATTGGCCAGTGAAAACCTTATGAATAGCAGTGAAACACTGTCTTACATATTGCTGGGAAAGTTTATCAATAGCCCTGAAACATTGTCCAATAAAGTGCCAGCAGATGAGCCCCTCAGGTCAGAAGGCACTCAAAATATGACTGGAGAAGAGCTGCCTCCTCAGAGCAGAGCCAACCTTAATGGTGTGGATAGACTAAAGCTTTTGGGACCCCCATATGCTGATGTGACATGTCTCAAGATGAGAAGGAACAGTTGCAAACATCCATTAATAATCAGAACATGGAATGGACAAACACATCCCTGAAGAAGATGCAACATTGGAACTCCCTGATAAGGAATTCAAAAGAATTAATTTAGGTATCTTCAATGAATTGAAGACAGATCAAGGAAAACACAGAGAAAACCCTAGAACAATTTAGAAAGACAATACAAGAACAAAATGATAAAATAATGAAATAATAATAATAAATAATAAAATAAATGAAAAATTAGAAATGATACAAAGTCTATGCAGAGAAATCCAGAAGATTAATACTAAATTTTCAGAAATGGATAAGACATTGAATGGGCAAAGAGCCTAATTGAATCAATGGAAGACAGAACTAGGGAGATTGAAGGGAAATACCTGAACACTTCTTTGGAAAGGAATAAATCAGAAAAAAAGATCAAAACAAAATGAAGAAAGCCTAAGGTTCATGTGGGATACCATCAAAAGGAATAACCTTCGTGTAATCAGAATTCCAGAACAGGAAGAGACAAATAAAACCACAGAGAAAATTGTCAAAGATTTGTTGGAACAGAATTTTCCTAGTATGATGAAAGATGAGAATATATCCATTCAAGAAGTCCAACGAACCCCAAACAGACCCCAAAAGATGACCAGGAGCTTACTGTAGAACAGACCATCAACTTCTCATATGCAAGTTCATGTTGAAGCTGAAGACAATTAAAACAAGTCCATGGGAGACAAAATATGACCTTGATTATATCCCTCCTGAATTTAGAGAACATGTAAAGAATAGATTTAATGCATTGAACACCAATGACTGAAAACCCCAAATAGACCCCAGAAGAAAATCACCCAGACATATCATCATCAAATTCACCAAAACCAAAGACAAAGTTTCATGAGAGCAGCATGGGAAAAATGAAAAGTTACCTAAAAGGGGCAACCAATAAGACTAAGCTCGGATTTCGCAACAGAAACCATGCAGGTGAGAAGACAATGGGATGGTATATATAAAATACTGAAAGAGAAAAATTTCCAACCAAGAATTATGTACCCAGCAAAATTGTCCCTCAAATATGATGGTGAAATTAGGATATTTCCAGATAAGCAGAAATTAAGGGAATTTGTTAAAACCAGACCAACCTTACAAGAGATGCTAAAGGGAGCCCTTTGGACAGAGAAGCAACAACAGCCAACAACAACTGACCATTAACACACATGATGATATAATCCAGAAACCAACCCAGCTACAGAAGTATCCAAAGTGAATTAGCCTACAAGATTGTAAACAGAGAACCAGAGACACCAATTGACAAATGAGGACAACTACAAACCACAAAGAGGGAAAAAAAAACTGTGTCATTACAGAACTTATAGATGGTAAGGAAGTCAAGACAACTACAAGATAGAATGGGCTGTTCTACACTTGGGAAGAAAACTATAAATCACAGGGAAACCTCAAAGAAAACGGATAAACTTTCACATCAAAAAAGAGGACCAGCATAAATATTCAGCAAATACTAAAATAATAGCAATGAAGGAAGTGATAACACAATTTATAAACAAAGTGAGCTCAGCATAGAAAATGTTATGGAACAAAGAAATCAACAATGAAAAAGCACATAACAAAAATGACAGCAACAAGTTCATATTTGCCAATAATTACATATCTGGCAAGGGACTTGATTTATAGCAGAAGAGTGGATGACCAAACTATGGTACATACACATAATGGAATGTTATGCAGCATTAAAGAATACTGTAGAGTCTGCAAAATACTGCATAATCTGGATAAACTTGGAGGATATTATGCTGAATGACATAAGTCAATCACAGAAGAACAAATATAGTATTAGTTTGTTGTTGTGGAGGATAAAGGAAAGGTTTATATATGGAGGGAAACTTTCTTTGTTGGTTGCCAGGGGTAGGAGGGGAGGGGAGGAAACACTTCAAAGAAAAAAAAAGCATTGACCCATGTCAATTTAGTTGTGTGTGTGTGTGTGTGTGTGT
>NW_006921614.1:18299509-18301329 GCF_000298275.1 Orycteropus afer afer
AAAAAAAGAAATGAACACCAATAAAAAGAAAAAAAAAAACAGGAAAAAATTTGACTCGAATTGCAATATTGAAAGTTTCCATGGACAATATTTTGAATGATGCAGGGAACATCAAAAGAAGATGGGATAGTAGGGATCATGAGGCTGGCACAAGACTGGGCAGTGTTTCATTCTGTTGTATGTAGGGTCACTTTGAGTCAGAGATGACTCGACAGCACATAATATAGCAACAACAATGCTGTTACCTTTAATAGAGATCTTTGTTTTTCTGTATGGCTTTGAATTTCTTTGTAGTGTCTTTCCTCTTCCATCTATAGGAGTTCCAGTAGTATTTTATTGTAGGGTCAGCTTGGTGGATATGAACTCACTCAGTTTCTGTTTGTCTGGGAATGTTTTAATTTCACCCTTATTTTTGAAGGACCATTTTTCTGGTTATAATATCCTTCGTTGACTTTTTTTCTTTCAGGATGTAATTATATCATTACATTGCCTTCTAGTTTCCATTGTTTCTGAGGAGACATGGGCACTTACTCTTATCTGCAGATCCTTTATATGTGATTCTGCTTCTTTCTCACTGCTTTCAGGATTCTCTCTTCATCTTTTGTTTTTGATAGCTTGCATATGATGTATCTCAGCATACCCCTATTGGGTTTTCCCTGCTTGGAATGCTTTGAACTTCTAGGATTTGTAGATTTGCATCCATATTTAGATTTGAGAACTTTTTCTATCATTATTTCTTCAAATATTTTTTCTGTCCTTTTCTTTCTCTCTTCTCCTTCTGGAATTCCCATGATGTGTCTATTAGATCTCTTGCCATTTTCCCATAATTTTATTAAACTGTGCTCTATAGTCTTGAGCTTCAGTTCTTATTGCTCTTCAGCCTCTGTAATTTCAACTATCTTATACTTTAACTCCCTGATTCTTCTGCCTGATTAAATCCATTGTTAAATACTTCCATTTCGTTTGATTTCAGTTATTGTCTCTCAGTTGCAATATTTGAAAAATATCTATATTATATGTAAGATGTGTGTGTGTGTGTTTGTATGCCTGTGTGGGTACAGTAGTTAAAGTGCTTTTTAAAAATCCTTAATTTGTTCATGTATTTGTTTTCCTTATTTCTTCAAATTTTTGTCTATGTTTTCTCTTCATTATCTGATTATGTTAAACATTGTTGTATTAGAATATGGAATTCTTTATACTATTTTTGAAACTTTAGTCTGACATTGTTTGAAAAATCTTTTAAAATTCAATATTTTATGACATATATATAGAATGAAAGAAAGGGAGAGGAGTGTCAGTGTATTTTTGTTGGTGGGAAACATGAAAACAAAAGAAAAACCCACTAAACCACAGAAGTAAAAAAAAAACCCACTAAACCACAGAAGTAACTAGTATGAGGAGAAGCACACACAAAAAAAGTAAGTAAACAGAAAACACAAATTAAAAAGGTAAAATTATTTTTAAATGAATAAACAAAATAATGCTAGTGAATTGACACTTTTCATATAAAATAGATCTTCAAATTAGAAAGCACCCCAAAAAAATTCATCTATATGTTATTTTAAAATAAATGTTATTTCTAAGTTCCAAAAATAAGGACCCAGAAAGATTGAAAGCAAAAGATGTCAGGGAAAAGCAAAACAATATATTATACATCTCAGTTATATATATATATATATATAAACTCACTGCTGTTGAGTTGATTCAACTCATAGTGACCCCCTCCTTGGATTTCCAAGGTGGTATCTCTATGGAAGTAGATTGACTAATTTTCTTTCCAAGGGGTGGCTGGTAAGTTTGAATCACCAGCCTTCTGGTTA
>NW_006921614.1:18301819-18303311 GCF_000298275.1 Orycteropus afer afer
ATCTATCAAAATAGATATAGATATGGACATATCAATACCTAGCCTGGTTGCACAGTGGTTAAAGCACTTGGCTGCTAACTGAAAGTTTGGCTGTTTGAACCCACTAGCCACTCCACAGGAAAAAGATGTGGCATTTTGCTTCTATAAGCATTACAGCCCATGGAAACCCTATGAGGGTGGTTCTAGTCTGTCCTACAGGATCACTGTGGGTTGGAATCAACTTGATGGCAGTGAGTTACATATATATAAGGAAGTATTTGTGAAAAGATATTTGATAATTTGATATAGAAAAAAAGAGCGTTTACAGTAAAATGTTTTTAAGAATAAAACAAAAGCCAAAGTCCCTGCCATCAAGTCAATTCCAACTCATAGGGATCCCCTTTTGGGTTCCCAAGGCTATAAATCTTTATGGAAGCAGACTGCCTCACCTTTCTTCCATAGATCTCTGGTGGATTTGTACCACTGATGTTTTGGTTATCAAACTAATGCCTTAACCAATACACCAGCAGAGTTATTTTGAATAAAAGTAGCTACTATGTGGTAAAATTAATAATTTGCCATGAAGATAAAATTATTCTAAACTTCTGTACATTTAATCCTATTACTTCAAAATATATAATAAATGAATTTCATTAATTCACAATCCATAACTGGTAGATTTTAAATACACATTCTCAATAATTGGTGGGTTAAGCAGACAAAATGGTTATTAAATTTAAAGAAAATTTGAAAAGCACAAGTAGCAAGCTTAATCTGGCCAAAATATAGAGAACCTACCTCCATTAATTAGAGAACTGTTCACATACATGCCATAAAGCCAATACCATGAAATAACAAAGAATTAGTTTTCTGACCAAAATAAGTTTAAGTTAGAAATTAGTAACATTAAGATAACTTTTAAACCTCATGTATGGAAATTTTAGAACACACTTCTGAATAATACATTGGACAAAAAAGAAACCATAACGAAGAATAGAAAAGTTTAGAGCTGAGCAATAATGAAAAATTTCACATTAAAATGTAAGATGCAGCTAAAGAAATACTTCAAGTACTTTTAATGCTTGAGAAAGAGAGATTGAATATGAGTTATACATCAAACTCAGAAGTTTTTGTTGTTGTTGCTCTTTTTTAAAAAAAGAACAACTGCAAAGAAAGCAGAAGAAAGGAAATCCAAAATAGAAATGAAAGAAATAGAAAACAAAGATTCAATAGAGATGATTGATAAGGTCAAAAGTTGGTTCTTGGAGAAAATTTAGAAAAGGAATGGAATGAACAACAAAAAGACAACTCAATTAAAAAAAAGGGGGGGGGAGGCGGGGCAAGATGGCGGACTAGGCAGAAGAATTGCACAGACCCTCTTCAACAAAGAAAAGGGAAACCAATTAATACAGACACAGAAAATAATCTTGGACCCCTGAGCCTTGAAGGAAAGGATGCAGATTTGGACTAAACCCCAACTAGCAGAAGAATTTGCGTGAAAATACCAAAAAAA
>NW_006921614.1:18308361-18311328 GCF_000298275.1 Orycteropus afer afer
GTCAATGACATGAGACAAAGTATATGTGAACTGCTGTATGAAAAGTGAATTTACTCTATAAATCTTCACCCAAATCCTAATAAAAAAAAAGAAAAAAGAAAAAAAAAGGGGGGGGGAGGGGGAAGGTGCAAAGAACTTGAATAGACATTCCACTAAATAGGATATTTAGACAGTCTTTGGTACCAATGGGACCTCTGGTGGTGTAGTGCCTAAGGCATTTGACTGCTAACAAGAAGGCTGATGGTTCAAACCCACCAGCCACTCCTCAGAGGGAAGGTTGGGCAATCTACTTCCATAATGATCCTGCCTGGGAAACTCAAGGACGGGTCACTATGAGTCGGGTCCGACTCCACGGCAATGCATTTGTTTTTTGGGTTTTTTTTTTTTTTTGGTTTGGTACAAATGAAATCCAGGTGCTTACAGTTCTTATTTAGCCAGACTTTAGTGCAAGAGAGAAGCTGTGGTGGCACAGTGGGTAAGGCATTTGGCTACTGACCAAAAGTTCAGCTGTTTGAACCCATCAGCCACCCTGTGTGAGAAAGGTGAGGTAGTCTGCTTGCATAAAAATTTACAGCTTTAGAAATCCTACAGAGCAGTTCTATTCTGTTCTACAGGGTCACTATGAATCAGGATTGACTCTATGGTAGTGGATTTGGTTTTTGTTTATTACAAGGAAGGAGCTCTCGTGGCTGAATGGTTAAGGCATTTGGCTGGTAACCAAAAGGTAAGCAATTCAAACCTACCAGCTGCTCCACAGGAGAAAGATGAGGCAATCTGCTCGGTAAAGATTTACAGCCTTAGAAACCCTACAGAGGCAGTTCTACTCTATCCTATAGAGTCACTATTGGCTGGAATCAATTTCATGACAGTGGGTTTGTTTTTCAGTGTAAGATAAGCCTTCAAGACTTTTCAATGATTTAAAAGCTGCCCATGTAGCAAGTAGAAAGTGATGTGATGAAGAATTTGTTGGTTCAATTGTTTCAAAGTGAGAGCAAATTTTACATAATATTAAAGGGAAAGTACAAGTTGTCCATAAGTTGACATTCATAACTGGGGGACTTCCTGTACAAGGAAAAAAGCATGAAAAGATGGTCAATGTTATTAGGGTGACACAAATCAATATCACAATGAGATACACCTCACTCCCAACAGAATCACTATGATTAAAAAAAAAAAAGAAGAAAGAAAGAAAATAACAGGTGTTGGTGAAGTTGTGGAGAAATTGGAATCTTCATCCATTGCTGGCGGGAATGCAAAACGGTACAGCAGCTGTGGAAAACATTCTGGCAATTCTTCAACAAGTTGGGCATAGAACTACTATATGACGCAGGAATTCCAATCCTAGGTGTATACACAAAAGATTTGAAAGCAAGAACACAAACAGAAACCTGTACACCAATATTCATTGCAGTACAACTCACAATAGTCAAAAGATGGAAACAACCTAAACAACCATCAACAGATGACTATATAAACAAAATATAGTATGTAAATACAATGGAATATTACTCAGCCATAAAGAGAAATGAAGTTCTGATGCATGCCACAACATGGATCAACCTTGAAAACATCATGAGTGAAATAAATCAGTCACAAAAGGACAAATACTATATGATCATACTTATATGAAATAAGTAAATAAATAGAATGCAAAGCTTATTAGTAGTTACCAGAGGTGGAAGAGAGAGTGCTTAGGGACAGTGAGTTTATGTTAATGATGGTGGTGGTGGTTGTTATGTGCCGTCGAGTTGGACCCGACTCATAGCAACCCCTCCTTGGGTTTCCGAGGCAGTAACACTACAGAAGAAGATTAATGGTGGTGGAATAATTCAAATAAAGATCATGATAATGATTGCACAACATGAACAATGTAATCAATGTCACTTAATAATAAATGTAAAAATTGTTGAATCAGCAAAGGTTCTGATATGCATACTTTTTTTATCACAATAGTAAAAACGAATGTGAAAAAAAAAACTGACAATGTTCATCAAGAAATAAGAGATAGCACAAGTATTAGCAATGAAAAAGGAAGCCTAATGAAACCTACAACTATTTTTTTAAAATAAGTTACTTCTATGATAAAACTGGATTCCTGGACACAGCAAGCTAAGGATTTGCACTTCAATTTGATGATGAGTAGGAAGTGCAGACACCTAATGAGACAACCTCTCTCTAGTCATCATCCCAAGAGCTCTCAGGACCTGACCACACAGGAAACTTAGCTACTCAATGGCTAGGTGGATTGCCCAACCCCCCAACGCCATTTTGGTCCTGTCAATCACTTCACACAGAACTTTAAACAGAGAAGTGCACAAGAGGTACAGACAACAAGGTAAATAATTTTACATACACAGTACTGCATTATCACAAACAACAAACATTAATCTGTGGTCTGTGTATATGCATAGAGAAAGAGAGAGAGAGAGAGAGACAGGCAAAATGATCAGGTATGGGCAGACAAAAGGGAATATATAAGTTTGTCACATTGTATTTGTATATGCTATAAGAATGTCTCTATATATAATAGAGCTAACAGGGCAAAGTTATGATAACTTGTTAGCTATATCCAAATACCCTGAGGGAGTGAGTCACTGGTCCCACAGGCCCATGGGCCCAGGACCATGGTCACAGGGCATATCAAGCTCAACTGCCATAACGTAGTACACAAAAATATTGTTCTACATCTTACTTAGGTGAGTAGCGTCTGGGGTCTTAAAAGCTTGCAAGTGGCCATCTAAGATCCAACAATTGATCTTTCCTCATCCATCACAAAGAACAGTGAAGAAAATCAAGGACATTTGGAAATAATTAGTCCCAGGGATTAGTGGGTCATGGGAACCTCAGCCTACATAACCCAGAGACCAGAAGAAAAAGATGGTACCCAGTTACTACTGCCAACCACTAAGAAAGGGATCAAAATTTGAGATCCCGGATAGAGGATCCTCAGCAGAGAAAAATGTAGAA